>NC_056738.1:357561426-357861426 GCF_019279795.1 Protopterus annectens
CTTCGAGGAACATGAACTTTTTAAGACCCCAAATGAGCTACGTTCCTCATAATGAGGTACACTTGAGAGGTATGTCTCCCACTGATAAACTTGGCACCAGTATAATTTTCCTATTTAACATATGCCTCAGTTAAATTAATGTTTGTATTAATATTATCTTGTACTGACATTACTAAACTATACTACACAATATAATTCATAAAAGTAAAGAAGTCCTCAACAACCATTTATTTCTTCTGAAAAAAAGTTAAAAGAAGCAGAGCTGTCCAAGTACATTCTTAATCAATATCATGCACTGTTATGGCAGAAGCAAAAGTTTTAAAATCCACTTTAAATGACAGTCAACTAAGAAATAAATATTGTACACATGCATACTAAAGAAACACAGCAAACACTGTGGAAAATAATAAGTCAAATTCAAGAGTTTTGCAGAACCTTGGAATACAATGAAAAACACAAGTTCCAATACCACACACAGACACACACATATATATATATATATATATATATATATACATGTATATATATGATCACTTTTGCGGTAACCTTTGCTATATGGGTTACAACCTGCCATGGATATTAACAGCTGGCCATCTTCTAAAGTTTCAGGGCACCCTCCACTCACCCAAACTGTCAAGCAGCCTGAGCTGATCAGACTAAAAGACAAGTTTGGCCATAAAGCCCTTCACAGCTTTCCTGCCAGCAAAAAAGAAGGAGGCTAAGCACTGAAGGGACAATGCAAAGAACAATGTCCACACACTGGCATAAAAAACACACCAAAAAACAAGGGGATGGAGGTGGGAGTAGCTACTGTAGCAGTGAACATTGCAACATCTACTGTTAGGGTAAGTTCAGCAACTGTACTATCTTCATCATACTGATGGCACTTGCAGTAACCTAAGCTATGTGGGTAAATTATCTTAGCTAAACACATTTGGGAAGTGGAAAGAGAGCATTCCAAGAAACGCAGGAGTACGGACCTAGCAAAGTTTGATCTGGACCTAGAGAAGGAATGAAGCTTATAGTGCTTTGTAAAAGCATGTGCAGAGGACCAAGTAGCAGCTTCTAGAACCTAACCTTTTCCAAAAAGCCACAGATGAAGAAACTGCCATGTTAGAGTGAATCTTGACCCTGTCTACAATAGTTCTGTTATGGCGAGTAAAACAAAAGATAATACCCTTAGACAACCATTTGGAAATCGTTCTGTTTTGACACAGGTTGCCCCTCTTCTTACCTTGACAAGAAATAAACAACTGATCCGAAGATCTGAAAGACTAAGCTCTGTCAAGATTGTATCGAAGTTGTATGTGGACATCCAAGGTATGGAGTATCCTTTCCCCTCATTTTTAAGTTCAGAAAAGTAAACAAGAAGATGGACAGTTTGGCTTAAAGTAAAATACCACTTCAGGCATAAAAGAAGGATTCGTTCTTAAAGACTCACCATAAGAGCTTGCACCTCAGGCACTCTTCTTGCAGAGGTCAGAACAATCAGTAAAACTATTTTTCATGTTAAGAACCTTAAATCAGCCACATTAGTTGGTTCAAATGCAGCAAGTGTTCGCTTCTCTGACACAAAATTAAGATCTCTAGGAGGGGCCACCAGTTTTCTTGCAGGCCTCTAATGCAAACCCCCTTTCAAAAACATTTTGACATGAGACTGCAATTCAAGAGGAGGATCCATGAGCAGACATGCTGAAATGGACAATAAATGAACCTTGACAGAGGAGTAAGAAAGGCCACTGGATAGTAACTCACACAAATACTGTTAAGACCAGAAAACAACTACCTTGAACACCAACCAGAAAACCTTTTCCATTTGCTAATATATGATTTTCTAGTAGCAGGCTTTCTTGCCTACATTGCAATCTGCTGCACGTCCTCAGTAAAAAGGTGTTGTCTGTAACCATTTGAAGAGGTTACAGGGTACCAAATACAGTTCTGAGAGTTGAATGCCTTGATCAAGGCAGAATCTCCTTGATATCTGTGTGCTTAAGTCTGACATTGATGTGCCACAGCTCCTGCACTATTATCCCTCAAGAAACTGCTTCCCAAGCAAATTATGAAGCATCTGTGGTGACTACTTTGAAGCAGGGAAGATGGGGAGACCTGGATTTTAGGATATTTTCTGTCTCCAATAAAAAGACTTCTCTTCTGACAAACCCTAGCAGTGGGATTTGAAAAGAATGGATGATGAATGATTTTCAGAAGCCATTTATCTGAAACAATCTGTTGCCAAAAAGAAAAATGGAGACTCAAACTTTCCAGAAGAAAGAAAGGGTCAGGGTGGTGGTGGTGGGGGGGGGGGGGCACACTGTCTCTTGAATAGTCAATTCAGGCTTGTTGGACTGTCCTTGGTTTTGGTAGGCTTGGGTCTTCCTTTTGTAACCCCCTCCCCCTTGCCATCTCTTATTAAAAGTCTGTTTACCTGAAAAAATTTGACAAAACTGGATGAAGAGATAAACTCTTTTGGACAATTTGGAAAAAGAGGGCTGAAACATCTTACAGATTCCCTGGATCAGTCTGTCCCTTTCATTACAATTTTTGATCACCTCCACAGCAGAGGATCCAAACATTAAATCACTATTCAAGGGGGAATTTAAAATCTCATTTTTATCATTTTAGAGGTTCTAAGAATGCAGGCATGCAAACTTGTTCAAAATAGCACCAGTGGCCATATCCCTGGAAGAAGTATCAACAGAGTCATAAACACACTGCAAACAATGAGTATTGACAAGTACAATAGAAGAAAATAAGCTATTTAAAGCAGAATTTTCCTCAAAAGAAGGAAGTGTAGATAAAATATTTCTTATACTTTCATAATTTTTAGAACTAACATATGAGCTTGATAATTTAAAATTCTGAAAAGCAAAGTTGCTTAAGTATACATTTGTTTCCCATACCACTCAATTTTTCTATCCTTATCAGAAAGAGTAGAATTGGAATTAACTAAAGGCTTAGCAGCAGATGGAGCAACTAAAGCTATTGGTTTGGGAATGGTGTATAAAAATTTTAAAAGACTGAGGAACTTTATACATCCTATCTGCCTTTTTAAGGCAGCTATCTGACTATCACAAAAACTACAGGCAGTAACACACACATCCTTTGAAGAAGACAGAACAGGAGGAATGGATGAAGGTTCTGAAAAATCTTCCTGTAAAAAACTCATAGTATTTACTGGGAGACTGAGAAACCTCAGTGTTCTCCCACTAAAAACACTGGCATGTTCTAGCAATAATCTCAGAGAAAGACAAACCCCTACAGGGAGAATCAGAAAAGTACAGTTGTGTACACTTACCATAAATGTAGATGTTCGAGTGTATTCACTGTTGCAGTCATTACATTTGGGTAATCTGCTTTCAGGTTGCCCTCAGTCGGCCTGAATAACAAAGTCTTGGGTCATGCGTCGGTTGCTGTCTCCTCTTCCATGACGTCAGGTTGTCAGGGGTATAAAACATGCAGCCGACGCCATTTTAATCAGTTTTTCTTGCCCCAGATGTCAGATGCACCTCAAATGGGGAGCACAAATTATATAGATATACATATATATACATATGCATGTAATTTAGAACACAAAAAATTTTACCTACAACTAAAAGCAAATACACCAAAAAGGCTTTTGAGCATAGTGAAGGAAGGAAGAGGTATAATAAGAGAGAAAAAAGGGAGCTGGCAGGTGGGTAACATGGACTGCAACAGTGAATACACTCGAACATCTACATTTATGGTAAGTGTACATAACTGTACTATGTTCTTCGTGTTTCACTGCTGCAGTCATTACATTTGGGTGGAATCCCAAAGCTATGGATGGGAGGATGGAATTATACAGCATTAGGAGCAACTATAAGGTCCTGCAAAACAGGAGTGGCAAAGCCTGCCCTGGATTTAGAAAACAGAGGTAAATGGTAATGTTTGGTGAATGTATGGACTGAGCTCCAAGTAGCAGCTTCTAGAATGTCTCTGGTAGGAACCCCTCTGAGAAAAGCTGCAGAAGTAGATGCAGCCCTGGTGGAATGGGATCTGATCCCCTTGGGGGCAGGTTTACCATGTTGCATGTAGCAGAAACAAATGCAATGACTTATCCATTTTTAAATAGCCTGCTTTGAAATAGCCTTCCCCTCTGCCCCTGCTGCAAATGCCACCAGTAGTTGCTCAGACTTTCTTAGAGATTTTGTCCTGTTTAAGTAGAATCTTAGTTGTCTGTGTACATCCAATGAATGCAGAATCCGCTCCCCTTTGTTCTACGGATTTGGGAAAAAAGTTGGCAGATGAATGGTCTGGTTAAGAGCCACACTGGATACCACCTTAGGCATAAAGGATGAATTGGTCCTGAGAGCCACCCTGTCCAGATAAAAGACAATGAAAGGCTCCACTGCCATGACAGCCTCAAGTTCTGAAATCCTTCTTGCTGAAGTGACTGCTAAAAGAAAGGCTGTCTTCCAGGAAAGAAATTTTATGTCTGCAGTAGCAGCTGGTTCAAAAGGAGGTAGGGTGAGTTTTTCCAACACAAAACTGAGGTCCCATGCAGGAGTAGGTGCTCTCCTGGGAGGTCTCAAATGTTTGGCCCCGCTGAGGTACTGCTTTAGCAGGGGGTGAGAAAAGAGAGGAAGCTCTGTGTTGTAATGAGCGGAGATGGCAGAGGCATGGATTTTTATAGAAGAAAAAGATAGGCCCTTGTGAAGCACCTCAGTTAAATATTGCAGAATCTGAGGAATATTGGGCATTGCTGTGTTTATTCCTTGTGCTTGATTCCAGGCACAGAATCTTTTCCATTTATCAGCATAAGATTTTCTAGTGCTAGGCCCTTCTAGCCTCCAAAATGACATCCATCACAGGTTTACTGAGAGATGTGACTGGTGAAATTAGATGATTAGCCAAGCTGCAAGATTCAGGGTTTGGAGCAGAGTGTGCAGAATTTGATAGTTCTGCTGAGACAATAGATGAGGTGTCTGAGGAAGGTGTGACATATTCCGTAGGAGTGGGTTCCAGTGTTGGCGAGGCCAGTCTAGAGCAATCAGAATCATTTTTGTTTTTTCCTGTTTGACTTTTAGCAAAACCTTGGCGATCAGAGGCAGAGGGGGAAAGGCATAGAATGATAGGTTTTTCCAGCTGAAGGATGGAGCATCCACTTTCCAAGCTTTTTTGTGATGAATTCTTGTGAAGAATTTGTGTAACTGATAGTTTTGGGGGGAGGCAAAAAGATCTATGTCTGGGCTCCCCCATTTTCGTGTCAACATGATGAAGATTTGTGGATCCAGTTTCCATGTGTGTGGGTCTATAAGATTTCTGCTTAGTTTGTCTGCCAGAGTATTTTGCTTTCCTGGCAGGAATTGAGCTTGTAGATGTATTTGGTAAGTCAAGGCTGTGTTTCACAAGGCCATGGCTAGTCTACAAAGAGGGTAGGAGTGGGTACCCCCCCTGCTTGTTTATGTACCACATAACTGTGGTGTTGTCCGTCTTCATCAGTAGTTGTCCTGGACGAAAGAAGTCCTTGAAGGCTGTCAGAGCATTCTGTACAGCTAGCATTTCTTTCTGGTAGATATGTAGGTGCATTTGGTTTGGGCTCCATTGGCCCTGAATGCATCTCCCTGTCAGATGGGCCCCCGAAGCATAGTCTGATGCATCTGTAGTCAGGGTTTGGGTGGCAGGGGGTTGAATGAATGACAGGCTGCTGCCCACCATAGGAACTCCTGTTGCAGGCAAGGAACGAGAGGAATCATAGTTTCCAGGCTGTGACAATGTTGACTCCATAAGCTTTTTAGGTACCACTGAAGTTTCCTCATATGCAGTCTTGCATATGGAATTAGTATAACGCAGGAAGCCATGAACCCCAAAGCCTGCAGAATTTGTCTTGCAGATAGCTGGGTTTTTGTGGCCACTTGTCTGAAGTATGTTATCAACTGAATTTGTTTGTCTGGCATGAGGTAAGCCATCTGGGCAGTTGTATTCAAGCTTGCACCCAGGAATGTAATTATTTGAGAGGGTACCAGTTGTGATTTCTTTTCGTTTATGGTGTACTCTAGGCATGTTAGAAGCCTTTTTACAAATGCCAGACATTGAAGAAGAGTGTCCTTGTCCTCTGCCTGAATGAGACAATCGTCCAGATATGGATACATCTGAATGTTTCTTTGTCTGCAAAATGCAATCACTGGTGCCAGGCACTTTGTGAAGACCCTGGGCGCAGTAGATAAGCCAAAGGGCAGTGCAGAGAACTGGTAATGCAAACAGCCTGCTTTGAAGTGGAGGTATCTTCTGCATGATTCCCTGATTGGCATATGCAGGTAAGCTTCTTTTAAGTCTAGAGTTACCAACCAGGCATCTTTGCCTAGCATAGGCAATAACTGTTGTAGACTCAGCATCTTGAACTTTGGAATGTCCAGGAAGGTATTTAGAATGGATAAGTCCAGAATTGGACGCCATGATTTGTCTTTTCTGAGTACCAGGAAGAGTCTTGAGGAAAACTTGTCCTTTTTCCATTTCTGGTACTGGGTGAATAGCCCCCACATCCATGAGGGACATGACTTGTTTCTGGGCCTCTGCCCACTGATTTGGAGGCAGATCTGACCATCCATTTGGAACTGGCAATGTATGGAAATGAAATCTGTATCCCTGGGATACTATATTTAAGACCCACTTGTCCTGGGTAATTAGATGCCAATTTTGAGCATGAAGTGCTAGTTTTCCCCCCAAAGGGGCTGCCAAAAGATAAGTGCTTGGAAATGGCAGAGGAAAGTCATCGAGACTGTTTACCGTAGGGGGGTGCTTTGCTACTTCCAGATTTGGAGGTGGAAGCACCCCATTGTTTTGTTCTGTAAGTTTCTTGTGACTGAAACCTGGAGCCTTTGGAGTGTCTGGATTTGACCTGCGTGGCTCTGTTGGATACTGGAAAGGACCAATTCTTAGTAGGCCAGTGTCTACTGAACCTGGTGGCTGCACTTGCAAGAAATCTTTTACAGTTTGCATAGATTTAGCTTTGTTCTCCATCTTTTTCAAAACTTCTTCTGCCTTATTACCAAACAGACTGTCCTGTTGTAAAGCAGCATCCAACAATTTAGTTTTAACATGATCAGGCAGATTTTGCTCCTTGAGCCAAGCATGTCTTCTTATCACAGATCCAGTTACGGCGGCCCTGCAAGAGGCCTTCAAGGAATCAAAACCACATTGCAAAGTATGCTTTCCAACTTGTTCAGCTGAATGCAATAAGTCCTGTAACTCTTTATTTATGACACAATCAGAAATCAACATCATTTGCTGTTTAAGTAAGCCCATGACATGCTGTTGATATTTAAGCATATGAAACTGACAGTTTAAAGACCTGACTGCCAGGGTTGCAGACATATAAACCTTCTTACCCCATCTATCCAGTGCCCTGGAGTCTCTATCATAAGGGTTAGGACTTTTGGCAGTAGAAGCATTAACACCCTTGGGACCCTGAGAAATTCTTTCAGGGTCAGCAGTAGGGTTTTTGAAAAGAAACTTGTGGGAGTCAGGGACCCCGTAATACTGGCTTACTAGGAGCCAGAGGCAGGGAATCAGGAGCCATGCTGGATTCTAAGAAAACATCAACAACAATGTCTAAAACAGGAGGTATAGCCAAAGGCCTATGCTGAGGAAGAAGAAGAAAATCCCTCAGCCTCTTTTTGGATTCTGAAAAATCCTGACTCTCCCAATAAAAATGTTCCCTTAAGGTATGCAAAGTTTCTCCAAAAGAAAAATCCTCAGGAGGAGAAGCAAAAGGGATGGATTCTTCTGCAACAGAGTCCTCATAAGGGGGAATAGAAAATTCCTGATCAGAAGAAATGGAAACCTGATCTGAAGATTCATAATCAGTGCCTTACCTAGGCCTCTTAGTAGGAGGGGGTTGGGAACCCCTGATCAAGATAATTAAATCCTCAGCCATTTTGATCATTTGTTTTTTAGGCATAGGGGCCTGAGCACGTGGCTCATGCATCAGTTTTTTAGACATAGAGGTTAGTTTTGGCCTGGTCTTTGATGATGGGGTTGGTTTAATATACAAATCTTTAGGCCTGAAAACGCCCTCAGAAGCCGGTGCTTGCACAGCGGCTACGGACCCATCCAAGGGAGAGACATCCGCGGGTTCAATACTTGAAGAATCTCACGGCATACCGAACTCCGAATGGGTCTCAGTAGAGGCCTGCGACTCAAAAGTAGTGGGCATCAGGGGCTGCGAAAGCACCTCACTGAGTACCAGCGAACCGGCGACTGGCTTAGGAGAAGCTTTGTCGCCGGTTTTGGACCTCAACGGTCTGTCTCTGTCTTTTTCTTTGCTTTTTTTTGTGAATTCCTGTAGTCGGATTGCTAATAGACGATATTTCAGGATAGTTAAATCTTGAGTCAAAATATTTAGAAGCAAAAATATACCGACGCTTAATAGTGCATTTGTTAAATTTAGCACAAAACCGACAGCAAATCACGTTATGGTCAGGGCCTAGGCAAGGAATACAGTACAAATGAAAATCTTTATGAGGTATTTGGTTCCCACAAGTAATACAATTATTAACTTTTACTGACATTGGTAAGGAGCAAGAAAAAGTTTCCCCAACGGGGTACTTAGCTTTAGTTTGAAGACTTTGGTTCTGAAATTCAAAAAATAAGTTATGTACTTACCATAACGTTCCATGCGAGTTGTTTATCTCACTTTTATTCTCACTGATGGGTTCGGAGCCGATCCTCTGCTCTGACACGGCCGATAGCAAAGCTCAAGGTTTGTCTGTAACTCGAGGCCAAGCCCCTTATCCCACAATACACTGCTGGAATTACCTCAGATCTTGTTTGCTGCGAGTAACAGTATTTACACACACACACACACACACACACACACACATATATATATATATATATATACACACAAACATATACATACCCTTTTATGTATTTCTACCAAGAACACTTCCCAAAGGGGAAGAAGAAATATTGAATAACCAGGATGGTACTAGCCTCTAAGTCAACAGTCAGCCAGGAGGGGTAGGAGGGAGGGACGTGAGAATAAAGGCGAGATAAACAACTCACATGGAACGTTATGGTGAGTACATAACTTCTTTGTGAAGTTGTTAAATCTTACCGTTTATTCTCACTGATGGGTAGCGTCCCTAGGACCTTCAATCTTGGCTGGCTCATGGAAGTATGTTCTTCAGTACCGTGGAACCAAAGGAAGACCTGTCCCTTGAAGCCTTACCTACTTTGTAATGCGTGATAAAGGTGTGAGGCTTAGACCAAGTGGCTGCAGCACAAATATTGTCAAGGGGCAATTTAGCTTGAAAAGCAGAAGATGTAGAGACGGCTCTGGTAGAATGAGCCTTAGGTTTGTGTGTTAATGGCATGCTCGCATTTTCATAAACAAAGGATATGCAATCGGATAACCATTTAGATAAAGTTGTTTTAGCCACTGAATTGCCTTTTCTTGCTTCTGAGAAAGATACAAAAATTTGGTCTGATTTTCTAATATCCTTAGTTCTGTCAAGATAAAACCTGAGCTGTCTGTGAACATCAAGTTTATGCAGCATGTATTCCAATTTGCTACAGTGGTTGGGAAAAAAGACTGGCAGCTCAATGACCTGATTGATATTTGATTCGGAACAGACTTTAGGTAAAACTGAGGGGTTTGTTCTGAGAGATACTCTATCAGCATGGAAAATCATGTAAGGTGGTCTGATAGATAATGCTTGAAGTTCTGACACTCTGTGGGCACAAGAAATATTGTTTTCCAGGATAAAAATTTGAGATCACAAGAAGATGCTGGTTCAAAAGGAGAAAGAATAATTTGAGACAGCATAAGGTTTAAATTCCAGGGAGAATAGGGAATTTTGATAGGAGGTCTCATATGAAGAACGCCTTTAAGAAAAGTCTTAGATAATTTATGGCCCATAACATTTGAGCCACCAAAACTAAGGTGAAAATTTGAGATGGCAGCTAACTGAACTCGAACTGTAGCAGCTGCTGTTCCTTCCTTAAAAATTTTTGTCAAAAATTCTAAAATAGAAGATAGCGGAGCTTGGAAAGGGTCAATGCTCTGCGTGTTGGCCCAAATTGAGAACCTTTTCCATTTACTGCCAAATAATTTCCTGGTAGATGGCTTGTGAGAAGACAAGAGAATTTGTCTCGTATCTTCTGAAATCAAATGAAGCCTGGCAATTAGGGAAAGTGGATTAGCCAAGCAGTCAGTTTCAGGGACTGCAGTGAAGGATGAAGGTCCCCTGACGGATGTGTCAGAAGGTCTGGAACTGGGTCCAGGATCCATGAACCTTCCAACAGATGATGGTGGAGAAACGGAAACCAAATCTGTTGAGGCCAGTAGGGGGCTATGAGTATAACAGTCCTTCCCAGCGATTTTGCTTTCTGTAAAAATCTGGGTATTAATGGGAAGGGTGGAAATGTATAAAGGAAACCCAGGGGCCAATCGTGTAGAAGTGCATCTCTCGGGGGATGACTGGGAGGTGGTATCAGGGCAAAGTAGCTTCTGCAATTTGAACTGATGTGGCTGGCAAAAAGGTCGCAGCAAGGCTGGCCTCATTTGCAGAAACTCAACTCCGCAACCTGTTGTTTGAGAGACCACTCGTGAGGGAGCAATATCGCCCTGCTTAGCTTGTCCGCTATCATGTTGGATTTCCCCGGGATGTGTGTTGCTAACAGAAAACGCTGGGACGACACAGCCCATTGCCAGACCCTAACGGTTTCTCGACAAAGGGGGTAAGACTTGGTTCCGCCGTGTTTGTTCAAATACCAGACTACTGACATGTTGTCCGTCTGAATTGCAATAGTTCCTAGAGGAAGAGAGTCCTGAAAGTACTGCAACGCCAAGTACTACTCTCAACTCTAGAACATTGATGTGAAGATGTGATTCTTGATCTGTCCATGTGCCTTGGGCAGTCTTTTCCTGAAAATGCCCCCCCACCCTATCAGGGAAGCATCTGTGGTCACAGTGGCTACGGGGGGGGGGGGGGGGGGCAAAGGGTCTTCCGATTGTGACATGAAGAGATGTCAACCACCACCGAAGATCTCTCCTGCAAGAATCCATGATGAGAATCATGTGGTGCATTGGTAGTTTCTGGTAAGACCACTGAGCGAAGAGGAGCCATTGAAGAATTCACATAAGCATCCTTGCAAGTGGTATAGCCAGGATTGCTGCCGCCATCAAACCTAGTACTTTCAATACCTCTGCTGCTGTAGCTCTGTTCTTTGACACCAGTAAGCTGACGTTTTGACGGGGAAGAGAGACTCTTTCGACAGGGAGACGTAGAGTGGTAGTTGAGGTATCTAATTCTGCTCCTATAAAAACGGTATGCTGTGATGGCGATAAGGTAGACTTTTCGAAGTTGATTGTAATGCCCAATTGATGGCAGAGTGTCAGAGTGTATTGTGTTGCCCAGGTTAACTGGTGCCTGGCAGCATTTAGGAGCCAATCGTCCAGGTATGGAAACACCTGGAATCCTAGACGTCTCAGGTGAGCCGTGACCACTGCCATGCATTTGGTGAACACTCTGGGGGCTGTAGTGAGACCAAAGGGCAGGGCTCGAAACTGATAATGATTGGCTCCCAGCTGGAAGTGCAGACAATCTCTGGAGCATCTGTTCATCTTTATGTGATAGTACGCATCCTTGAGAGCTATGGAGCACATCCAATCACCTTTCCCTAAGAAGGGAAGAATGGACTGAAGCGTGACCATTCGGAACTTCTCTTTCTTTACAAACTGGTTGAGTCTGCTGAGGTCCAAGATAGGTCTCCAGTCAGCTGTTTTCTTTGGTACCAAAAAGAATCTTGAGTAAGTTCCGAATCCAACTTGGTCTGCTGGGACTGGTTGGATGACTTTTTTCTAGCAATCTGTGGACCTCTACGATTGCTTGTTCCCTGAGATTGGGTGGAACATCTGGGATTCTCTTTAAAGGAATGGGAGGGGAAGAGAACGGAATGAAATATCCTCTGGAAATGATGCTTTGTACCCAAGTATCTGATGTTATGTTTAGCCAGGCTTCTGGGTACAAAGACAAGCGACCCCCGACTGCCTCCAGAGCCGAACAGTTGGGCCCCCTTTCAGGGGCGCTGGTAGGGCTGACCGGAGGACTGACCCCTGTCACCCTATTGCTGCGGACACCCTCTGCCGCGGGGGCGGCATCTTCCGTTATAACCCCCTCCTCTGCCTCTAGAGGGGGTTTCCCCACGTATGTCCTGAAAGGCTGCCTGTGCTTTTCTGAACCACATTTTCCCTCCCCTAGGGCCCTTAGGGTAGGGCCGAGTAGGGGTCGAAAAATGGACTCCAATGGCAGATAAGGTCTTGCCTTCCTGCTCACACCTGGTTAAAGTTTCCTTTACTTTGGGCCCAAACAGTGATGAGCCATCGAATGGGGTATTAATAAAGGAAGACTTAAAGGGTTCCGCAAAGGAACAGAGACGCATCCAGGCTTGTCTTCGAAGAGCAATGCCCGAACTAGCGGCTCCACTCGAACCATCAGCTGCATAGGATATGAGACGCATGGACAAGTTTACCACTGAGTTTAGGGTAGCAAGCTGGGCGTTGACTTTGTTGGCCACCCCTGCAGCTACCGTACCCTGGAGAGTATCTCCTAGCTCTTTCAGGAGATCTCCTTGTAGTCTCGTAAAATGGGTTAAGTAGTTCAGTTATCGCAGAGAAAAAGTTGCTGAACTAAACATGCGCTTCCCATATCTATCCATGACCCTAGAATCTGTTAGGGGGATGGAAAGAGGTGGATGTCTCAGATACTTCCTTTTTGGTGGCTGCAGCTACCACCATGGCATTAACAGGCACTCCCTTTTTCAAAAATGGCTTGTCCACTGGGGCAGGCATAATTTTATTGGGTTTACGAGGAACAGGTTCCATGGCCTCCGGTGACTCCCACGCCTTACAAGAAATCAGTTCCATGAGCTCGTCGTAAGGCGGAGACACCAGAGAAATGGAAGGTTGAGACCCAAAAGCCTTCAAGAGCATGGACTCATCCTCAGTAGGGGTCTTGGTCTGCCAATCGCCCCTCTGACTAAGGATCTCTAGTATCTCTGCAAAGGAGATATCCTCAGAGGGGGATGGAGGGGACCCTTCTGACTCATCCAAGTCCGTTTCAGATGTCAAGGACTCCTGTGGGGAGTCTAAGTGCCTCCTCTTGCACAATCTCTTCCTGGGCACCTCCTCAGTGGGGGGATCTGGGGAGGTCTCAGAAGAGTAGGGAACACCTTGTGGGGGTACTTGAGGCTCGGGGTCTCGACGCTTAGATGGACCGGTAGATGAAGAAGCAGACACAGGAGCTTGAGGGGAGAGGGAAAGCTGAACCGATGCTGACGTTGTCTTTGGAGACAAAACTCTCCTCATAGCATCGAAGGCACCATGGCTCTGACAAGAAGGAGTGGACGAACCCGAGAGTACTGTCCGATCCTCCAGCACCGAAACCCTGGGCTCCGAACCCGAGGTAGGAGACGAGCTCATCCGAGCCGAAGCCCCGAGAGAAAGAGTCGGCACCGACAAATCGGTTCGACTATCCTCCCCGGACCCAAGGGTTCAGTTTCCTTTGGTTCCGAGAGTCCAGCATGGCTCGGAGGAGTAGACAAATCTGGCTCCATGGTCTTCGGCACCGACGAGCTGGTTGGGGCCGACAACAATTTGGTAAGTCCTGGTGCCTGTAAAAGCTTCTGCACTAGCCGATCCATGTCCAAATCTGAAAGGCTGACTGAGGACTTAGCTGAATGCACCGAAGGTGCTGATTGGAGTAGAGGGGAAGAAGGAACTTCAGAGATCAGCTTCAATACCGAGAGCTGGCTCCAAATCAAAGGTACACTCGGTTCCGATGTTTGTGGAACTGATGACCCTCCTTCTGAAACTTTTGCCTTTTTTGTCACTTTATCTGAAGATTTGGATTTTGAGGATGTACTAGTACCCTCATGGCTCCCTCAGAAAAAGATTGCTGTAGCAATCCCCTGTCTATAAGTTTCCTCCATCTCTCCAAGAGGACTCTTGAAGAAAAGGAGTGACAAATGCTGGTGTCTTGGAGGTGTTTAGCCCCCACAGCAGACACATTGCATGTGTCAATCGGTGACGGACATTTTCTGCCCACAATCTGGGCATTTTTTAAATCCCGATTTAGGATGGGATTTCTCCTTTTCATCTGACATATTTAAACAAAACAAACAGTAAATCGCAAAAGGTAATAACGTCCTTACTCACTTGTAAAGATCCACAAACAACTAAGCCCAATCCGGACACTATCTATAACAATGTAATTATAGATTAGAAAAATAGGGCTAAAGAGGCCCACAGAAAAAAAGCCTGACTATTATAAAGATTAATAAGAGTAAATAGGGCTAAAGGCCCACACAAACGAAGAAGCCAACAAGACACTAACTTTTAAACTATTTATAACTATTGAAACTATAGATTATAGTATGAAAAGACCTAATACTAACACACACTATTTTTAAACAAAAAGGAAAACTTTTTATATAGACTCGCTGTTGTTTTTTCCCAAAAATGGTCCGAGCTAGCTGGATCACAGAGATCTCTCTTGCCGCGGCAAACTAGATCTGAGGTAATTCCAGCAGTGCATTGTGGGATAAGGGGCTTGGTCTCGAGCTACTGGCAAACTTTGAGCTTTGCTATCGGCCATGTCGGAGCCAAGGATCGGCTCCGAACCCATCAGTGAGAATAAATGGTGAGATTTAACAACTTCACATCGAAAATTTCAGGAGTCTGCCGACCGGCACTTGTGAACTGCTTCTGCTTCGGGCACCACGCGGCAAGAAAGATTGATTAAAATGGCGTCTGCTGCATGTTTTATACCCCTGATGACCCGACGTCATGAAAGAGGATACAGCAACTGAAGCAGGACCCAAGGCTTTGTTATTCAGGCCGACTGAGGGCAACCTGCCAGCAGATTACCCAAATGTAATGACTGCAACAGTGAAACACGAAGAACATCTGAGCTCTCCTCAGAGTCTGAATCAGAAATCAGACGAAATAAACCCTGTATCTGTTCCTGCATCTTCCTTTTCAGATTTAGAACCTTGAATCTCTTCAGGAAGAGAGGAATCCCTCTTTCTTTTAACAGAAACTACTTTACAAGAAGAATCAATAGCATGAATTAAACCCTGAGCCGGATCCAGTGAACTACTCCTATACAAAGGAATTTAAGGAAGAATAGATACATACTTGGTATCCTGTTTCTTTTTGACAGGAAAAATGGTGTCAACCAAATGGCAGTAACTGCTTCTCCAGGGATGGGCAAAGCATTATGACACAAAGGGAAAAACCTTCCCTGTCCCCCCTACCAGGGCCAACAAAAGTGGATTTCCCTTGCTCATTGAGGTGACCCAAACAGCCAGAGAGAGGACATGGCTAACGCCCAGTCCATAGTGGCTATAAGAGTTAGACCAAGGTGATGCTGGGTAAAAGAGAAGTGGTCTGAGATACAACAAATGGCCACAGCAGAGTCACCCACCAGTGGCTGATGCAAGTTGCTAGCCTGCTGTGGTGGCAAAGGTTGTTTGCTTAACTTTTTCTTTTGTAGCTGGAAGAAGGACTGACCATGGGGAATGGTAGTCTGTTCCACAATCGAGCCGAAAATGGTACTTCTTTCCTGGGGAAGTCAAGCAGTAAATGTCAGTTGAACTTTTTTGACAGAAAAAAACACAGTAAAAAAAACACATTAAAACACCATGACATCTCCACAACAGAAAAATAAACAATTCCTCCACAGAAAATATGTTTTTAATTAGTTTACACTATTTTTAAACTGAGAGGAAAAAAACAAATGCTCTGTTTGAAAATACTTTACAGTTTTGAGACAGTCCATTAAAACTAAACCCTCCTAGCTTTAAAATAACTTTCCTGAAGAGGAAAGTAATAAACATCAATGAAATTAAGAACTTATCTGCCCAGTACAAGCATCACCTTACCTTCCCAGCACTAAACCCCAGCTGTCACCTACAAAATAGCTTCCTAAATCTTTCTCTAAAGACTCGAGCCTCCATCCTGAACCATCACATAATGTTACCCATTTAGTTTCTTTATTTTCTCTAAAGATTTGTGCTTCCATCTTGAACCACACATCTTCTCATCAGAAAATGTATCAACATCATATGTCAACAGTAAGTATCTGCATTAATGAATCAGGTGTTAAAACAGACACTTGTGAAACACTATACCCACATTTGTACTGTTAGATATCTCTCTTCTTAAAACTTCCTGAGTGAAACTTCCAGATAACCAGTCATTAGTCCACCAAAATTTGCCACCAATCAACAGATATTCAAAAGTTTTGTGGAAAGCACATCCACACAAGTCCCTTATATAAAGCTTTAATTACCCAAATGATTACATTTGCCTGAAAACATCACCTGTAAACACCTTTAATGACTAATGCTCTCTCTAGCATTTTTCTATATAACATTGCAATCATTTTTAATTTAATCACTACACATTTTCTCTGTAAAGATGCAAGTAAACTGGTCTCTAACTACCAGGTCATCCTTAAACCTCTTTTTAAAATAAAATGATATAACAACTTTGCTCAAATTGTTAGGTGCCCTATTCCTTATTAATAAAATAAATAATGCAGTGAGACTCTTTAATCACCACATTCTCAACTCTAGAAAGTTTTCTATTCAGGCCATATCCTTACCACTCAGGCTCTGAAATAACATGTGAATGTTTGTCAGAAGCTTCATATGGAAGGATCCAACATGCCAGTTTTTCCACAGCAATGGAGTCTTACAGCATTTAAAATTCCAGACTTCAAGGACTACATACATCAGTGAGCTTAACCTGACCTCATTCTGTTACTCCTCAAATTCCTCAATAACATCACTGATAATAGGAACAATACTATGCAAGAGAATACAAGGACCATAACAAGTCTATCCATAAACATCTTTAAGTAGAGACACAAAGTTCTTTCCACCTTCTACAAATTTGTAATGCTGTCTAGCGTCCAAATCAAGAAATGCAGTACATGATAATCCTGGCATAAATTTATGTCTACCCCTCCTCCCCCATTCATTACATTTGCTTTCATGAAACAAGGCACGCTTGTCCTTTTTGTTTATTAAAAAAAAATGAAACAAAGAAAGCATCTAACATACCAGCTTTACTATTATCACCCACCACTTTTCCATTTCACTAAAACATAGTTTGTTCTTGCTTACGTTACTTCTTCTCTCACACACTGAAAAATGTTCTTGTATACCTCACACTAACAAGACAAGCAGTATTATTTTTCATCTTTTCTAGTACATCCTAACATGGATTCTTTTCAGAGCACCATTTTTTTTTCACAGTTACATTTTTTGCATCTCTTTGCTCCCACTGTCTGTTGACGATCAACCTTCTCCTGGCTACTCGTTCCATTCATCACCCATTACAGGGGTGAGGGGTGACCAGAAGGGGCTGTCACTTAAAACAACTGTAAGGGAAGTTCACATTTATTCTGATTTTCTCCCCAGCCTAATTTGCTCACATCTGGATGGGCATCAGACAGACGCGTGAATGGGTCATCCACAGAGAACATCCTCCCACTTCTGTAAGGGGTGTTTCCTCCATCTGGCCCTGTCCCTCCCTTTAGAGCATGTGCAGTGGTCTTTCTGGTCTTTACTAGAGAGATAACACCACCACGTATGCCCATGAATACATGCAAACAACTTCCAACCCCCTCTTACAGAAGCAAGCAAGCCACATTCATTCTTTCCTCCCCCTCCCTAACTGGCTCCTCGTGCTGGTTCTGCTAATTGAATCCTGGTCACCTGGGATGCATTCAGGGCTCAATCCCTCTGTCACTGAGCCAACCTACACTGAAGTCTTTCACTGTCACCATGAAGTTTCATTTTTAACTTCCCCCAATCCATAATTTACACCATGTCTTGCATGCTAACACACCTTTACGAAATGTCTTTTCAATAAATCTTAATAATTGTCTTTATATGCCTCCTTCCCTTCAATGTCAAACTGTTAATTCTTCACAGCCTCTAGTATTGAAGTACCAACCAAGCCTTAGAAGCTGACCAAGTTTGGCTCCCAGAACTTTTTAAACTACAACTTACCACTGTCACTCTTAAATGTTTTAGATTCTACATCAACAGCAGATTTACAGTTAGAGAAAAACAAATCCAAAACATTTTCACATCTTAGCACAACATCCTCTCTGTATACAGAGAAAGTAAGAACAAAGGCTGAATTATTGGCAGTTCAACTGTGATGATGTCCTTCAAACATTGAGAAGTTCTGGCAAAACTTACCATAATACTCCAAAGACTGTAAACATCCTAAAAGAGGCAGGTATTACTAAGAGTCCGGTTAAGTTTAGATATCACATGGGTAAATCCACTATCTTCTAAGTATCTAACAGGAACACATGACAGTCAAAGCATTATGAGGAACTTGCTTTTCTTAACACTAAGTTAAAAGTAATGAAATGGACAGAAAAAAAACAGCAAATAGTTAAAATACACGATTACATTTTGCAAAAGTGAAAAATGTAAATAAATATAATGAAAGAAGACACTCTGACTAAAAAGTCAGAAATGTGCAAACATGTAAGTATGAAGTGGTAACTGCAACTTGTTAAGTTGTCTCTAGTTAAACATAAAAGTGCTCTCAAATGTACTACTCCAACTGCAGAAGGAAAAGACGTCAGAAGCAATAACATTTATTCACAAAGTAGTCTTATGGAAGTTACCTGCATCCTGAACCACAAAGGTACTGCAGCCACTAGCAATTTGCTTGGGCAAATGAATAGCTGCAAGTATACTTCATACAGGCAGATGTAAAATTCCCAAGGATACAACTTTGTGCAATGAAAGTAAAGACCAAACAAGTACGTTCAAAACACAAATGAGTAGTAGATTATACATCGTATTTTCAACATGCCAAGTAAACATATGACAAGGTGTGACTTTAAATTACTAAGGATTACAAAATACTTGTAGTATGAAAGTTGAAGTTGGAACTGCAACAACTTCTTTTATTGACTTTTGAGAAGAAACTTACCTGAAGTGCTTACTGCATCAAGCAAGTCCTGTAGATAGGATATTTGCTTTGGGGTAAGTAATAAGTGCAAAGAGCCCAGCTTTCCATCAAACTCCAGCTAAAATTAAAGGACAAATGTTAGGTCAGCTTCAACAGCCAGTACCTTTGAACAAATAGTTAAATGACTCAAGCACAATCAAAGGCAGACAGATTATTCAGACATTTTCAATCAAATCCAGCAAACTATTTGTTGGGAAAGTCCACTGATGCACACTGCCCAGCATCTCTCATCAGATTCTAAAGATAACTGCAAAATTAAATCTAGCGTGGATAGTCCCTGAGATGATCTCAGCATAACAGCAGACATTCAATATCCACTTTAGGGTCTTGGTTTGTATATGTACGTAATGTCAGTTTACTGGCCCTCTCAGTATACTTATTCTTTAGCAGGGAACTGATCCTTTTTGAGGCAGGAGCCCCTTTTATTTGGTTTTGGAAGTATTACCCTCCTGCCATTTTCTCTTGGTACCCTGACTGTTGTTAGGCTGGAAAATTTGTTTGTTCTGCATTTTTGAATTTGGACACCTTGTTAGTGGAAAACCTGGGAGGTATGACACATTCTAGATATCCCATGCATCAATTTACTTCTTTCATCCCATTGTTTGAGAATTTGGGTAGCAGCAGGACCAGACACCAATTCAGAACTTAAAGGAGCATTCAAAATCTCACATTTTAAATATTCAGAAAACTTATGTGTATGTAATCAAACATTCCTCCTCAATACATCAGAAGTGGCTGCTTTTTTAGAAATTTTAGCCATACCTTCCAAGACACTTCTCGGAGCATGTTTCAAAATCTCATTCATATAAAACTTCCATTCATCAGGCAAATAAGTCATCTAAACGTTAAGCACATTGCAAAATAAACCTCTACATAAAGCCTAGATAATTTAGAATTCTAAAGACTATATTGCTAGAGTGAGTCAATGTTTTTCACTAAGATTCTAAACCCTAGCCAGTTTTATCTGGGATGCAGAGTTAGAAGCAGCCAAGAACCTCTTGTTATAGTTGGGAGCTGGAGAAACCACTGCTGGCAACTGACAAAGAACCAGAGAGCTGTAAGATTCAGACTACACCTTGCACTGCCTCAAGGAACTGGTTCACTAGACAAAGGGGTTTTACATGCGCTTTTATAGTCATCTTCTAATGCCAGTAACAGAGAAAGAGCAGTCAAAACGTTTGAAATCTCTTCCTCAATAAGATCACAAACTCTGCCAATCTCTTACGCAGCTCCAGATTTCTTCCAGTCAAATACATATCTAAACCTAGTTAGCATCTATGGAAAGGTGAACACCTGCTTGGGGTTTTGAACTTGTTCACCTTCCAAAGGATTTGAATGGATGAACTAAAAAGGGTTCACTATTGTCTGCAAAGTCCCCATCAAAATCTGCAACCATACACTGACCTCTAGAGAGGGTAGTCCCATAGTCATTCTGAATAGCAGCATAGTCTGTGAGACTGACTGTAAAACACTCTCAGCTAAGGAAAACACACCAGCCCTATACATGGTAACAACTTGACCGTCTGTGATGTGATGAAGTTTCTGTTTCTTTTTACCGTGTATTACACAAGTGGACAAACTATCGGGGGGCAGAGTAGTATATCTGGCAAGAGGTCTCTTACAGCAGGACCACTCCTGCAACTAAAGTGTTTGGTTCTCCCATAGCTGAATCAGGCACTGGAAATCCCTGGAGAATTTGCCTGATCCCAGTACCAAAAAGAGTTGCGGACTTAAACCACAGGGTGATGGGGAAAAGGTAAGTGGTCAGAGGACAGAGGACAGCTTAAGGCAACAACAAATTCACAAGCCATAGATTGAGGCATGTTTTTGTTGGTTTTTTTTTTCCTTTTTAGGTAAAACTGGATTTGATGGGCAGGCAACTGTAACAAGTCAGGGGGAAAAAACACCAGCTAGAATAATACACTGGCACTATTAAGAGCTGAGTAAGGGCAGCAGTACTAGAAAATACAAACTGTCTCCACACGACTAAAGAAAACAAAATACAACAGAAACAGCTTAACACGTGCTAAGCCTTGTTCTACAACCCGCACAATACAGTAAAGGACAGCACAGACAGTCATAGTACCAAGGAAAATTCACTCATCTCAATAGTGGCAAAGAATCAATTATATGCCCTTAAATCATATATAAACCTTTTAAAACAGAACACATAAGTATTTAATTAGAGATGCTCATACTGGGAATGAAAAAAATCTCCACACAAAATCCAGATAAAGCAGTCTGCAGTAAAATTGAGATTTCACAATAAAAGTGGCTATAGCAGTGTTAAATCAGAGTAAGTGCAACATTTTCAAGTCAGAAATTCAAAATGAAGCAGAAAAACATCAGAAACAGTTTCCCAGTACAAGTCATAAAACACTTCAGAAAAGCATAGTAGCTGCTTAAAACATTATTGTTCATAAAAACATGAGGAATTAAGACCAGTAGTAAATAGCAAATACGTTAGGATAAAATGTTAACAAAAATATACATATACACACACACACACACAGATATTTACACACAAACACATATAATACATGTATAGATAGACATACAGATATATACATATAGATATATACATATATATATATATATATATATATATATATATATATAGACACACACAAATATATATATATATATATATATATATATATATATATAGACACACACACACATATATATATATATATATATATATATATATATATATATATATATATATACACACACACACATATATATATATATATATATATATATATATATATATATATATATATATATATATATATACACACACCTACATACACATGTATCTATATATTCACCACAGACTTGGTATATTGCCTCGAAATTAGGGTGCATAGTCCTAAAAATAAAATTAAATAAACAAAAAAACAAAAAAACAAAAAAAAAAAAACAGCACTTCAAAATGATTTATGAACAGTGGTTTTTAACTACCATTCCAAATATCAGCATAGTAAACAGTGAAAATCATTGATCACAAATGGGTTTCACCCTTTGATGTTATCAGTGTGCTCTACTGTATACTGTACAACTGTACATAACCAACTATTTACAACTTTAAAAACTAATCACATTACCCTTCCGAAATAACATCTTTGTCCACATTTTTTAAAAAAACTAATGACTTATAAAAAAATATTCATCACAAATCACTTTTATAATACTGCAAAGCTATTCAAATAAAAATAAATATTTTATGAAAACAATATTCACTTTTTATCAAAGCAAATGAACCATATTAGACCATTTAATGCTGCAATTTTGCCATCTAGTGGAAAAATACAACTCTAACTTCTTCTTCTTTCGGCTTTTCGTGGTTAGGGATCGCCACAACGGATCACCTGTCCGCTCATGATTGGCAATGGAGTTTTTACAGTGTTTAGTTGCCAGCCCAGCGCCCAACCTTCCACAGAAGCACGCACTCACGCCTAGAGCCAATTTAGAGTGTCCAATCCACCTACAGCATGTCTTTTGGATGTGGGAGGAAACCGGAGCACCAGGAGAAAACCCACGCGACCACAGGGAGGACATGCAAACTCCGCACAGAAGGCACACCAGCCGAGGATCGAACTGGAGAACCTCTTGCTGTGAGGCGGGAACGTTAACTGTTGCATCACCGTGGCTGCCCAAAAATACAACTCTAACCATATCCTAATATTCCGCTAAACTGCAGTGAATTCATAAAAAATCTTCATTTAAACTCAATTTGTACATAAGTACCGGGATTATCCACATTTTCTCATTTCGTGCTAAAGACAATCCACTACCAAGAATCAAATGAATCCCAGCAAACGTGACATGTTCATTAACATGTTCAATGGTATGTTTAAATACAGTACTTAGATCCCTTCTACATTTTAAATCACTCAGCAGATTGCTATACTTTGTTTCCAAGGTCTTGATGTCTGACCCACATAAAAAGCCCTGCAAGGGCCATGGCCATAAATATCAACCATTCAGAATTGCAGGTAACCATCTTCCTAATAGAATACTTTCTACATGCATTAACTGATGTAAAATGTTTAGCTTTAAATAAAACCTTGCAATAAACACAACTGTCACACATGGTACAGCCATTAAGTTTATTGCCCTGTTGTTCTGAGATCAAATTAAATTTCTTAAACTATGAAAAATGCTCATCAATATTTTAACCATGTCAAAAAACAAGTTTGCAAGAATAAGTTAGCTATTGATAAAAACATACCAATAATTTACAATCTGCCTAATTTTAGATGTATTAGTACCATTACTAGTAATTAAGATGTCATTCCATATTATTTATACTCTTCTGCTGAGCTGAATACAACACCTCCCCTTTTTCTTTAGTTGCAAACTGATGTTTGTTTTACATGGCATATGTCATGTTCCCTCTATAATATATTTTAATTAATGGCTTCTTGATCAAATACTTGAGTATCACTTCAAAGTCTTCACAGTCTTAAATATTATGCCTTTGGGATACTCCTGATTATTTGTTTCAGATGACAGCTAGAAGCAGTGAGAAGTGAAATTTTTTGTAAATGGTTTACAATAAATACTGGAAGACCTGGCACCTTCAATCAATTTCATAACTGAATCACCTAGAAAATCAACATTGAGTATATCATATTTTAGTACAAACACTATTCCAAATTCATTAAAATTCAAATATCAAACAAATGCTTGTAATAATTTAATGGATCCCAACCAAATCATTCAACAATCCCCAAGATATCTGTGCTATAAATGAATGTGGCAAAGAAACCTGTTATGCTCTCTGTAAATCAAATGTACTGCCTAAAAAACATAAAATGTTCAGCTTAAGAAGGGGCAGAGGTAGCACCCATGGCCGTGCCCTTAAGTTGTAAACAGCCACCTTTGTAACAAAACACGTTACATTCTACAATTATACTTAACAGCTGTAACAAAAATGTACGATATTAAACAGAATATGTGTGTAATAGCTGAAACAAATACTTAACTGCCAGTATTCTACCTACATCATTTGAAAAATGAATATCAGACATCAGCTTGTGAAAATCAGTAGTATCTTTTAAACATGCTCTAACCAAAGTTAATAAAGGTTTAAGCTGGCTCTCCAAAAACATAGATAATGGCTCAGTCAGTGAACCACAAACAAAAACTATGGGTTTACCAGGTATCAATGGACTTATGAATCTTGGGTAGAATGCAATTGTTGTGATTCAGGAGCATCACCATCAGTTGAAGATGTAAATATTCAGACCTCATTCCTCAAAAACTAATAACAAACAATCTATATACCTTCTGAAATCAACAGTAGGTTCTTGAGGTAACTTATAATAAGATATCTGATCTGCTAATTGTCTCAGAACCTTATTTTTCTAGTCTTCTGAATTCTATATAACAATCATCCCTACCCTTAACTGCTACTGTAACAACTAAATCTTTATTGGCAGTCAAATGACACAAAACAAATTTTGTTACTCAGAAATATTAAAGCCATAATCCCTAAAAACAGTGGCTTGATTAGCATGTAACTATCTGAGCATGTATTGCTGAAATAACTTAATTACTAGATAAGGTGGCTGAAAAACAGATTTCTTAAAGCAAAATGAACCATCATCCCTTGGTCTGTGACTAAACCAAAATTTTAGATTCAAAGTACAACAAAAAATCATTAAATGTCCAAAAGTGAAGTACATTGCAAAACAAAAATGATGGAACAAAATGAAGACCTTTTGATAAACCACTTGGTTTAGTCATAAACCAAGAGATGTTAGAAGCACGGACAGCTCATTTTGCTTTAAGACATTTTATCATCATCCACCTTATTATCCAACAGTGAAGTTATTTGAGTAAAATGTGCTCAGAGACACAGAGGAAGAGTGTAAATGATATGAACATCTTAGACAGATTACTACTTATGGTACTAATACATTTAAAATTAGACTGCAAATTTTTATTTGTATATTTTGGAGAGGGATCCAATTTTTGATCAATATCTAGCTGATTCATGCAAATCTGGTTTTTGACAGGGTATATTTGTGAGCATTTGTCATGGTTTAAAAAAAATGTATTTAATTTCAGAACAACATAGTCTTTTAGGAAATAAACCTAATAGCTGCACCATGTGTGGCACTTGCGTTTACTGTACGGTTATTGTTAAAACTGATAATTTTACATCAGTTAATACACCTGGCACATATATTATTAGGCAGCTGATTATCTGCAGTTCTGAATGGTTAATATATATATTTGATATATATGATTTAAAATGCAGAAGAGATCAAAGTGTATTATTTTAACATACCATTGAACATGTTAATACGTACTTCACTTTAGTTAGGACTGATTTGATTTTTGGTGGTGGATTGCCTTAAGCAAAAAAGCATGAACTTTTAAATAAAAAAGAGAAAAGGTGGATAATAAATGCGGGTGCAATATACAAACCAGATTTAAATGAACATTTCTGATAAGTATTGCTATTAGAGATATGTATTAGAATATGGTAATAACCCACGGTAGTGGTGCTGCGGTAGCGTTGTCGCCTCATAGCAAGACGTTGTCCCATTCGATTCTCAGCTAGAGCGTCTTCTGTGTAGAGGCATGTGTGAATGGGCGTACCTCCGTTGAAGGTTGTGCATCAGGGCTGGTAACTCGGCACATAAAAAAAATCCACTACCAAACATTAGCGGACCGGAGTTCCGCTGTGGCGACCCCTAACCGGGATAAGCCGAAAGACACAACAACATTAGAATGTGGTAATAGTTGCTGCATTTTCCACTAGACGACAATATTGCCACATAAAAATTATCTAATGTGGTTCATTTGCTTTGATAAATTGAGAATACTGGATGTATAAAAATATATTTTATTTGAATACGTTTCCAGTTTTATAAAAGTGATTTGTCATGAATATTTAAAAAAAATCATTATTGATTTAAAGAATGGGGACAAAGAAGTTATTCTGGAAGGGCCACGTGTCTAGTTTTAAAAGTTATAAATAGGTGGTTATTTAAAGAACACAACAGATCACACTGATGACGCCAAAGGGTGAAACCAATTTGTGATCAGGGATTTTCACTGTCTGCTATGCTAACATTTGGTTGTTACTGTGTACGGTTATTAAAAACTACTGTTCTTAAATAGTTTTAGAGTGCTGGTTTTGTTTTTTGGAGAGTTTTATACATGTCAAAATGTCGACATTCAGTTGCACGACAGGAGCGATAGTCGGAATGTCAACGTTCATTTGTATGTCCGCTCAGAAGGGCGTACACAGGGCAGGGACTCAAAGTATGTCTGGCAATGGGAGTTAACGTTAAGATCGACAGAAAGTTGTCGATCTTGTTGCGTCGACCATACAACCTACTTAATATGTATGAGTCGAGGATATTCACTGCAGAAATCACCGTTTGCAGATGTGATTTTCGTTCTTTTGATAGTAAACACACACACATATATATATATATATATATATATATATGTATGTATGTATGTATAAAAATATAAATTTACATATGTGTGTGTATGTGTGTATATATATATATATATATATATATATATATATATATATATATATATGGATTCCTATTATAAGAACAAAAGTTCACTACTTCAAACTTGTAATAGGAAGCCTCACTTCTGCAAAAGTTTACTTTAATGAAAGTGAGCTTTTATGTAAGTGCACTTCACCAAAAACAACGCAGCACAGTGGAGGACATAAAAAAACAAGCTATGTCCTCCACTATGGTGCAATAGTCACGGACCTTATGAAGACGGGTTAGGTAAGGATAGTTAGTAAAGCTATCCCCTACTCCCAACCCATGCCCTAACCCTAAGGTTTGTGACTATCGCACCATAGTGGAGGACATTGCTATGTCCTTCACTGTGCTGCAGTCGACATGGACCTTAGGGTTAGGGCGCGGGTCATGGTAAGGGGATAGCCCTACGGGCTATCCTCTTACTATGACTTGTGCCCTAACCCTAAGGTCCGTGAGTACTGCACGGAAGTTCAGTACAACACCCGTACGTTGTACTGAACTTCGCGTACTTTCGCTGCAGTGAGCATTCCATGCACTATTACGAATTAGTGAAAATTCGATCTAGTGTATGGAACCCATATATATATATACACACACACACACACACACACACACACACACACACACACACACACACACACACACACACACACACACACACACACACACACACAGTGAGAGATGAGCAACTGACTTCCTTTGACAAGAGTCAGGCTTCCCCCTCATGAGAAGGGCTTAGCCAGTCCCCTTCATTAGTAGTTTATTGGCCATTTTGGGCTAATTTCTATCTCTTTCATTTCCCTGCTATAAAACCCGCATTTGCAAGGTTTAGTATACAGCTCAGCAAGCTCCTGCCTGGTGCCCTGCAGAGTTCTACAGCAGCAGAGAGACTTTGGAGTGATTATCATTTTTCTGCATTTTCTTGCTGCCTTTAGCTAATTCTGCCTAAAACACCGATTTTCTAGAGTTCCTGTGATTTAAAAAGCTTGTTTCAGCTACATATTGTACTTAATTTTACTGCCTGCACTTTAACAAAGTCGTTTTTGTGTTTAAATTACCTGTGTAACTGTAGTAGGCTACACACTCAAGTGTGACAACCATTACTGTGCATTTAAAGTGTTTTTTTAATTGTATCTGCTTTATTTTCTGAAAAAACAAAAAATATACTTATTTTCCCACCTTTCTAAGCTAGTTTAGTCCAGTTTTCAGGTTAGTGCTGAATTCAGGGCTGTGTTACAAGTTTCTGTGTTTGCCCATACCTTACTTGAATAGAAGGAAGGTTCTCTGTTCACTGTGAGAGAGGGAGCATTGATCAGCCTATCTTTCCTTGGATGAGTGGTTTCAGCCCAGTAATTAGTAGTTTATTGGCCATTTTGGGCTAATTTCTATCTCTTTCATTTCCCTGCTATAAAACCCGCATTTGCACGCCAGGCAGCGCCGGTTAGCTAGGGTATAACTATTCTTGGCTCCACAAAGGCTACTCTTCAATTTTTCCCTTGGAACTAGACAAACTTTCAACTTAAGCACTCAGATCATTCACTTCTCATCCCTGCACTTGCCCAAAACTCATAGCAAGCACAAATAAACCTTAGCACTAGACCCCCCCCTATACTGTAGGGAAGGACAAGGCTCTCTATTCGACCTTACCAGCCAATCAGTAAAACAGTTCATTGTACCTATCCAGGCATGTCCAAAGGGCTGTTTCAGGTATACTCTCCAGTCCAACTGGTGAATCTGGGCATTTTGAGGCAATATTACAATTGCCTCATGTACAAAGACAACCCTCTCCTCCTTCCACCAAACACTAACACATGTGAGAGATGCAATTATACAGCCAGACTGGAGGCTAAACTCTCTCAACCCAAGACTGGACCAGGCAGTCAAGAGGAGAAGGGAATTACTTGCATCACCCCACCAGTCTCACATAGACCTATGAAACCAGCACTGGCAAAAAACGCACATAAATACACAAAAACATACTCGGAGGCTCTAAATAAAAATCTGCAAAAGCAACAGAGACCTCCAAAGCAGACATCCAAGCAATCTCCACCCTCCAACACAAGCCATGAAACGCATACTTCACAAAACCAATGTGCCACACAATCACAGCCCTTAAGGCAAAATAACATACCCAACACACTAGTAATAGGTGACTCTATAGTCAGACACACTGACGTCCCACTCACTAGGCTGAACAAGGAGAAGGTTACTGTTAGTTGCACAAGCACTCAGGTCACTCCAGAACAAGTACAAATATGACTCTGTCATTGTCCATGTTGGTGTGAATAACCTGAGCTGTACCTCCCTGGACTACATGAAAAGAGACATGGAGGAGCTCTCTGATCATGTAGCCCAGGCTGGTACGACCCTGACCCTGAGTAGCATCCTGCTCTCACCAGGAATGATACCACGGTATAGAGAAAAAATTATCAATTTCAACAATTGGCTAAGCTTCTGGTGTCATTCAAAGGGGATCCAGTGTCTGCCAGCCTGGGATGACATGCTCGACAAGCCACACTGCTTTGCTAGAGATGGCTTGCACCTGTCACACTTAGGCTTTCGAATACTGGCCAAGGCTCTTGCAACCCCCATTGTGCCTTTTTTAGGCAAGGTTCAAAAGACAAACCCACCTCCGTAAATAGCACAAGTAACAAAAAACTGAGGGTAATGCTGCTCAATGCCAGAATTCTAAACCTCAAAATGCACGCATTCGAGGCACTCCTCAGCATGGAGAAAATCGATATATGTGCAGTAACAGAAACCTGGTCTCATTTCATCTGAGTGACGCCTCGAGGTGCAACTGCAGTTACCCCCCACTGCTCCTCTAGGCGTCAAATATTACTTGTTCACACTTGTGTTAATAATTCCAAAACCACGCTACATACAAGGTATCAGAATATTTTATCTTGAAGCATACATGATGCAAACATAATTGTACTGATATTTGACCTCTGTCAATGAGGTATTTATTAGAATTGTAAGGTGATAACTTCATTTTTAAAGGCTTAGGCCACACCCACTAGGGGTTAAAGGTACACACTCAAAAGACTTGTACTGGAGGGAATGAGTTAGCACCCCAGCACTAACAGGCTACAACTCATACCATACATTTTGACCACAAAACCCGGACCAAAATACAAAAGGCAGGGGAGTATCCATATTCATCAAGGATACCCACACCTCCAGGTTAGTGGCACAGCATGATGCTTCAGAGATCACCCACGTGCAACTAACAATGGGCAAAACTGCTACTCAAATTATAGCTTGCTACAGATCACCCACCATGTCCCAGGACCCCCACTCCGCATTCCTGGAAACACTGGGAAACATAAAGGTCCTACCAAGCACCCTGATATTGGGTGATTTCAATTATCCAAACATTAACTGGGAGAACTACTCAAGTACGAACTCCCTGGCCCAACATTTCCTAGAATTTATAAACTCAAAGTCCCTGGATCAACTGGTTAACTCCCCCACAAGAGGTGACCACAAATTGGACCTGGTCATCACCAACATGGGTGACCGGTGTTCCAGACTGCTGGTTCTAACTGCTGGTGCTGGTTAGATCTGACCATAAACTAATCACTCTGGATATCCACATTCCACCACCACTCCCGGTCAAAGAAACCACTGTGAAAAACTTTTCAAAAGCAAACTTCACGTTACTTAAGACCGAGGTGGGAAGTTTCAAAGCCCCCATGCTAAAGGATAACGCTGTCCAAGTTGCAAAATCCATTACTAATGCACTCTACAGGCACCTACAAGAATGCATGGATCGTACTATCCCAAACAAAACCAAGACTCACTCATCCAAGAAAAGGAAACCAGTCTGGTGGACCCCTGCCATAAACAAGCTATACAATAGAAGGAGAAAACTAGTACAGAAAAGAGTAAAATCCCATGAAGGAAAGACATCCCTGATCAGTATCAGCAAGAAACTACGTTCCCTCATAAAATCATCCACAGCTAGCTTCGAAAGAAAAATTGCCATGGACTCCAAAGATAACCACAAGGCATTCTTTAGCTATGTCAAGAATCTAAGTGACAATTCTCAGATCTGCTCGGAATTAGTGCAGAATGGCACAAAATACACTGAACCGACCGATATAGCCAACATCCTGGAAGACAGGTTCAGTGCAAACTTCACCCCCCTCTCAACCCCAAAAGGGCCCATAACTATACCAGAAGAATGTAGTGCCCCTGAAATCACAGAGACTCTGGCTAAAAAAGCCCCCTCTAAAGCCAAAAACACAGCATCAATGGGACCAGATGGTGTCCCAGGCTGCATCCTACATGAGCTCAAAGATGAACTAACCCCTCACCTAAACACAATGTTTAAACTCAGCCTCTCCACAGGCTACGTACCCACAGAGTGGCGCACAGCAACGGTTATTCTGCTCCACAAAGGTGGAGCCACAACGGACCCCGGGAACTATCGCCCTATAAGCCTGACTGGCTTGGTCTGCAAAGCTATGGAGTGCATCATCATGGATCTCATTAACAGAGACATTGGAAAGCTCCAAACACTGGACCCAACCCAGTCCGGCTTTGTTAAGGGCAGAACATGCCTCCTAAACCTGGTGCACTTCTTTGAGACAGTTACCAAGGCTATAGACGAGGGAAAGGTGGTCCACATAGCCTACCTAGGCCTCACAAAGGCCTTTGACATCATTTCCCACTCAGGTATTATAGACAAGCTCACCAGCCTGAACATAAATGCCTACATCACAAGATGGGTTGCCAAATGGCATACGGACAGAGTCCTCATGGTAAGAGTTGCAGGAGCTAGGTCTGACTCTAAACCGGTTACAAGTTGCGTTCCCCAGGGCTCAGTCCTAGGACCCCTCCTGTTTGGCATATACTTCTCAGAGGTACACGCAAGCACAGGAGGACTATGGCTCACCAAGTTCGCAGACTGCAAACTAGGGGCTATAATTGACTCTCCGGCTGACACAGACATCCTCCAAAAGGGTCTCACTGAGACAGATACCTGGTGTCAAAACCATGGTCTCAAGCTAAATGGCAAAAGTGCACAGTCATCCCCCTTGGAAAAAACAAAGTACCCACAAACTACCACATAGGTGGTAGCCCCCTAAATATGGAAGACGTAATAATGGATCTGGGGACACAGGTAGATAGTAACCTCTCCTTTGATAATCACATTGCCAAAGTGGTTAGAAAATCCTTCTATGTGGCACACCTAATCACAAAAGGGTTTGCATCCAGATCGAAAGAGGTCATTGTGCCCCTCTACGCATCACTCATCAGACCCATCATAGAGTACGTACAATGCCCCATTTAGGATGTACCTTACAAGACACCTGCAACAACTGGAAAGATCACAGAAGTTCATCACCAAGAGGATCACTGGCCACAAGCAGATGCCCTATGCAGCTCAACTGAAGAAACTCCAGCTGTGCTCGGTTGCATATCGCCTATTCAGAGGTGATCTCTGCCTGACATACAAGGCCATGTCCAACCCAGAATTGATGGACGTGCTCCACCTAAAGAAAACCATATCCCCTCGAGCAACAAGCTCCAGGAATCTAAACCTCACCACAACAATAAATAGGACGTGCTGGAGGGACAGATTCCTGTCCCAGAGACTTCCCATGCTCTGGAACAAGATTCCAATCTACATTAGGCAGAGCTCCTCACTAACCCTCTTCAAGAGAAACCTTGACGAGTGGATGGGAAACAGAAAGTTTACCCCGGGGATCACTTCAATGGCTCTGCTGGACAGAGGCACAGGGAACTAATCTAAGGGAGTGGCAAAAGCCAACACATTCTGGCTAGGCTTATAAATGCCTTCGGGCAGATAGCCTAGTACCTACTTATGAACCTATAATAGGAGGGAATTCTGAGATCTGGAAAGCTGTCAGTGTGGGGGTTGTGCAAGCACAGAACTCATACACCACTGGACAGTGTGAACAATGAACAGGAAAAAATAAATCAAATGTACTCAGAGGTGATTAAAATAAATTAAACATTGAAGGGGTAAGATCAACTCATATAACAAAACAAAAGGCTGAAAAAATGGAAGAGGCTTTAACTACCTATTCAGATGAACAGATAAAACTACAAAAATCAGAGGCTGAAATGAAGAAAAGGCTGGCTGAGTACAAGACTTCCCAAAAACAGCAGTTTCATAAAATGGTAGTGTTAGAAGACAGAACGCTCAGAAAAAAAATCTGAGATATTCTGCTGGACCCGAGAAAAGTACAGTTTTGTACCTACCATAAATGTAGATGTTCGAGTGCTAATACAGCCCAGTAAAATCACATGGGGTTTTCAGCCGCCAGGCTCCTCTCGTCGGTCAAATTCCAAAGTCTTGGTCCGCCTCCGGTTGTCGTAAGCCACTCTCTGAGCCACGCCAGAAGGCCAGAGAATAAAACATGACCAGCATGTTCTTTCCTCAGTCTTTTTCTTCTTTGCCCTAGATGGTTCAAAGAAAGGGGAGGCATAATCGGTATAAGATTAGCTATCCACATGCTCAGGTGCAATGTAGCAAAAAATCAAACAAGCAAATAAGGAATACAGATAACCAGTGAGGAGGTGAGGGGAGTGTTGAAGCCCTTTAATGGACTTAATGAAGAAAGAAGACGAGGGCCTAAGTTGGAGTTCTGTACTAGAGCTGTCCATTTTAGGGCATGGTACATTTGTACCACTATGTACAAAACTGTGGACAGCCAATCGCGGGTGTAGAGAGTAGTCACAGATGGGTAGAGGGTGGTAGGTACTATGAGGGTGGTGGGAACCATGAATGCCCTGCAAAAAGAGGGCAACCGCAAAAAAAGCTCTGGTCTGGGCTGCGAAGTAGTGTTGGGTGATATAAGGGCAGGTGGTAAGCGTTTGTGTCCCTATGTACCGAGCTCCAAAATATCTCTGTCAAAATACACCTCTAGTAGCAGGGACACAGGCTGTGGGGCTGGTGATACCAGTAGATCCCTGGTGGGGGGTTGACAGATACCAGTAATGACAGATTCCCATTCAATGAGTAACAAAAGTGTCTTGCGGTGAATGGTCTTCTTTGCATCTGTTTGTACCTAAAATCCCTCTGAGCCCCTTTCAAAAGTTGTTGTTGAGTTGAACTGATTTTGTCCAACCAAATATTCTGCTGAAAATGAAGATGTCTAAGATGGATGTTTTGAGGGTTAAGCTTGGTTGTGGGGTGTGAGGGAAGGTGGGAAGGTAGGAATATGGTCCCTGCCAACCGGCTGTTGGACACTGGTGGAAAAGGGAGGTGGTTTCCTGATGGAAGATGAAACAGGATCCCCGAAGCAATACTCCCCTGTATTCACCGGCCATGGACCGAGGTACGCTGAAAACCCAAAGACAGCCAGATGTGTTAAGAAGGTCAGCTGTTAAAGCAGGCAGAAAAAAGGGCAGATCTGTTGAAGCAGCAGGCAATGTGGAGTAGCAATGTGTTGGTTTCTTCCATGTACTTGGGTCTCAGGCTGGTTTTGGTTGCTATGATATAAGAGGTTAGCTGAATAAAAGGAGGAGGTACTGGTTAGAAGAAAAAATTTAGAGAAAATTTTAGAATCCGAAAGAAAATTTTTTGAAATGGCAGTTCAGCGGGTAAAGCTTGAAGAAATGAAAAGTCAGTTCATCATTGTAAACCTTTTCTCATTCAAAATTCAAACCGCTTCATTTTTTCCTTTTCTCCAAATTGTTAATTTTCTCTGGTCTTCTGCAATCCCGGGCTCCATTTTATCTCTGAGTTAGCTTCTTCTATCTGTGTGTCTTCTGGTTCCAGTGTTGAGAGCTGAGCCTTTTTCGAGAGTAGAGAGTCTGATGCTGTAGTTGAGAATTTTCCATTTGTTCAGGGTTGAGTGTGTGTAGCTGACCCCAGGGAGGTGGGGGCATGTTTTAGTATGGCCAGGAGGAGTATTAGGAGGCAGGGTGTTGGTCTGAGTAGTTGTTAGGCCCTCAGAGCATACCAGTGTTATCTTGGCCAGTCTGGAGCAATCAGTACTCAGAATCGTGGGATCTGTTCTTGCTTTCACTCTTCCATTGGGCAGAATGAAGGTCCTGGGAATGCATGCTAAACCTTTCAGGGCCTCCAACTGAATGAAAAGGCCCACAAAAAGTTTCTTTGGGTGGAAGGTGTGGAGACAAAACTTTTTCAATTGGTAGTTTGGATGGGATCTCTGTCAATGCCCTGGCCTCCCCCATCCATTCATTCCCTCATCGTGCCTGTGATCACAGTTCCATTGCCAGTTCTGCCAGTATTGTCCTGCTCAGAGTGTCTGCCAGTGTGAGTTCCATTCCTGTCAAGTATTGTGCTTTGAAGAGTCAGTTTATTCCTTCCAGTCTGCCTGAGCAGTATTCCTGGGCTAGTCTGCAATTGCGGGTATGACATTAAATTCTTATTGTTATGCATTTATGATGCACTGTGGTGGATGCTGTTCTTCCGCATGCTTGTCCCGATGCAGGAAGTCTGCTAGCTGTTGAGTATGTTATTGGGATAAGCATTTCTTTGGTGAGTGTGTCCTTTGGAATCCCTTTTGCCTTGACCTGAGCCTGAATGCACCTGTTAAGCTTGTGCTCCAGGCTTAATCTTTGGCCTGTGGTTACGATGCTGTTTGGCTTGGAGGGTTTGCAGAATGGAAGGCCTTGTATTTACTAGCTGGACATGACATGGAATTGCTATAATGCTCCTTGCAGACATGGAATTACTGGCATAATAGTACAATGGTACTGTGGATAGCAGCTTTGCAGTAGATTTTTAGGTACCATTGAATGTTTTGACATGCAGAGAGATAAGCCTGATCCCTTTCAGTCCAAGATGTAGCCAATCCCAGTTGTTTCAGGATTGGCCCTAGATACGGTTCTTTGACTTTGGTTTAGGTTTTAGTACTGAGATCTGTGGGTTGTTTGCAGAGAAAGGCGAAGATATGGTTATGTTAGCCAGATGCAAGCTGGCCTGGAGAAGGTTATTTTCCTTGTTGATGGTGTAGCTTGATTTCCTCCTTGTTGAGTAGTATGAATGCTGCAATGTTCGTCCGCGGTTAAGCCAGATACATGTAAATTGTATAGATTTGAGACCTGCAAGAAATAAGAGTCATTCAGATAAGGCACAGTAAAATCACATCCAGGTTCTCCTGCACAGGCTGTCACTGATGCACTAAGTGAATACCTGGCATGGAAAGATGAGGGTGCGGGCTGCAGCTTGAATTGATAGTGGATTGAGAAGAGCCTGGATCTGAGGTATAATGTTTGTCTGCAAAGGACGGCAGGCCAGATTGAGGTCCCAAAACTCTGCCGTGAGCATCTTGAAAGTGCCGGGTAGAAGCTGCTGTAGTGTTTTGTTCTTGAAATAGAGGTGTGTTGTAGAAATGGGTACAGGACCAGGATCGGTCAGAATGGGTCTCCTTTTGGTTGGAAAGTGGTGGTATTGAAAAAAGTCTTTAACAAAACCTTGGAAGCATTTGTGCTACCTTTTGTAAATTATCGATATCATATTTAGTAGAAATGAAATTTGCAGTTGTGCCTCCTGTGATTTTTTGTGGTAGTTTTGTCCATAAATCTCATTTTGGAAGAGTGTGAAATTGGAAATTGCTGAGCCGCTTTTCCAATAATTGGTGTCCATTTGTGGGTTTGTCTTGCTCTTGGATTGCTTGCAATAATGCTATTTCCTCCCCAAGATGCTGCCAGCTTTAGCTTGTTTGTGTGGGAAATCTTCACCACATTGGGTTTGTCTCCTGCTTGAAGGTGCACTCTCACATCCTGGTGCTGGACTGGAGATTTGCATGCCCTGCCCTATGCCTTTTTTGACGTGGCCCCTCTGCCCCTTGGCGCCTTGTATCTTCCCCTTGGGGTTTCCTTTTGTAGGTCAAAGCTGGACCTGTAAAAAAGCATGAAGAAGCTAAAATCAGGTGGCTGGACCTGTAAGAAAGCTTCTTTAGTTCCTATAGATTAGATTTCTTTTTCCATAATTTAGTATATCCTCGTGCATTTTAGCCAAAAGTGATCAGCTTGTAAAGGTGTATGCCAGGCATGTTCTCTAGTTGATCAGGAGAATTTTTGTTTTTTTAAGGCATGTCTAACGACTGATCCCAGCATCCTGTTACTGGAGGCCCTAGGGCACTTGTTCTGGCATCATAAGGTGTGTTTACCCACTTGTTCTGCACTCCATCTGCTGATCCTGTAACTCTCTTTAAATCTTTTTGTTCAGGTTGAGACATTTTTATTTTTATGAAATGTGATAACAGGGAACCGCTGGCTAGGAATAGGATGATTTATGAAGTTTAAGGCCCCCTATGGCTGGATTCGCTTTCTTGGTGCAGGAAGTGGATTGGGTCTAGAGATCTAGATATCAGGCTTAGGAAGTGGTGCAGTGCAGTTTCAGGATTATTCAGGCCTTGCCCGTGAAATGGTTGGTCTTAGGGTCAGCATTTGTAGATTTGTAGAGGTTTTCAGGAGACAGGGGTAGATGTATCATCTATCAGCTCACTGGGAGAAAAGGTATCAGATACTAATAAGCCTCGAATAGATGCAATCCAGTACCCAAAAAACAGGCGGGAATAGCCAGGAAGTCTGTGCCGAGTCTGAAAAGTTCCCTGAATCCTCTGGGAATTGAAGTCTCAAAGTCTTCTGTTCCTTCCCAATGAAGCATCCTGCAGAGGGCATGCAGGGTTGGACTGGGGGATCTGTCCTTCAGAAGGGGAGAAATGGACTGTTCTGCATCTAACCTCAAAGGGATAAAGAGGTTCCCTGATGTGAATTGGGGATTAAAAAGAGATCCCACTAGAAGAGAGGGATAGTTCACCCCAGAGTCAGGAGGGGTAGGGAGGGGCCTGATGAGTTATAAGAATCTGAGAGCCATTTTAAGCAGAGGTTTCTAGGCATCTAGAAAGGCCCAGCCTGGAAAGCGAATGTCGAGGCCCCTAAAGGCGATTTAGTAAAGGCCTTATCTGAGTACAGAGATGAGGGGCATAAGACAATCTTTCATGGGTGAGTGCAGACCGTCCACATTAGTAGGCCGGGTCTCGGGCTGGGCTTCGGGTTGTGGTCTGGGGTCGCCCGCCGGTTACCGATTTAGCCCGCGTCTCAGAAGACACCACTGGCATGCCAGTAGTCAGGGACTGCAAAGGCGCTCGCTGGGCCTCGTGACCAAACCAGCCTGTTCTAGGCGCTTTCTTTGGTAAGCGGTGTCGCATTACGGCCCAAGAAGCCTTTTTGATAGCTTTGTAGTCGGAGTGTCCAAAGCATTATTTCTGTAGTCAAAGCTACTTAAATAATGCTAAGCACCAAGTTTACATGATAGTGACGCCGTGTGAAGGCCCAGCAAGTGTATAGTCCTTGATGAAAACGTGGGCGCAATATTTTGCTTCCGCGCAGGGCTACAAAAATTAACTTTTCTGACATCGACTGGCCAAGAAGCGTTTTGAGATTACAACGCCGGATACATCTGACTTACGGAGTAAGAAAACAACGGGTACTCTAGCCGCCAGAAGACTTATGTTCTGAATTCCTGGCGTCAACATCTGAAAGGAGCAAACTGTATTCACTTTATGAAAGCACAATCTGGACTGGTACTCCACAGCAGGATTTCTTAATCAAAAGGACATAGGTTCATAGGCAGGTACTAGGCTATTGGCCCTAGGGCCTACATAAGCCTAGCCAAAAGGTACCCTGGCTCTCGCCACCCAAGAAAATTAATTTCCTGTGCCCCTGTCGAGCAGAGCCACAGAAGTGATCCCCGGGGTGAATTTCCTATCTCCCATCCAATCAAGATTTTTCTTGAAAAGTGCTAATGAGGAGCTTTGTTTGATATAGATAGGTAGTTTGTTCCAGAGTATGGGAAGTCTCTGGGACAGGAATCTATCCCTCCAGCATGTTCTGTTTATTGTGGTGACTAGGTTTAGGTCCCTAGAGCGTGTAGCTCGGAGGGATTGGGATTTCTTTAAGTGGAGCATGCCCAACAGCTCTGGGTTTGACATAGCTTTCTATATTAGGCAGAGATCGCCTCTGAGTAGGCGATATGTGACGGAGTAAACCTGGAGTTTTTTTGAGATGGTCTGCGTAGGGCATCTGTTTGTGGCTGGTAATCCACTTTGTGAGGTATTTCTGCAGCTTTCCAGTTGCTGCAGATGTCTTGTGAGGTACATACCAAAAGGGGTGTTGTACTCTATAATGGGTCTACTGAGTGACGAGTAGAGGGGAACAATGACCTCCTTTTTACTGGATGAGAAACCTTTTGTGATGAGGTGTGCCATTTTGAAGGATTTCCCGACTACTGTGGCAATGTGATTATCAAAGGAGAGATTACTGTCCACCTCCGTCCCAAGGTCTCTTATCACACTTTTGGTGTTAAGTAGACTACCACCTATGTGGTAGTTCATGGGTATAGAGTTTTTGCCAAAAGGGATGACAATGCACTTTTTGGCATTGCGCTTGAGGCCATGGCTTTGACACCAGGCATCTGTCTCAGTGAGGCCCTTTTGTGGGATGTCCACGTTATGGCTCCTAGTTTGCAGTCATCTGCGAACTTCGTTAGCCAAAGACCTTCTGTGTTAGCTTGTACTTCAGAGAAGTAGACACCAAACAGGAGAGGACCCAGGACTGAACCCTGTGGTACTCCACTTGTCACTGGTCTGAAGTTGGATTTGGAGTCTGCTACTTTCATAGTGTGGGTTCTGTCAGTGAGCCAGTTGGCAACCCATCTTGTGACATAGGGATGCATACCTAGTTTAGTTATCTATAATTGCAGAGTAGGGGATGGTGTCGAAAGCCTTGGCGAGATCTAGATAGGCTGTGTGAACCACCTTACCCTCATCTACGGCTTTGGTGACCACGTCAAAGAAGTCTATCAGGTTTAGGTGACATGAGCTGCCTTTTACAAACCCGAACTGGGTGGGGTCCAGAGTTTGCAGATTACCAATGTCATTGTTTATAAGTTCCATGATGATATGTTCCATAGCCTTGCAGGCCAGGCTCGGCAGGCTAATGGGGCGGCAGTTCCCAGGGTCTGTGGTGGCTCCTCTTTTGTGGAGTGGGATAACTGTCAATGTGTGCCATTCAGTGGGAACAAAGCCTGAGGTGAGGCTATGATTGAACATGGTACTTAGGTGGGGTGCCTGTCCGTTCTGTAGTTCGTGTAGAACACAGCCTGGGATGTTGTCAGGGCCCATGGATGCTGTGTTCTTGGCTTTGGAGAGTGTGTTTTTATCTGTGCAGCCGTGATTACAGGAAGTTTGCATTCTTCCAGTACAGAGATGGGCCCTTTAGGGGATGAGGGGGGGGGGGGGAGTTAGCACTGAACCTATCTGCCAGGATGTTGGCAATATCAGCTGGTTCTGTATATTTAGTGCCATTGTGCTGTAACTCAGAGCAGATCAGAGTGTTGTCATTGAGATTCTTGACATAGCTATAGAATGCTTTGTGGTTGTCTTTAGTATCAGTGGCGATTTTCTTTTCGTAACTAGCTTTGGAGGATTTTATGAGGGATCTCAGCTTCTTACTGAGGCTGACCAGGGAGTTCCTCCAATCATGGGATTTTACTCTTTTTGCAACAGTTTCTTTCTTCTGTTTTAGAGTTTGTTTATTGCAGGGGACCACCAGATTGGCTTCCTTTTTTTGGAGGATAGCATCTTGGTTCTGTTACGGAATGCACGATCCATGCACTTGCATAAGTGCTTATAAAGTGCATTTGTGTAGGATTCAGCAGTTGTACCTCTATTGTCCGTCAACATGGGTATCGTGAAGTTTGCCACTTCTGTCTTAAGAAGCGTGAAGTTGGCTTTGGATAAATTTTTTTACGGTGGTTTCCCTAATGGGGGGTGAGGGCAAGATGTGGATGTCTAGGGTGATTAGCTTGTGGTCGGATCTGAGCAACGAGGAATTGACCTCTGGTGTGGAACACTGGTTGCCCATGTTGGTAATGACCAGGTCTAGGATACTGCTGCCCCTGGTGGGGGTGTGGATAAGTAGATACAAGGCGTTGGAATTTATGAATTCCAGAAAATGTTGAGCACAAGAGTTGGTACATGAGTGGTTTTCCCAGTTAATGGTGGGGTAGTTGAAATCGCCCATTATTAGGGTGTTAGGCTGTACCCTAACATTTTTCAGTGCATCAAGAAATGAGGAGTGGGAATCCTGGGGCATGGTGGGGGATCTGTATCAAGCTACAATTTGGATTGCGGTCTTTCCCAGAGTTAGTTGCACTTGGATAATCTCGGATGCATTAAACTGAGAAACTAGTCTGGAGATGTGGATATCCTTAATGAATATGGACATGCCTCCGCCTTTAGTGTTTTGGTCCAGGTTAGGTGCCCAAAAGGTGTGGTATAAATTATAGCCTGGTAATGCAGAGGTGCTCTCTAGATCCTTGAACCAGGTCTCTGACACTGCACGGATGTCTATGTTCTCCATTTTAAGGAGTGCCTCAAGTGAGTGCATTTTGAGGTTTAGACTTCGAGCATTGAGTAGCATTCCCCTCAGATTTTGCTTGCTTGCACCTGTTACGGTGGTGAATTTGTCATTTGAACCTTGCCTAAAAAAGGCACTACAGGGGTGGCAAGAGCCTTAGCCAGTATCCAGAATCCTAACGGCGACAGGTGCAGGCCATCTCTGGCAAAGCATTGTGGTTTGTCGATCATGTCATCCCAGGAAGACAGATACTCGATCCCCTTAGAATGACACCTTGTCCTTGTACTGTGGTATCATTCTGGGTAATGGCAGGATGCTAGTCAGGGCTAGGGTCATACTTGCCTGGGCTACAAGATCGGACAGCTCCTGCATGTCTCTTTTCATGTAGTCCAAGGAGATACGTCTCAGGTCATTCACACCAACATGGACAATGACAGAGTCATATTTGTACTTGTTGTGGAGTGACTTGAGTGCATGCATTATGTGGTGGATCCTGGCACCAGACAGGCAGCTGACAGTAACTTTCTCCTTATTTAGCCTGGTGAGTGGAACATCAGTGTGCCTGACTATAGAGTCAACTATGACTGGAGTGTTGGGTACGTTGTTATGTCTTATGGGCTGTGGTTGAGTGGCACACTGAGTTTGTGGGCTATGTGTCATTTGGGTTGTGTTGTGGGGGTGGATGTTGCTTGCGTTTCTGCTTTAGAAGTCCCTGCTGTTTGGGCAGATTTTTATTGAGAGCCTCTGTGAATGTAGGTGTGTGTTTTGTGTTTTTGTGTGTGTGTTTTTTGGTGGTGTAGGTTTTGAGGGACTATGTGATGAGTGTGGTGTGGTGCAAGTGTTTACCTTCTCCTCTTGACTGTCTATTCCAGTCTTGGGTTAGGAGAGCTTTGCTTCCAGATTGGCTATATAAGTGCCTCTCTCACAGGTTGTAGTGTTGGGTGGTAGGAGGAGAGGGCTGTCCGTGTACATGAGGCAACTGCTGCACTGCCCCAAGATGCCCAGATTCAGCAGGTAGACAGGAGAAAACACCAGGAGCTGACCCTTAATAAATAAGCACCTATCCAGGCATGTCTAAGTACTAAAAAACGGTTTTCCTCTAGACAAGTGAGGAAAGTTGAGTGCTGCAGTAATTTGTAGCTTATTTAGTGCTTACAATGAGTTCTGAACAAGTGCTGAGCTCAAAGAAACAGATTTGAGTCCTGAAACTAAAAAAAACTGGCTAGTTCTAAGAAACAAAATTAAGCTAGAAGGCTTCCCTCCAACACAGAAAGGCTTGGGGGCTCATAAGCTTACAAACTGTCCTGGATACAGCAAATCTGTATCTGGACTAGACTATTTACATACAGGAGTAAAGTGGAAAGGGGAAAGGAGGAGCAGTAACTAAGTGGGTTGGCCTTCTCAAATGTTCTCCTTGGATTAGGTAGAATGAGGTAATGACACTAGACTGGGAGGAGTGTCCCAGATCAAATTTACAGTAGGGGCAGGCAACTGCAAAGCCACCAAGTACAAGAACGCGAGACCAATAGTGAGGGAGGGTGGGAAACAATATGATACACTCCTTGGCAGGAAATCAGAACAAAAAACCCAAACAGATGCTTAATAAATTGTAGACCCAGTTAATACCTCACACGCAGTGAAACTAGCTAGAAAAGTATGCAGCATACAATAAAAATCCTATAAATAACTCATAAAAATAAACAAAAAACAGGATACTTAATGTTATATATTACAGATCCGAGTTTACTCAGTGCCCTTCCACTGATTAGCTCAGTTTGAAATGGCAGAAACACTCACAAGTTAACTTCTTAGGTAACAGAAAGTTGAAACGTGAAATAACTTTAAAAAAAGCTTGAAAGAACCAATGAGGTGCTTACTCCAAGCCGTAGTCCAGGTAACCCCAATCAACCAATGACCATAAACAATCCCCTCTTACTGAAATGCAGAATAGCTTTGGCTAAACTAAGATGGTGTTGAACATGTGCTCAGAGACACAGCCTCCACAAACAACTAGGCCCAAAACACAAGCCTGAATATGGACAATGCTACAAATACCCACACTACTTAGGTAGAAAAAAAACTACAGAAATGTTTATCATAGCAGAAAAGCAGCAGTGAGCCTTTAAATGAAAGTTTTAAACAGATAATGGAGCAAGGAGACTCTAGAGAAAGCTTTTAACTGCAAACACGTTAGATGATACACTCATTGGCAGGAAATCAGAAAAAAAAAACAAACAGATCCTTAATAAATGTAGACAATTTCCAGTTAATACCTCACACACAGTGAAACTAGCTAGAAAAGTATGCAGCAGACAATAAAAGTGCTACAAATAACTCATAAAAATAAGCAAACAACAGGATACTTAATGTTATATATTACAGATCTGAGTTTGCTCAGTGCCCTTCCTCCGATTAGCTCAGATTGACAATATGCACCAAACCTGGCCATGAGAAGGCAGCCAAGACCTGTATATATTATGTACACACACATATATATATATATATATATATATATATATATATATATAGAGAGAGAGAGAGAGATGAAATCATACCAATATAAACAGTTGATCCTGACAAAACTGTGTCAGAAGGGAAACTATTAAAAACTAGAAGCAGCAGAGTGCTTGCAGAAAAAGATTATTCACTGTACACCATGCAGAAGTGATGCAAAATTATCCCAGCAATCAGGGGATGTCCAAATGTAGGTGTAAGACTTAAGCTGCTTTACTCAGTTGTCTTCTGAAGGATCAAAGGTATTTTTGGAAGCAGAACAGACTAAGGAGGAAAAAGTTTATCCTGCAAAAAGGGAGCCAGCAAAAGAAGGGGACTTGACTTCTCATTTCTTTTAATACAGCACACATAGACTTTGCCAGTGAAACATTTTCCAATGTTCCAAAGAGAAATGATTGACAGGCAGGTAAAAAGCACATGAAGTGTCTAGAAAAATAAAGATACTCTGGTCTTGAAACAAAGTCCAATGCTGGGAGATGGAGACAAGCAGGAAGAAGACCAGCAACACTGAAATTAGTGAATAAATGGAAGACTATAAAGCAATCACATTTGTGAAATATAGCTTTGCAAGAAAAAGTGTATGTCAATGACTATATGTTTGTTGACTTTATTAAACTTGTGGGTGGCCTGTAAAGCATGTACTCCATTTTATGTCACCAATGTTTAGAAGGACACTAAAGGGGAGATGTAAGTAAAACAATTTTTGTTCTTATCAGTATCTGTATAGAACACTTCATGAGGTAAACTGCATGCTGCATCCAGTAAAGCCCTTTTGTGTAGTCACGGGTATCTTAAATGTGTGGGGGAGCCTTTACATTGACTGTTGTATGCGTTAATCTTTAAATTAAACACATACGTTTTTTAGTTGTAAGATATACAGACTTTACAATATAACAAGAGAAGAAAGCCTGGACAAAAGCAAATCTAACATTAATATGATGTGATCTTGGGCTGCTGGGGTGGGGTGTAAAAGTGCACTATAATATATATAGAATTAAGATATCTTCTCATATTTTAAGAAGGGTGAATGTCTAGATTATTGCCCTCGGCTTAATCTATAAATATATATATATATATATATATATAATATATATATATATATATATATATTTTTTTTTTAAAGCAAGTAGGCTTAAAAATAGAACAAAATTATGAAAGCCATGAAAATTGCTAAGCTTCTTACATCTGCAAAAATATTAGCTTTTCCCCCACTAGCAAATGTTCAGTGAGAGTCAAAAAATCTGCTGCTCAATGCTGTTGTACATTCTCTTCTGAGCAGAACTTACAAAGATTCTTTGTTGACTACATTTGAATGGAGACAATCTATCTGCATGTGCTAGCAATTAATCTTGAGAATTCTGAGTATATTTTTGCTGACGGAAATCCAAAATTTAAAAAGTACAATGGCAAGAAGTTTGGTGAAAAATAACATTTGAAATTATGAGAAGTGAATAGAAATAGTCTCCATAGCAGCCTTAACACATTAATACATTAAACAGAAAAGTTTACAATTTAGTTTTATTTAAAGATAGCCAGTGTGCTTTTCCTTATGGCTAAAAGTTAATGTTTCCTGAAATCATACAAGCTTTTTTTCACATCTGGGGGGGGACAGAGATAAGAAAAAATAAGCAGTAATCAGTGTAAGCGGGAACACAGGCTGCAGTAAGTATGGTTAACCTTAACTTTAGGATAAGTAATGCTTGAGAGTGCAGCTATTAATTTGGGTAATTTTTTTCCGATCTGGAGGGTTAAACTTCATTTTTTTGAAGATGTAAATAGTTTTGAGTATTTTTTCTAAGTTAACAGGATATGGGGTGTTCTGAGGTTTTCATTAAAGCAAAAATTCTTGAAAAATATGGCAAAGGTTCATATGAGGATCAGAAGAAATAACAGCATAAAAGATCAGCATGTCAAACATTAGTGTGTGTAAGTAACAGACAAGTTGGAAATGCATTCAAAAAACTGTCATGTATAATAGCAGTAGAGCTGCGTAAAATCTTACCATAACAGTAGATGTCCTTCTCTTCACTGCTGCATTATTCATTACAATGGGGATCCTCTGCCTAGGGCAGCCCAACATCAGACATCCGGCCAGTATACCAAAACCTTTAGGTTGTAATCGGTGCTATGTATGCTCCTCGTGCATGATGTAGGGCATAAAGATGATGTCTGTATGTACTATCCTCAGAAATGAAAAGCCCCAGTAGGAATGACAGGCTAAGGTTACAATTAGGTAACAAGTACATCCAGAAGGAAAAAGGAACAGGGTGAAGAGGGAGGGAGAGAGTGAATACTGCAACAGTGAAAAGAAGGACAGCTACTGTTATGGTAAGATTTTATACAACTGTATTAATTCCTTCCATATCACTACTGCAGTACTCATTACAATAGGGAGAGTACAAACATTCAGGAAGAAGATTGGTAGGAGGAAGGGCCAGCAGAGCTCTCAAGAAAACCATGAAGAATGGCCCCGGCAAAACTAGCTTTAATCCTAAAATCACATCCAACTTATAGTGCTTTGTAAAAGTATGCAGAGAAGTCCAGGTAGCTGCCTCAAGAATAGAACTAGTATCCAGACCACTGAAAAAAGCACCAGAAGAGGCTACAGCCTTAGTAGAATGAGACTTAACAAAAGAAGGAAGGCTATTCCCATGAAAGGAATAACAAAAAGAAATGGCTTTAGATATCCAGGAAAAAAATAGTTTGCTTGGAAACAGCCAAACCTAAAGACCTAGGATGAAGCAAAAGACAAATCTGCTCAGATTTATAAATAGCTTTTGCTTTTATCCAAAATATCCAAGTTGTCTATGCAAATCCAAGGTGTGAAGAACCTTCTCACTAGCAGATTGCAGAGAAGGGAAAGCAGTGGGCAAATGAAGAGACTGTTTAAGAGGCAACTCATTAACCCCCTTGGGCATAAAGGAAGGATTAGTATGAAGAGACTCCCTTGTCCTTATGAAAAAACAAACAAGAAGGAACAACCATAAGGGCTTACAGCTCAGACACCATTCTGGCAGAGGTAAGGGCCAAAAGAAGAACAGCCTTCCAAGAACAATGCTGTAAGGAAGCAGAATCAGCAGGCTCAAAAGGAGCTTGAGTCAATTTTTCTACAATAAAATTCAAGTCCCAGGAAGGGGGAACAGGCTTTCCTGTCAGACCTGATGTGAAGGACACGTTTAAGAAGCTGTTTTCCCTCAAATCTAGAAGCCAAAGGGGGGGGGGTGAAAGGCAGGAAATAGCCAACAGGTGGGGCATAACAGAAGAATATGCCAACCAGAGCACTGAGCAAGTGACATAAAGAAGAGAGAGCCAAAGGAACATCCACAGTAAGTGGATCCAGATTACGAGAAAGACACCAGACAGAAAATCTCTTCCATTTGGACAAATACAATTTTCTAGTAGTGGGTCTCCTGGCCTACTGCAGGACCTAAAGCACATCCCCAGAAGAAAAGGTGTTTTGAAGGGGATCAAAACACTTTCACCCGCAATGTCTGCTGAAGAGTGGATAGGTGGGAATGGATGAGACACCCCCTGTCCTGTCTGGTTAGGTACACCTTGTGCGGTAACTTGTGATGAATGCCCTTGGCTAAATGCAGAAAAGAGAATGAATGCTATCTGGACCAAAAATGAGTCACCAGCAAGATTTTGGGAGCATCCGGTTTTATCTTGAGCAACACTTTCGAAATGACAGGAATGAGAAGGAAGACAAAGAAACCTCTCCTTCCAAGAAAAAGAGATGGCGGCCACCTTCCAGGCCAGGGGACATGGGACTCTGGTACAAAACAGAGGAAACTTTTCTGAGGGGAGGCAAAAAGATCTACTAGAGGAGTAACCCACTGGTGGACAATGTCCAGAAACACACCCCTGTGAAGTATCCAGCCGTGAGATTGTGTTATGGACCTGCTCAGACTATACTACAATGTTCTGATCTGAAGGAATATAAATTATCTGAAGGGTCATCTGATACTGGACAGTTAAATCCTAAACCTGAAGAGCTGGTCTGCACAGGAGATAAGACCTTGCCCCCCATTTGATTGTTGATATACCACATCACTGTGGTATTGTCTCTGAGAATTCTGTGGAGCCCTGGAAAGAAAAGAGACTGAAAGGCTTGAAGATCCAGAAGAAGAGGTCTCATCTCTTTGACATTGATGTGGTATTTCGTTTACTGAATAGACCAAAGGCGCTGTATTTTATAGGGCCAAAGGAGCCCCCCCATTCCACGTTGGAGGCATCTTTGAAGAGTTCCTGAGAGGGGACTGTGGGCTGAAAAGACAGCCCTTGGTTGAGGGACAACTGAAGAATCCATTACTGAAGTTCCAGCTTGAAACACGGAAGAAGAGGGACTATAAAATCTAAAGGATGAGAATGCTGAAGCCAAAAAAACTTTAGAAATCACTGGAGCTTTCTCATATGAAGTTTGGCCAGAGGAAGCATGGGAATGGTGGAAGCCATGTAACCCAGAGCCCTAAGAAACTCCCTGGCTGTAAGTTAATCCAGAGGAAAAAGGTATTGAAAAAAAGCAATCATAGTTAATGCCTTGGGATGTGCAGTGATGCCAGCAATGGAACAGTCTGAAGCGTGCATCCTAGAAAAACATGAGGAGGAGTCAGGAGCAATTTTTGGAAGTTTACAGTAAAATCCAGGCTTTGCGGAAGGCAAATAGCAAAGTGCAGATGCTGACATAAATTCTCTGGAGAAAAATCTTGAATGTGCAGGTCATCCAGCTAAGGGAAGATCTGAATAGACTTTTGTGGCGAGTGTCCTCGTTTGGGGTCTAGATTTTAATTCTCGAAATTTCTGACAGATGATAATTCGTTTTGTGTTTAAAATATTGGGCAGAAGTAACACTGTCAAACTGATATTTATGAGAATTTCTTTAGATCTAGCGATAGTAGCATTATGGTTTGTTTAGAGAGTATTCGAAGTTGCCGAACAAATGTGCGTTTTTAATTCTTTACTCTGCGTTCCTATTTGTGTTTTTGCTAATCTTAATCGAAATCAGTAATATTTCAAACAAACTAGTAATAGCAAATATTTATGCCTTATTTTTAATTGTTAAAAATATATGACGTCCAGGTGATAATGTCTGCATTATACAACAAACACAATATTACAGTGAAAGCAAACTTTTTTGTATCTTTGTCAGAGTAAATTAAAGCACAATTTTAGTTTTTTTGTGGGCCTAGGTCCGTTTTGAAAAACATTAGTGTAGTATTGCATTGAAGTAAGTGAAAACAAGTAAACATGGTATAGAATGAGCTGTAGCGATAACAGTTGATTGTCCAACCACTTTAGTAGTAATGACAGAAACTTTATCATGATGCGGAGCATGCTTTTAAACAGGATTCTTCATTTATTGTAGAGGAATTGGTGCTGGCTGTAACTACAATGACTATAAAGTACAGTTTTGTACCTACCATAAATGTAGATGTCCGAGAGGAATGCATCTGCAGTCTTTACAAATGGGTTGTCCTGTCGTCAGGCAGCCCTTCGGTCGGCCGGATTCCAAAGTCTGGGTCTGGCTTCGGCTGGTGTCGCACTTCACCCGACGTTATTGCGGCAGTTCTTCGGGTATAAAGGCATCAGCCGACGCCATTTTCCTCAGTGTTTCTTGCCCCAGATGCCAGGTGCCCTCTTGGTTGGCTAAATTGGGATAAATGCCAAAGTTTCCAAATGGTAGAGAGCAAACACACAAAATAAACATGTATGTACATATATACAAACAAATACACCATAATAGATCCCCCCAAGCTAGCTGAAGATTGGTAAGTACCCTAGGAGTACCTCAGAGGGAAGGAGGGTGGTAATCCTGACTGCAGATGCATTCCTCGGACATCTACATTTATGGTAGGTACAAAACTGTACTATGTCCTTCAAGGATGCATCTGCAGTCTTTACAAATGGGTAGAATACCATAGCTAAACTAGGGGAGGAGGTAATGAGAATAGATTATGGTGTAGTCAGGATCCCTTGCAAAACAGCAGTGGCAAAACCAGCACGGGATCTAGAGTATAGAGGTAAGTTATAATGCTTGGCAAATGTATGCACGGAGGTCCAAGTAGCAGCCTCTATAATGTCCTTGGTAGCCAAAGCTCGTAAGAAAGCTGTGGTAGTGGCTGTGGCCCTTGTGGAGTGAGGTCTGATGTTCTCTGGAGTTTTCTTTCCATGGTAGGAGTAACAAAATCTAATGCAATTTCCTATCCATTTGGAGATTGTCTGTTTAGAAATTGGTTTTCCTTCTTTTCCTGTTGCATAAGCTACCAGAAGCTGGTCAGTTTTTCTATTGTTTTTTGTCCTGTCCAGGTAGTAGCGTAATTGCCTGTGTACATCCAAGGTATGTAAGAGCTGCTATTGTTTTTTGTCCTGTCCAGGTAGTAGCGTAATTGCCTGTGTACATCCAAGGTATGTAAGAGCTGTTCTCCCCTGTTCTGTGGATTGGGGAAGAATGTAGGAAGGTGGATAGCCTGATTTAAAGACACTCTGGATACCACCTTAGGCATAAATGTAGGATTTGTTCTCATGGACACTATCTTGATGGAAGATCAGGAAGGGTTGTACTGCCATTAATGCCTGTAGTTCAGAGACCCTTCTTGCTGAAGTTATTGCCAGCAGGAAGGCAGTCTTCCAAGATAAGTATTGCAAGTCTGCTGTAGCTGCTGGCTCGAAAGGAGGTAACGTCAGTTTTTCTAGCACAAAGTTCAAGTCCCATGCTGGCAATGGAGGTTTCCTGGGAGGTTTTACATTTTTAATTCCCCTCAGAAACTGTCTGAGCAGATGATGCGAGAAGACAGGAGGATCCAAGCTGTATTGTGCTGAAATAGCTGATGCATGTATCTTGATGGAGGAATAGGACAGGCCTGTATGGAAGAGCTCTGCCAAGTACTCCAGGATGTTGGCTATGTTCACCAGTGTCACATCTTGCCCCTTTGCAGTACTCCAGATGAGATATCTTTTCCATTTTGCTGCATAATTCTTTCTTGTTGAAGGTCTACGAGCCTCCAGGATTATGTCCTTAACCCTTTGGGATAAATTTGGGTTAATTTCTGTTATGTAATGTTCCAGGCAGTTAGCTGCAGAGTTTTTAGGCTTGGATGCAGAATGATGTAATTGTTCTGTGTCAGCAGTAATGGGATCAGGGGCAGTTTCCATATTTGTTCCCGGGACATGCTCCGCAGCAGTGGATACCAATGTTGTCTTGGCCAGTCTGGGGCTATCAGAATGATCCTCGGACGTTCCTCTTTGATCTTGAGAAGCACCTTGTGCATCAAAGGAAGTGGTGGGAATGCGTATGCTGTTAGGCTTTTCCAACTGAAGGATAGGGAGTCCACCTTCCAAGCAAGTGGGTGGTAAGTCCTTGTGCAGAATTTCTTCAACTGGTGATTGTATGGGGATGCAAACAAGTCTATTTGTGGTAATCCCCATTCTCTTGTGATGGTTTTGAAGATGTCCGGATGCAGCATCCATTCGTGGGCATCTGTTGTAGTTCTGCTTAATATGTCTGCTAGAATGTTTTCCTTCCCTGGTACATAAATCGCCTGTAACTGGATGTTGTAGCTCAGGGCCACATCCCATAGGTCCAGTGCCAGCCGGCATAGGGGGTATGAGTGTGTGCCTCCCTGTTTGTTGATGTACCACATAACTGTGGTGTTGTCTGTCCTTATCAACAACTGGCCTTCTTGGAGAAGAGGTCTGAATGCCTGGATTGCCAATTTTACTGCCATCATTTCTTTTAGATTTATGTGCAGATGCAGTTGGTCTTGAGTCCATAGGCTTTGAATGCACTTGTCCATCATGTGTGCCCCCCAACCGAGGTCTGAGGCATCTATCGTGATAGTTTGTCTTGGTTGACTTTTGCAGAAGGGCAGTCCTGTGTTTGATTGGCAGGCCTGAGCCCACCATAAGAACTCTTGTTTCAGGCATGGGATCATTGGAATTTTGGTTTCCAGGCTGTGCTTGTGCTGAGACCACAAATTCTTTAGGTACCACTGTAGCTTTCTCATATGAAGCCTGGCATGAGGGACCAGTATTATGCAGGATGCCATGAAGCCTAGAGCTTGTAGCACTTTTCTTGCAGTTAGATGGCTCTGCTTTGTTAATGCCAAGAAATAGAGAGGAAGTTGCTCTTTCTTTCTGCAGTTAGAAATGCCATTTGTTTTGATGTGTCCAGTTCTGCTCCCAGAAAGGTTATTATTTGGGATGGAATCAGCCTTGACTTATTGGTATTGACTGTGTATCCCAGGGCTTGTAGCAGGTAGATGACTCTTTGTAAGTCTTCTGTTAATTTGCTTTTGTTGTCCGCTTGTATCAGGCAGTCGCCCAGGTAGGGATAGATTTGAATTCCCTGAAGTCTGCAATGAGCGATTACTGATGCCAGGCATTTCGTGAATACTCTGGGCAGTAGATAAGCCAAAGGGCAATGCTGAGAATTGATAATGCTCTGATCCTGCAAGAAATCTGAGGTATCTTCTGCAAATTGGTCTTATGGGGACGTGCAGGTATGCCTCCTTGAGATCTAGAGTTACCAGCCAAGACTCCTTGCCCAGCATGGGAAGAAGCTGCTGTAGGGTCAGCATTTTGAATTTTGGAACAATGAGGAATGTGTTTAGAGCGGACAGGTCTAGAATAGGCCTCCATTTGTTTTCTTTTCTTGGTACCAGGAAGAGCCTGGAGTAAAATCCCTTCCCTTGCTCCATAAGTGGTACCTTTTCCACAGCTCGCATTCTTAATAATTGAGATATTTGTTTTAGAGCTTCTGCCCTTTGAGAAGGTGGTAGGTCTGGCATTCCTCCCTTTCTTGGTAGTGTATGGAAATGGAACCTGTAACCTTTGTCTATAGTCTGCAAAATCCATTTCTCTTGTAATGCAGTGCCAGTTTCTTGAAAATAATGTTAGCTTTCCGCCTAAGGGTGCTTCTAGTTGTTCCCTGGTAGGCGGTGCCACCGCCAAGTCACTGTGATTGAGTTGTTGTAGTGGTGGTGGCTGTATCCGTGCCTCGCTGGTTGTTACCCTGCCACTGGCGCCCTGTAGGCACCCCTGGATTGGTTTCTGCCTCTAGAGCCTATTCCTGCCTCTTTGTGCCTTAGAGGAGTCCGGAAAGGACCAATTCTTGGAGGGCCAATTCCTGCTAAACCTTGAGGTTGAACTTGTAAGAAATCTTTACTGTTTGCATAGATTTTGCTTTTTCTTCCATCTTTTCAGCACCTGCTGTGGGCACCAAATAAATTGACCTTGTCCATAGGTGCATCCAAAAGATTAGCTTTGACATGGTCTGGTAATGCCTGCTCTTTCAACCATGCATGCCTCCTGATAACTGTGCCAGTCATGGCTGATCTAAAGGAAGCCTCCAGTGCATCATAGCCACATTTTAAAGAATGGTTACTAACCTGCTGTATGTTATGTAACATTTCTTGAACATACTTTTTATCTAAAGATTCTTCAGAGGACAGCTTTTTAGTCAACTGGTCAAGCATAAACTCTTGATATTGAATCATATGAAATTGGCAGTTCAAAGCTCTAGCTGACAAAGTAGCAGAGGTGTAAACTTTTTACCCCATCTCTAAGGACCTGGATTCCCTTTCAGAGGAGGGGTTTTAGATGAAGTAGCTGCTACAGCTCTAGGGCCCTGGGACATAGTCTCTGGATCTGCAAAAGGGCCTTATATAAGTGGTGATGAGTGTCCGGGACCCTGTAGTACCTATCTGGCTTAGCAGGGCCCGGAGGTAAAGTATCAGGAGTAGTGCAAGCATCATTAAATGCATCATCAACAACAGATAGAACTGGAGGAATAGCTAAAGGCCTATGCTGTGGCAAGTGTAGAAAGGTCCTAAGCCTTTTTCTAGAATCTGAGAAATCTTGGCCCTGCCACTGAAATTGTTCCCTCATAGCATGCAAGGTTTCCCCAAAGGAAAATTCCTCAGGAGGAGAGGCTGAAGGGATGGACTCCTCAGCATCAGAGTCTTCGTAAGGAGAATAAGAAGCCTCAGGAGGGTCTGTATGTTCTGAATCATCAGAGGAATCATCTGTGGCTACTGGCTCAGGGGGCTCTGCTCTAGGTCTCTTTTCTGGTGGAGGGAGAGAGGCCCTGTCCGGATGAGGCTGGGATCCACGAATTAAAGAGATGAGATCCTCTGCCAAAGAAAGCACATGGGAGCTGGTGCTGGGCCTGTGAGAGGGGGGCTTGGCAGGCACAGGTTTTGAAGTTTTGGCTGCTTTAGCCCTGGCAAAGGCCTTAATAGACATAGCTGGAGGAGGCCTAGCAGCTCCACGGCAGGGGTAGAAATATCTAGGGAATGGTGTCTGATAAATCCTGTGAAATCGCAACAGAAGGCTGGATTTCAGAAGCCGTTTCTACCAGGATAGAAGAGGCCTCGGTAGAAGGCAAGTTATCGGCTGAAGAAAGAACCCCTTGCTCGGTTTCGGCCGAAACCAAGACACTCGTGGTTTGCTTAACCGCGTTTCAGCCGAAACCGCGGACCGCGAGTGTCGGTCCTTTTCTTGCGCTTTTGGTTATTTGCATAGTCGGAGGATCCGACGCATAATGTAGGCAAAATTGGAGCCGAAAACCTGTTCAGCAAAGTCCGAGCGGCGCTAAGTTACCGTCCGGGTTAAAAGAAGCACAGGCTAGGCAAGCTGCTACGCCGTGGTCTGGGCCTAAACAATGAATGCAATAGAGTGGAAATCTTTATGAGGTATTTGTTTCCCACAAGATAAACAGTTATTAACTTTCTGACATCGGCTGAGGTAAGAAAGAGTCCCCAACGGGTACTTAGCTTTATAGAAGTCTTCAAGTAGTATTCGGTAGTAGTAATCTCTGGATCTGACCGACTGGCACTTGAACAGCTTCTGCTTCGGGCGCCACGCCGCAAGAAAGACTGAGGAAAATGGCGCGGCTGATGCCTTTATACCCAAGAACTGCAATGACGCCGGGTGAAGTGCGACACCAGCCGGCCAGACCCAGACTTTGGAATCCGATCAAGGGCTGCCTGACGACAGGACAACCCATTTGTAAAGACTGCAGATGCATCCTTGAAGGACATCTACATTTTTAGAAGTTTATTTTACTAATCACTAAAATAAAGCTGTAGTCTACATTATCAACTGAAAATAATATTTGTATGTATAAAAGGGCTTAGTATATCTAGTAATGCTCTTAATGGTAAAGGTAGCATAATAAAAAAGCAAGCTTGTACCAGTGCTTTTTCAGGAATCTTTGAAAACTGTGGTATGGTAGTGTAGTAACCCCCTCATCTGCCCAAGATGTACAGTAACAAATCTAGTCCATTATACTCGCATATCTGAATTCAGTATGCCCAGAAATAAGACTGTGTGCTCCTTCACACGATTCTAGCAATACCTTGCAAAAGAAAACATTTTCTAAAATAAACACTTTGTTAATGAGAATAACAAAACATCACAGTTGTATATCTGGAATGCATCTTGCAACGGGGTCAGTTGACCCTCTTAACCCCTCTCCATTTACATCATCAGTAATTTAATAATAGAGGAGGAAAACTCAGTAATCATGGCAGCAGCCCCTCCCATGAGAAGACAATCCAGTTTGTTCTGGTGTTAACAAATTCCTCTGGTACTGCTATTTAGTGCTGTCCCATGAAACAGACCGTGTCCCTTCTGGCATGTTAGTGACAATGCTAACGCCCAAACCTGTGTGAACTTGAGTGGGATACCACACAAAAAATATGTATAAGCAAAGCCCCTCCCCCTCCTGCCCACCTTATAGCCCACCAGTACGCATTAGGGGACTTATCCTTCAACACTACAACCAGAGGATCCTAGGCCTTAAACACATGTTCTACATGGACAGACTCAAAAAAAACCTCCAGCTATTCTCTGTCTCATATCGTCTATTAAGAGGCGATCTCTACATGACTTACAAAGCCATGTCTGACCAGCTCTGTTAGAAATGCTACATCTAAAGAAATCCCAATCCCTCCGCACCACACGCTCCAGAGACCTCAACCTCATTACCTCAATCAACAGAACATGCTGAAGGGACAGGTTCATAACCCAGAGACTATTTATGCTATGGAATGGACTTCCCATACATGTCAAACAGAGCACCTCACTGGCCCTCATCAAGAGAAATCTTGACGAGTGGATGGGAAATAGAAATATTCACCACGGGGATCACTCCAGTGGCTCTACTCGACAGAGGCACTGGGAACTAAGGTCGAGTGGCATGATGCCAGGGTAATCCTATGAGCTAGGCTTGTAAAGGCCCCAAGGCCATTAGCCTAGTACACACCTATGAACTTATGAACCTATGTATTACACTCAATCTACAGAAAGCAATCACAGGAGCGAGGTATTTGACAAAGACTCTTGGGGTAGCAGAGAGGCCAAAGGACAAAGTAGAAAACTGAAAATGCCAGGAAGCAACACAAAAACGTAAAAAAATCCTGAAAAGGGGATGAATAGGAACATGAGGATAAGCATCCTGAAACCCAAAGAAACTAGAAAAGCCTGGTGAAGTAGAAGCCTTGAAAGAAATATCCGACATTGGCAGATGCCCAGAAGGGATGTCAGCTGAGGATCGTTCGCTGGAAGCAGAGATCTGCTTAGCAACTCTGGACCAGACTGACAACCCGAATGCCAAGTCCTGAGCTGATGCTGAGGGACCCAACAACATGTCAGACTCCGAAAGGGTCTCAACAGAGGACTGCAACACCACCTCGCTTGCAGAAGGGGGCTGCAAAGGCACCTCGCCTTCCTCTGCAATAACGTGCCTTACGGGACTGGTGGATGGAGAAAGTTGTCATCAGAGGTCCTTAGCTTGCATCTTTCTTCCATTTTTTCTTAGGGAGCTCAACCTCGGGAAGACCAACAGATGCCATTGTGCAATGGGAAGTGGATTGCTAACAAGGAGCTTAGGCAAGACTTCAGCCCTACTACGTCTTACAGTCCTAGTACTGAAAAGGTGCACAGATGACAATCTGGGACATCATGGTTTGGGTCTAAACAAGTGACACATGAAGTATGCAAGTCTTTTTGTGGGATTTATTTACCACAACAGAGACAGTTCTTAACTTTATCTGACTTGAGTCACAAGTAGGAAAGAGTTCACCAATGGGGTACTTAGCTTTAGAAGAATTTCTCATTCCAGTGCAGACGAACCAATGCACTCACAACTGCTTCAGGCTTCAATGGCAAGAAAGTCTGGTGTCATGGTGTTGGCTGGCTCCCTTTACACCCACCCATTGTGACGTCAGGGTAGGATGGCCGCCAGCTCAGGGAGGAGGGAGATTTTTACTCTGGTATTCGGGCTGACCAAGGGCTTCCAAAGTAGGAAATAGTACAGTTGTGTACACTTACCATAAATGTAGATGTTCGAGTGTATTCACTGTTGCAGTCATTACATTTGGGTTATCTGCTTGCAGTAGCCCTTAGTCGGCCTGATTAACAAAGTCTTGGGTCCTACATCGGTTGCTGTCTCTTCTTCCATGACGTCAGGTCATCAGGGGTATAAAGCATGCAGTCGACATCATTACATCAGTTTTTCTTGCCACAGACGTCAGGTGCCCCCCTAATGGGAAGCAATTAAATCTATAAATATACAAGGTTATACTTCCAACAAAAAAGCAAATACACCAAAAAGCTTTTAAGCATTGAAAAGGAGATAAGAGGTATAGCCCAAAGAAGTCAGGGGGCTGGAGGGAGGGTAACCAGGACTGCAACAGTGAATACACTCAAACATCTACATTTATGTAAGTGTACACAACTGTACTATGTTCTTTGTGTTTCACTGTTGCAGTCATTACATTTGGGTAGATTCCCAAAGCTAAGGATGGGAAGAGGAACTTAGATAGCATTACGACCAACTATAAGGCCCTGTAAAATTGCAGTGGCAAAGCCAGCTCTGGATTTTGAGAAAATTGGCAAATGGTAATGCTTGGTGAAATATGTATAGACCTCCAGGTAGCAGTTTCTAGGATGTCCCTGGTAGGTACGCCTCTGAGAAAGGCTGTAGAGGTAGATGCAGCCCTGGTTGAGTGGGGTCCGATCCCCTGTGGGATAGGTTTTCCATGGTGCTTATAGCAGAAATGAATGCAATGGCCTATCCATTTGGAGATGGTTTGCTTTGAAATAGCCTTCCCCTTTGTCACTGCAGCAAATGCCACCAGCAGCTGTTCAGATTTTCTTTGAGGTTTAGTCCTGTCCATCTAAGGAGTGCAGTATCCTTTCCCCTTTGTTCTGTGGATTAGGAAAGAAGGTTGGCAAATGAATGGACTGACTAAAGGCCACACTGGATACCATCTTTGGCATGAAAGAGGGATTGATCCTGAGGGACACCCTGTCCACATGAAAGATGATGAAAGGCTCCACTGCCATAAGGGCCTGTAATTCAGATACCCTTCTTGCTGAAGTGCTGGCTAAAAGGAATGCTGTTTTTCAAGAAAGGAATTTTAAATCTGCAGTAGCAGTTGGCTCAAAAGGAGGAAGGGTGAGTTTCTCCAATACAAAGTTAAGGTCCCAGGCTGGAGTTGGAGCTCTCCTGGATGGTCTTAAATTTTTTGGCCCCTCTGAAGAACTGCTTGAACAGTGGATGGGAGAAGAGGGGAGGTTCCGTGTTATAATGAGCTGAAATGGCTAAGGTGTGAATATTTACTGAGGAAAAAGACAGGCTGTTGTGAAGCATCTTAGTTAAGTAGTGTGAAATCTGAGGTAAACTGGGCACTGGTGTGCACATCCTTTAAGAATGATTCCAGGCACAGAAACTTTACCATATTTCAGCATAAGATTTTCTAGTACTAGGCCTCTGGGCCTCTAAAATGACATCCATCACTGGTTTACTGAGGGATGGTAAAGGAGAGCTTAGGTGATTAGCCAGGCTGCTAGGTTCAGTGTTTGAAGCTGAGGGTGCAGAATCTGGTTCTCCTGCTGAGAAAGCAGGGTAGGAGTCTGAGGCAGGTGCCATGGGGCCAACAGTAACACGTTGCGCAGGAGGGGGTACCAGTGCTGGTGTGGCTAGTCTGGTGCAATCAAAATCATCCTTGGTTTGTCTTGTTTGTTCTTTAGTAGTACTTTGGAGAGCACAGGCAGAGGAGGAAAGGCATAAATTGATAGGTTTTTCCAGCTGAAGGACAGAGCATCCACTTTCCAAGCTTTTCTGTGGGGAGTCCTTGCGCAAGATTTTTCCAATTGATAGTTCTGGGGGGAGGTAAACAGGTCTGTATCTGGGCACCCCCATTTGCTTGTCAACATGTTGAAAATCCTAGTTTCCAGTTTCCACTCGTGTGGGACCATGAGGTTTCCATTTAGTCCATCTGCCAGTGTATTTAGTTTTCCGGCAGGAATTCAGCTTGTAGATGCATTTGGTAGCTCAAGGCTGTGTTCCACAATGCCATGGCTAGTCTGCAGAGGGGGTAAAAATGTGTACCACCCCTGCTAGTTTATGTACCACATAACAGTGGTGTTGTCCATCTTTACCATTAATTGTCTCGGAAGAATGTGGTCCTTGAAGGCTGTCAGAGGATTCTGTACAGCTAATAAGAAGTTATGTACCTACCATAACGTTCCATGTTAGTTGTCTTCTCTCGCCTTCTTTCTTGCTTGATGGGTTCGGAGCCGATCCCTCGGCTCCGACTCGGCACTTGCTAAGCTCGAGAGTCACTTTTACCAGCTCGAGGCAGCCCCATATCCCATGATGCAAGGCGGTAAGTACCCAGATCTCGTTTGATGACAAAGGGCAATAGCACCAAGCATAAAACACTTCCAAAAGGAAGAAAGAAAACTTACAGGATGGAAGAAGGACCAGGTCTGAATGGTCTTCAGCATAATAATTTCTTATAATAAGGTCTGTCCAGGCCTGGGGAAGGAGGGAGGGTCAGAAGAAAGAAGGCGAGAAGACAACTAACATGGAACGCTATGGTAGGTACATAACTTCTTAATGTTAAGTTGTCAATCTCGCCTTCATTCTTGCTTGATGGGACCGGCCCCTAGCACCTCTATCCTGGGTGGCTCAATGGAACAGACTCTTGAGGACTGTAGAGCCAAAACTGGCTCTGTCCCTGGAGGCCAAGTCCAATTTGTAATGGGAAACAAAAGTGTGAGGAGTGGCCCAAGTGGCCGCTGCACAAATAGTGTCTAAAGGAAGTCTAGCTTGAAAGGCTGTAGAAGTAGCTAAGCTCCTAGTTGAATGTGCTTTAGGTTTTGAGCACAGCTGTTTTCCCCTGAGCAGATAAATTTCAGAGATGACCAAAGAAAGCCATCTGGACAAGGTCACTTTAGAAACAGGAAGGCCTTTCTTATTATCCGCACAGGAAACAAAAAGTTGATCAGATTTCCTAAATTTTTTGTTCTGTCCAAATAATATCTGAGTTGACGTGGACATCAAGATAATGTAGTTTTTGTTCGGCTCTGTCTGAATAGTTTGGGAAAAATACAGGAGATCAATGGATTGATTCAAATTGGTCTTTGAAGCGACCTTAGGCAAAAAGGTCGGATTAGTTCTCAAAGATACTCTGTCTTTGTGAAAACCAAATAGGGGGTCGAACCGAGAGCATGAAGTTCAGACACCCTCCTGGCGATGTAATAGCCACTAGGAATAAAGTTTTCCAAGAAAGAAATTTCAGGGAACAAGAAACAGCTGGCTCAAGGGGAAGAATCAAGGATGTCAGCACTAAATTTAGATCCCACTGAGGAGGAGGATTCCTGATTGGAGGCTTTAGTAGGAAAAATCCTTTCAAGAAGGCCCTGCAGAGCCTATGGGACATAATATTGTGATCTGCGATTCCGACATGAAAGTTGGAGATAGCAGCCAATTGAACTCTGACTGTGGAAGAAGAGGAGCCTGCATGAAAAATCTCTGCTAAGAAGTCCAGGACTGCCTGAACAGGGCAGTGAAAGGATCAATATTCTTGGCCTTAGCCCAATAAGAGAAACGCTTCCATTTGCTTGTATAAATCCTCCTGGTAGAGGATTTTAAAGAAGTTACTATGATGTCTCTAACTGGGTTAGAGATCAAAGGAAGCCTGGCTAAGGAAGGAAGTGGAGCAACCATGCTGTGAGGTTGAGAGAAGGGATAGACCGTGCAGCTGACCGGATTGGTGAATCAGAAGATCTGGCACTGGGTCCAGATGCCACGGCTGCACCAAAAGGTGACGATGGAGGAACGGGAACCAAACTTGTCGAGGCCAGTAAGGGCAATGAGAATCAATTTGGCTCTCAAACGGTAGCTTTCTGGATAACTTGAGGGATCAGAGGAAATGGAGGGAAGGCATAAAGAAGTCCCTGGGGCCAATCCTGGGTCAGAGCGTCTCTGGGGGGATGGCCTGGTAGAGGGAAGAGACAGAAGAAGTCTGGGCATTTGCTGTTTTGGGGAGTAGCAAAAGATCGCAACATGGACTAACCCATTCCAGAAATATCTCTTCCGCTATAGATTGCTTGAGAGACCATTCGTGAGGCATGAGAATAGCTCTGCTCAATCTGTCCGCTACAATGTTGGTTTTCCCAGGGATATGCGTTGCTACCAGAAACCGATGAGAGGAGATCGCCCATTGCCATAGTCTGAGCGCTTCTCCACACAAGGGGTAGGACTTGGTTCCGCCTGTTTGTTGATATACCAAACTACACACATGTTGTCTGTGTGGACTGCAATTGTCCCTACGGGAAGAAAGTCGCTGAGGGCTTGCAACGTTAAAAGCACTGCTCTCATCTCCAGGACATTTATGTGCAGATGGTACTCGAACGGCTGCCACGCCCCATGAACCATCCTGCCCTGATAATGACCCCCACCCGATCAGGAGGCATCCGTGGTGACAGTGGCTATCGGGATGGGGGTACAAAGTGTCTGCCTTGGTGAACTTGAGGAGATGTGATCCACCAAGCAAGATGATCTTTGCAAGTCTGTGTCACCAGAATCTGGTGACGCATTGGAAGTTGTTGGTACGACCACTGTGTGAACAGCATCCACTGAAGAAGGCGCATGTAGAAGCGGGCCAGGGAAGAAGAGTAATGGCCGCAGCCATGAGGCCTAATACCTTTAGAACCATTCTGGCCTGTACTTTCTTGTTGGCTAGAATGATCCTGACATGACTCTGAATGTCTGAAACTCTTTGATCTGTAAGGGTAGCTGACATCCTAACAGTGTTTAAGTTTGCTCTATGAAAGTAATAGACTGGCAGGGCGATAAGGATGACTTTTCGGGTTGATCGAGATGCCCAAATGAGAACAAAGATTTATTGTGTAATCCCTGGCTTGAATAAGCTGATGCCTGGTGGTGGCTGACAGGAGCCAGTCAGCCGAGATACGGAAACACCTGGAATCCTTGACGCCTCAGGTGAGCCATGACCACTGCCATGCATTTGGTGAACACTCTGGGGCTGTAGTGAGACCAAAGGGCAGGGCTCTGAACTGGAAATGACTGGACCCCAGCCGAAGCGGAGAAATCTCCTGGAGCGCCTGTGAATTTTGATGTGATAGTACGATCCTGAAGATCTATTGAGCACATCCAGTTGTCCTTCTGTAAGAAGGGCAGAATTGACTGAAGAGTGACCATTCGAATCTTGTCTTCCTCACAGACTTGTTGAGTCTGCTGAGATCCAATATTGGTCTCCAGTCTCCGCCTTTTGGGGACCAAAAGAACCTTGAGTAGATTCCGGCTCTGAATGGTCTGTTGTAACTGGCTGAATGGCTCTTTTGCAGTAGTTTTGAGACTTCTAACTCTGCAATTTCCTTAGACCGGTGGTACATCTGGAAGGGAATTTGAGGGGAAAGGACTTTCCTCGAAAGGAATTATGTAACCCTTGGATATGATCGACTGTACCCATCTGTCTTGAGTGAGGGAATGCCAGGCTTCTGGGTACAGTGATAATCTTCCCGACTGCCTCCAAGGAGGGACAGCCGGGCAACATCTCAGGGATGCTGAAAGGGCTTGTCAGAGAGGCTCTCTGTTTCCCTGGTTTTGGACCTCCTCTGCCTCTAGAGCGCCTGTTGTTGTTACCCCTCTGCCTCTAGGGGTAAACTGACCACGTGAATCCGCGTGACTCCTTGGGATTTATGAACCACATTTTGCCACCCTTCTGTCCTTTGGGGTAAGGTCTAGAAGGGGTGGAAAACGGACTCCTACGGCAGAAAGAGTCTTGCCGCCCTGCTCACACCTGGTCAAAGTTTCCTTCACTTGAGGGCCAAACAAAGCTGACCCATCAAAGGGAGAATTTGTGAAGGACGCCTTAAAGGGATCTGCAAAGTCACATAGCCGCATCCAGGCTTGGCGCCTAAGAGCCACACCTGTACCTGGCCCTACTGCCCATCAGCAGCATATGATATTAGCCGCATGGAGGAGTTTGCAATGGAATTAAGGGTTCCTAGCTGCGGCAATTTTTCCCTGAGCTCCTGCAGCTGTAGGATCCTGAACAACATCACCTAGCTCCTTAAGGATATCCCTTTGGAGTCTGGTGAAGTGACATAGGTAATTCAGCGAACGATAGCAAAGGTCGCTGAGGAAAACATCCGCCACTGCATTCCTATCCATGGTCCTAGAGTCCTTATTAGGAGGATGGACGGCACGAAGGATCTGCAGTTCCTTCTTGGTGGCAGCAGCCACCACCATGGCATCAGCGACACCCTTAGTTAGGAATTGCTTGTCACACGGGCAGTGATAAATTTTGAAGGCCTCCTAGGGACTGGCTCTACAGAGTCAGGAGCAGCCCACGCCTTCGGGCAATAACCTGCATAAGGAGGTCGAAGGCGGAGACACCCAGGAGGTGGAGGGCCGAGATCCAAACGCCTCTAGGTATACTGACTCATCCTCAGAGGGATTATTGGTGGGCCAGTTTCCCTCTGTCTAAGGAGTTCTAGGATGTCTGAGAAGGAGACATCCTCAGAGGGGATCTTGGGGATCCCTCTGACTCATCAAAGTCAGTATCTGAAGTGATAGACTCGGGAGTCTACATGTTTCCTCTTACAAGTCCTCTTCCTAGGAGGATCTCCCAAACATCAGGAGAATCCTCGAAGAGGGGAAATTCCCAATGGGGAAACCTGAGGCGGAGGATCTCTGGGTCCTGTAGCAAGAGAAGTGGCAGAGATGTCAACAGGCACTATAGAGGGAGGAGCTAAGGGAACAGACTGCTGGCTGATACCAGTGGCCAGCACACTCTTCATCACCTCGAATGCTCCCTCCCAGGCAGGTCCGAGAGAACCCGTTCAAGAGCTAGGAACCCAGGGACCACCGAAGGGAAGTCTCCGAGGCAGATGTCGGAGCCGAGCTCACCAGGCCGAGACTCCAAGGGGAAGAGCGGGTTCGACAAGGGTCCGATGCCACTCACCCCTCGGAGGAGACCATGGAAGCCCGGCCACCGAATCCCTCTAAGGAAGGTCTCAAGAGGAGATAAGAGTAGAGGCTGAAGGAACAGAAGGGGTATCCGTCCCTCAGCCGTAGCAGTAACCATTCGAAGACTCCAACTCCAAGCTCTGGGGTAGAGTTGAAGGAGGAACTGCAACGGGTGTGGACCAATAGTCGCCTGTTGAGACGGACTATGTAACATTTGGGCCAGTGCCTGTGACTTAAGTAATCTACTGACCACTCTCTAAGTCATGGTCAGAAAGCCTGGATGACCTTGAAGATCGGCTCCGATGGCTCCGCCCGAGGAGAGGTGAAGCCGGAGCCGAAGTATCGGCTCCAAGGAAGGAGACCTAGACCTCTTCCTCGGAAGGAGCCATCGGAACCGATGAAACTATTGAACCTGTCGGAGCCGACAACTTATCGGAGCCGACAGGTAATCGATGCATCGGCTCCAGCCGGAGCCGATACAGCCATTAAAGATAACGGTGTCGGAGCCAATCGGAGCCGACACCGATGCCTGAGCCACATGGTGGTCGGAACCGATCGGAGCCGACACGGTGGTCGATGCAGAATCGGCACCGATAGCCATCGTGCCGAAGGCTTGTTGCCAGAATCGCTCCAGCCGAGCGATCTCGACTCAGAACGAAGTCGGAGCCGAGGACGCAGGCTTTGACACAGAAGCCTGGGCCTTGGAAGACTTGGTAGTCTTGTATGGAGCCGACTTAGCCGGAGAGCCCTCCGGCTTAAGAAGGCCCCTCAGTATTAACTTATTTCTTCTTTCCTGCAGGACTCTCTGGCTGAAAGAATGACAAATAGCACAGGAGTCCTGCAGGTGAAGAGGCCCCAGGCAGTACAGGCAAGAAGTGTGACCGTCTGTCAGAGACATTTTCTGACAGCACGAGTCACACTTCTTAAAGCCTGAGACCCTTTCTTTTGACATGGTGCAAACACAGACACACACACCAGTCAAAGAATTAAACTAAATATACCCAAAGGTATAACTAAAAAAAAACACACACACACACACCCTAACAGGGGGGGGATGGGATGGGAGAAAGTCTGACTAAAAAAATAAGAAGAGACAGACAAATTTGTCAGAAAATGTTTAAAACTAAATTAAAACTAACAATAAAGGGTTTTTAAGTAAAAAGGGGCTAAATTAGCGAATTAGCAAATCACTTACCAGGAGCTGGTAAAAGGAGGACCTCATAAGCGAAGCGGCAAACGAGATCTGGGTACTTACCGCCTTGCATCATGGGATATGGGGCTGCCTCGAGCTGGTAAAAGTGACTCTCGAGCTTAGCAAGTGCCGAGTCGGAGCCGAGGGATCGGCTCCGAACCCATCAAGCAAGAATGAAGGCGAGATTGACAACTTAACATCATTTCTTTATGATTGATGTGAAGGTGCATTTGAATTGGGTTCCATTTGCCCTGAATGCACTTCCCTGCCAGGTGCGCCCCCCCCATGCATAGTCTGATGCATCTGTTGTTAGGGTTTGTGCGGCAGGGGGTAGTGTGAATGGTAGTCCCTTGTTTTGGTGGCAGGCCTCTGCCCACCAAAGGAACTCTAGGCGTAGGCAAGGAATGATAGGAATCATTGCTACTGGATCCTGAGAATGTTGACACCATAAACTTTTTATATACCATTGTAGTTTCCTCCTATGCAGTCTTGCATATGGAATTAAAAGAATGCAGGAGGCCACGAACCCCAAGGCTTGTTGTATTTACCTTGCAGATAGCAGGGTTTTTGTGGCCACTTGTTTGAAGTAGGTTGTCAAGTGAATTTGTTTCTCTCGCGAGAGGAAAGCCATCTGGGAAGTTGTATTCAAGCCTGCTCCCAGGAATATAATTTGTTGACAGGGTACCAGGTGTGATTTCTTTTCATTTATGGAGTACCCCACACAAGTTAGCACCCTTTGTATAAAAGCCAGATGATTCAAAAGTATGTCCTGGTTTTCTGCCTGAATTAGACAATCGTCCAGGTATGGGTATATTTGAATATTTCTTTGCCTGCAAAATGCAATGACTGGAGCTAGGCACTTTATATGTTCATAGGTAGGTACTAGGCTATCTGCCCAAAGGCATTTATAAGCCTAGCCAGAATGTGTTGGCTTTCGCCGCCCCCTTAGATTAGTTCCCTGTGCCTCTGTCCAGCAGAGCCACTTAAGTGATCCCCCGAGGTAAACGTTCTGTTTCCCATCCACTCGTCAAGATTTCTTTTGAAGAGTGTTAGCGAGGAGCTCTGCCTAATGTAGATTGGGATCTTGTTCCAAAGCTCGGGAAGTCTCTGGGACAGGAATCTATCCCTCCAGCACATCCTATTTATTGTTGTGGTGAGGTTTAGATCCCTACAGCGTGTGGCTCGCAGGGATAAGGTTTTCTTTAGGTGGAGCATTTCCATCAATTCTGGGTTGGACATGGCCTTGTATGTCAGGCAGAGATCACCTCCGAGTAGGCGGTATGCAGCAGAGTACAACTGTAATTTCATCAGTCGAGCTGCATAGGGCATCTGTTTGAGGCCAGTGATCCTCTTGGTGAATACCCTGGGTGCAGTAGATAAGCCAAAGGGCAGTATAGAGAACTCATAGTGCGTGTAGTCTGCTTTGAAGCGTAGGTATCTTCTGCAAGATTCCTTGATTGGGATGTGCAGGTATACTTCCTTTAAAACTAGTGCTGCCAACCAGGCATCTTTGCTTAGCATAGGAAGTAACTGGTGAAGAGTCAGCATTTCAATTTTGGAATCACGAAAAAGGTGTTTATAGAGTGGACAGGTCCAGGATAAGAATTGTCTTTTCTTGGTACCAGGAAAAATCTTGAGTAGAAACTTGTCCCTTTTCCTCTTCTAGTACCAAATGAATAGCTCCTTTGCTTAAGAGAGAGAGTACTTGCTTTTGGGCCACTGCCCACTGATTTGGAGGTAGATCTGGGCAACTGCTTGGAGTTGGTAATGTGTGGAAGTGAAATCTGTATCCTTGGGACACTATATTTAAAACCCAACTGTCCTAGGTAATGAGTCCCCAGTTCTTTGCATGAAGTGCAATCTTTCCCGCCAAGGGGGCAGTCAGTTGAGAAGTGCTTGGAAGTTTTAAAAAGAAGTTATTGAGATGGTATAAAATAGTTTTATTACTCCCAGATTTGGAAGAGGAGGCCCCCACTGCTTAGTCCTGAGAGTCCCCTGGGACTGAAGCCTGGGTGCTCTGCTGGATCTGGGTTTGGACTGAGAAGGTCTGGAAGAGGCAGGAAAGGGCCAATTCTTAGAAGGCCAATGTCTACTAAATCTTCGAGGTTGTACTTGTAAAAAAAAAAAAAACTTTAACAGTTTGCATAGATTTAGCTTTTTCCTCCATGTTTTTAAGAACTTCTTCTGCCTTGTTACCAAACAGGCGGTCCTGATTTATGGGAGCATCTAGTAATTTTGCTTTAACATGATTTGGCAAGGATTGCTCCCTTAAGCCAAGCATGCCTTCTAAACACAGACCCAGGTACCTCAGCCCTGCAAGATGCCTCTAGTGAATCAAAACTACATTGCAATGCATGTTTACCAACTTGTTCAGTAGAATGCATTAAAACCTGTAAATCCTTATTTTCAGCACAATCAGGAATCAAAATCATTTTCTGTTTAAGCAATCCAATAATATGCTGCTGATACTTTAACATATGAAACTGGCAATTCAAGGCCCTAATGGTCAAAGTTGCAGAAGTGTATACCTTCTTACTCCATCTATCCAGCACCCTGAACTCTATCAGAGGCGGTAGGATTTTTGGCAGTAGTAGCTTTAATGCCCTTTGGTCCCTGTGAAACAGTTTAGGGATTCGCAGTAGGATTTTTGAAAATTAACTTGTGAGAGTCAGGAACCCTGTAATATCTATCAGGTTTTCTGGAAGCAGGAGGTAAAGAGTCAGGGGCCATGCTAGATTCCGAAAAGGCATCATCAACAATGTCCAGTACAGGAGGTATAGCTAAAGGAGTAAGAAATCCCTAAGCCTCTTTTTAGAATCAGAGAAATCCCGACTTTCCCAAAGAAAAAGCTCCCTGAGAGTATGCAAGGTTTCACCAAAAGAGGGAAAAAGAGTCCTCAGCATCAGAATCCTCATAGGTAGATAAGGGTAAATCCTGGTCATCAGAGGAAACAGAAATTTCAGAATCCTGGCTAGAAGTATCATAAGCAAACTCAGGCCTAGGTCTCTTAGAGGGGGAAGGCTGGCTTCCCCTGATTAAAGTAATAAGGTCTTAAGCCATTCTTATCATTTGTTTTTTAGGCATAGAGGCCTGACCATGTGGTCTGGGCGTCAGTTTTCTAGGCATGGTTCAAGTTTTAGGCCTTGAAGAACATGGCGTCGGTTTAATATGCAAGTCAGTAGGCCTGAATACACCCTCAGAAGCCGGTGCCTGCACAGCAGCTCCAGACCCATCCAAGGTACAGACATCCGCAGGTTCCACAGCTGAAGCATCTCGCGGCATGCCGGACTCCAAATGGGTCTCAGTAGTGGCCTGCGAAACTGAAGTAGCTAGTATCAGGGGGTGCGAAAGCGCCTCACTGAGTACCGGCGAACTGGGCGGCCTGTCTCTGTCTTTATTTTTGTGTTCATCAGGATAATTGAGCACCAAAATATTTAGAAGTGCAAATATACCGACGACGGATAGTTCGTGATTTAAATAAAGCACAAAACTGACAGCGAGATACGTCGTGGTCACCTAGGCAAGGAATACAGTACGAATGCAAATCTTTATGAGGTATTTGCTTCCCACAAGAAATGCAATTATTTACTTTTAATGACATTGGTTAGAGCAAGAAAAAGTTTCTCCAATGGGGTACTTAGCTTTTAGTTGAAGACTTCGATTCTGATGCTCGAAATCGAAAATTTCAGGTGTCGGCCGACCGCCACTTGCGAACTGCTTCTGCTTTGGGCACCGAATGGCAAGAAAGACTAATGTAATGATGTCGGCTGCATGTTTTATACCCCTGACTACCTGATGTCACGGAAGAAGAGACAGCAACCGACGTAGGACCCAAGACTTTGTTAATCAGGCTGACTGAGTGCTACTGCAAGCAGATAACCCAAATGTAATGACTGCAACAGTGAAACACGAAGAACATCCCATAAGTCAGGACTGCAACAGTGAAGCATGAAGAACATCCACAGAAGCCTTGAGATCCTGAGGTACTCCCTTCTCAGTGACCGAAGTCTGAGTGGAAAACGTTATAAATTTATTTTTTCCTGCGAAAGAAAACTTCTTTGAATTGAAGTATCAAGACGATATCCCAGGAACACAATCCTGTGTGAGGAAATCAAGAAAGACTTTTGAATGTTCTCTTGGAATCCTAGCTTGTGTAAGAGAGCTCTCATCCAAGAGACAGATTCCTGACATTTTGAAACACACTGCAAAGATATGCAAGTCATCTAAATATGGAAAAACATGGATAACACTGTAACCTGCAATGAGCTATAACTGGAACTAGACACTTTGTGAATATTCTTGGTGCAGTGGATAGTCCAAAGGGTAAGGCACATTACAGATAATGTGGCCCAGATACACAAAACCTTATGATACATCTGAAGTCCAGATGAATAAAGATGTGCTAAGCATCTTTTAAGTCTAGTGTTACTGGGAAACCTGAAAGAGGAAGGAGGGGTAACAGTTTGGGAAGTAACATAGTTTTGAATTTGGGTACGATCACACACAAATTTAAGAAAGAAAGATCCAGAACTGGTCTCCAAGTATTTTCTCTCTTTGGCACTAGGAACATGCTTTATTAAAATCCCTTCTCCACCTGGGAAGGAGGAACTGGTTCTATCACTTCTTGGAACAAAATGTGATGAAGAACAAGTAGAAACAAAAGAGTCTGATCTGCAGGATGAGGAATTACCCCCTAAAAAGGAGGAATTTTCCCCCACTTTGAAGAATGATTTTCAAAACCCATGTTTCTGAAATTATCTGTTGCGAAAAAGAAAAATGGAGATTCAGACTTTCTGGAAGAAGAAAAAAAGGGGCCAGGGTGGGAGTAGGTCACAAGGTCTCTTGAACACTCATTTAGACTTGCTGGACTGTTCTTGATTTTGGGCAGTTCAAGACTTATTTTGGAGCTCCCTTGCCATTTCTTCACAAATGTCTGTTTACCTGTATTTTGTTGAGACTGTTTATTCTGCTTTCTGCCAAAACTGGATGAGGAGATAGAAAATTCATTGGAAAAGGAGGGCTGAAAAATCTTAGAGATCCCTGGCTTAGCTTGCCCCTTTCATCACACTTTCTGATCACTCTTGCAGCAGAGGGGTCCAAACACAATCTCTATACAAGGTGGAATTTAAAATCTCATGTTTAACATCATCTGGGAGGTTTTGAGAATGCAACTATGGATATCTCCTCAAAAAGGTACCAGTGCCCACAGCCCTGGAAGAGGTATCAACAGGGTCATATACACACACTGTAAACAATGAGTGTGACCTGTGCAACAGAAGAAACTAAGTTATTTAAATCAAAATTATCCTCAAAAGAAGAAATTGTAGATAAAACATTCCTCATATTTTCACAATTAGCCTGAACAAACATTAACATAAGAGCCTGACAATTCAAATTCTGTAAATCAAGAGTTGCAGAAGTGTATCCATACCTAAGAATAACTTTCCCATCCTTATTAGAAAGAGCAGCATTGGAAGTGACTAGGTACTTACAATCAGTGTGATCAACTAGAGCTATAGCTGCAGGGTTATGTTTGGGAATAGTAGAAATTTAAAAGATTGAGGAACATTACACATTCTACCTGCCTTTTTAGGGACAGCTGCCAGACTATCAGGAAAATTGCAGGCAGTTATACAAATACCCCTATGGAAGAGAGAACATGAGGAATGGGTGTAGGATCTGGAAAATCCTTCTCTAACTCATACAATTCTTCTTAGGGGCTGAGAAACCTCAGTGTTCTCCAACATTCTAGCATGTCTCCAAGAAAGAGAAACCCCTATAAGGAGTATCAGAAACGGAGTTCTCCTCTCAATCAAAAATCTGAGGAAAAAATGGATCCATCCCTATATCTTCTTGGTCAGATTCAGAATCTTGAATCTCTTCAGGAAAACAAAAAAAAAAAAACACTTTCTTTTACCAGAAACTACTTTACAAAAGGATCAACAGCCTGAATTAAACCCTGTGCCCCATCCAATAAACTAATCCTATACAAAGAAATGTAAGGAAGGGTAGACACATGCTTTTTTTGTTTCTTTTTGACAGGAAAAATGGAGCCAACTGTGTTACTAATTTCAGCTGCAGCTTCCCCAGGGATGGGTACAGCATTCTAACACAACAAGCAGACATTCCGTGTTCGCCCTACCAGGACCGACAAGAGTGGCTTTACCTTGCCCACTAAGGGGACCTCAACAGCAATAGAGGATGCAGCTAATCCCTGGTCCATAGTGACTGTAGGTGTTACACCAGTGGAATCCAGAGAAAATGATGAGCGGTCTGAGGTACAACAGATGACCACAGCAGAGTTACCCACCTTCAGCTGAGGCAAATTGCTAGCCTATTGTGGTGACAAAGGCTGTTTGCTTAATTTTTTTTCTTTTTGTGGCTGGAAAGACAGACTGTAGGACTGGTAGTCTGTTCCATGTTCAAGCTGAAAATGTCGCCTCTTTCCTGGGGAAGACAAGCAGTAAATACTGGTAAACACTACCAATCTATACACTTTACTTTTTTGAAAGAAAAACACAGTAAAAGCACTTTATAACAGTATGTTAGCCCAGTAAAATAAACACAATTTCCCCACAGAAAAAATTGACAAGAAAAAAAACAACACTCCATTTAAAATTAAGCTACAGTCTCATGACAGTACACTGAAACACAACACTCCTAGCTTTAAAGTAACTTTTCTAAAGAGGAAAGTGATAAAACAGGAATACAAATAAGAAAATGGAAGGTTTTCCCCAAAGGGAACTTATCTGCCCAGCAAAGGGACTGCACAAGTCGATGTCAATCATCAAAAGCCTCAAAGGAGCATGCTCTTTGCAGGCAGTATAGTTCTGAAGGGCTTCAAGCCCAAATTTATCTTTCAGTCAGATTAGCTAGAGCTGCCTGACAGTTTGAGTACATGGAAGTTGTCCTGAAGTTTGGAATCTGGTTAGCTGTTATATCCTTGTTAAGATATACAGCATGTAGCTAAGGCTAGTGCAACAATCATCAATATGATGAAAATCAACACTTTCTAGAACCTGTGAGGTGCAAACTTTCATGCCAACACTGGTACCAGCAAAGAGTGAGACTGGTTTCACTTTTGGAATCTTATAAGCTACAGAATGACCCACTTCCTCTGGTTTATGCTTCCTGGATCCCTCATTTCTTACTTTATCCGTCTCCCTTTCCTTGTCCTTTTTTTTATTTTTGTCTCCTCTGGAAGGCCAGCTGTCTTAGGGGAGAAACCCTTTAAAGCTTATTTCTTTGGCTTGAAAGAGACAGAGGCTCAAAGGTCTTGCAGACAGCAAAGTCAGCATTCATCTGTTCTGGCCTCAGGCACACTGTCAAACGTCATGAGTATTGTGGGGAAGAATTTTTTGACCACATCTGCCACATTTCAAAATGCCCTTCTCCACAGTAACTAAGAGGAAAAACTAAAAAACATAACTAAGTCATAACAATGGCAAGTTAACACTGTCTAGAGAGAGTGAACACTAAAACTGAGGTGACAGTAGTCCCACATACTAGGCAATGCAAAGGAGTCTAGTGAGATAAAGACAGAAATGGTGTGTGTGTGTGTGTGTGTGTGTATATATATATATATATATATATATATACATACACACACACACATCTACATATACACACACATCTATATATCTATATATCTATATATATATATATATATATATATATATATATATATATATATAAATATATATATATATATATATATATATACATATAAATATATATATATATATATATATATATATATATATACATACACACACAGATATATACACACACACATATACATATATATTATACTTGCACCTGTCACCCCTGGGCTTTCGGATATTGGCAAAGGCTCTTGCTACCCCCATAGTGCCTTTTTTAGGCAAGGCTCAAAAGACAAACCCACCTCCATAGGTATCACAAGGGATAAGAAACTAAGAGTAATGCTACTCAACGCCAGAAGTCTAAACCTCAAGATGCACACACTCGAAACTCTCCTTAGCATGGAGAACATCGATATCTGTGCAGTAACAGAAACCTGGTTCAAGGCTCCCGAGAGCACCCCAGCACTACCAGGTTATACCTCATACCATGCTTTTCGGCCCCCACAATTGGACTGAACCACAAAAGGAGGGGAGTATCAATATTCGTCAAAGATACCCACACCTCCAGGTTGGTGGCACAGCACGAAGCATCAGAGACTATCCATGTGCAACTAACAGTGGGTAAAACTGCCTTCCAGTTTCTAGCCTGCTACAGACCACCCTCCCAAACCCAGGAACCCCACTCGGCCCTCCTGAGAACACTGGAAAATATGAAGGTCTCTCCAAACACCATTATATTGGGCGACTTCAACTACCCAAACATAGACTGGGAGCATTACTCTAGCTCCAACACCCTAGCCCAAAGGTTCCTGGAATTTATAAACTCAAATGCTATGGAACAACTTGTTACCACTCCCACAAGAGGGGAAAACATACTGGACCTGATCATCACCAACATGGGGACTCTATGCTCCACACCAGAAGTGTATCCCGCACTGGTAAGATCAGACCATAAACTAATCTCACTGGATATTCACATCCCGACTCCACCCCCTGCCCTGAAAACCACAGTGAAAAACTTCTCTAAAGCAAATTTCACACTCCTCAAAACCGAGGTGGAATCCTTCAAAGCCCCCGGGCCTGTGGAAAATACGGCCCAGACCGCAGAATCCTTTACAAACGCATTCTATGAACACCTTCAGGAATGCATGGATCATGCAATCCCAAATAAAACCAAGACCAAATCCTCCAAAGGCAGACGTCCTGTCTGGTGGACCCCAGCCACAAACAAACTATACAATAGAAGGAGGAAACTACTACATGATAGAGCAAAATCCCAAAAAGGGAAGGCATCTCTGATCAGTATTAGCAAAAAACTACGGGCACTCATAAAATCGTCTAAGGCCAGCTTCGAGACAAAAATTGCACAGGACACTAAGGATAATCACAAGGCTTTCTTTAGTTATGTTAGGAACCTGGGTGGGAATTCCCAGATATGCTCAGAATTAGTCCAAAATGACAAAAATACACGAACCCACAGACATTGCCAACATCCTAGCTGACAGGTTCAGCGCAAACCCCCCACCAAAAGGGCAAATATCTATCCCAGCAGAGTGCGGCCCCCCCCGACATCTCAGATGCTCAGGTAAGAGCTGCCCTCTCCAAAGCAAAAAACACAGCATCAATGGGACCAGACTGTGTCCCAGGCTGCATCCTACATGAACTCCAAGAAGAGCTAAACCCAAACATAAAACTACTGTTCAGTCTCAGCCTTACTACAGGATATGTACCCAAAGAGTGGCGTACGGCAACAGTGGTCCCTCTCCACAAAGGTGGTGCCTCAACAGATCCTGGAAACTATCGCCCCATAAGCCTGACTAGCTTGGTCTGCAAAGCTATGGAAAGGATCATCGTGGACCTCATAAATAAGGATATTGGGGACCTACAGACACTGGATCCTACCCAGTTCGGCTTTGCTAAGGGCAGATCCTGCCGCTTAAACCTGGTTGATTTTTTTGAAACAGTCACCAAGGCCACTGACGAGGGGAAGGTGGTCCACACAGCCTACCTGGACCTCGCAAAAGCCTTCGATACAATACCCTACTCGGGCATTATAGATAAGCTCACCAGCTTAAATATAAACCCCTATGTCACTAGATGGGTTGCAAACTGGCTCAAGGACAGAACCCACATGGTTAGAATTGCTGGAGCCATGTCAGACTCCAAACCAGTTACAAGTGGCGTACCACAAAGCTCAGTCCTGGGATCTCTCTTGTTCGGTATATATTTCTCGGAGGTACAGGCCAACACGGAAGGACTGTGGCTGACTAAGTTCGCAGATGACTGCAAACTGGGCGCCATAATCGACTCTCCAGCCGACACAAGCATCCTCCAAAAGGGCCTCATAGAAACAGACAACTGGTGCTAGCGCCATGGCCTCAAGCTAAACGCCAAAAAGTGTATAGTCATCCCCTTTGGCAAAAACAAAGTTCCCACAAATTACCACATAGGTGGTAATCCATTAAGTACAGAAGAAGTAATTAGGGATCTGGGGACCCAAGTTGATAATCTCTCATTTGATGATCACGTGGCCAAAGTGGTTAGAAAAACATTTTATATAACCCACCTAATCATGAAGGGATTCACATCTAGATCAGGGAAGGTCATCGTGCCTCTTTACTCATCCCTCATCAGGCCCATAATTGAGTACAATGCCCCTTTTGGGATGTACCTTACCAGACACCTGCAGCAACTGGAAAGACCCCAAAAGTACCTCACCAAGAGGATCAAAGGGCTCAAACAGATGCCATATGCTGCCCGGTTAAAGAAACTCCAGCTCTACTCAGTGGCATACCGCCTGCTCAGAGACGATCTGTGCCTGATGTATAAAGCCATGTCCAACCCGGAATTAATGGACATGCTGCACCTCAGAAAATCCAAATCCCATCAAGCTACGTGCTCGAGAAACTTGAACCTCAGCATTGAAATAAATAGGACATGCTGGAGGGACAGATTCATAACCCAGAGGCTCCCTTCACTCTGGAATAAAATCCCAGTCCAGGTTAGGCAGAGTCCCTCATTGACTCTCTTCAAGAGGAATCTTGATGAGTGGATGGGAGATCGTAGGTTTACCCCGGGTATCACTTCTGTGTCACTGTTAGACAGAGGCACAGTATACTAACCTCGAAAAAGGGCATAGCAAAATTAATTTAAAATGTGTGGCAAAAGCCAAACACACTCTGGCTAGGCTTATAAATGCCTTAGGGCAGATAGCCTAGTATGAACATATATATATATATATATATATATATATATATATATATATATATATACATACATACATACATACACACACACACACAAAATCTACATATATATATATCTACACACACACACACACACACACACACACACACACACACGTGTGTGTGTGTGTGTGTGTGTGTGTGTGTGTGTGTGTGTGTGTGTGTGTGTTGTGGGTGTGGGTGTGGGTCTACTTCAGAAGACTGACAAACCAAAAGACTGAATCCCAAAAGACTGAAAATTCAAAATACTGAACACATTTTAATGTAGGGGGCAAGCCCCGCTGAACTCCTCATGTGGGGGGGTGTTGCACCCTAAACACCCCCTGCTAACTATACATACCAACTCCAAGATCACACAACAGTGGAGAAGGGGAAAATTCCAACATTCAATATTTTGAATTTTCAGTCTTTTGGTTTTTCAGTCTTCTGAGGTAGACCTGTGTGTGTATCTAGTATCTATTATATATATATTACACACACACACACACACACACACACACACACACACACACACACACACACACACACACACACAGCTGTCGGATCTGATGGGTGACATAGGATCATAGAATAGTTTTACCAAAGATTCAAACTTGGACTTGATGTACATAGTTTAAATAATAAAATCGTAACACTACTTTCACGCAAGAACAAATGTTTGAAACCTCTCTCTACTAAACTTCATAATATTCCGCATTAAAATAAGTAAAAACTTCTGAGCTGAAGTCTCCCAAAATACTGCACACTCTGATATCCTCTGGTAGTAAATCCCACCGATCAACTACCCTTTCAGAGAACTGCATTACTGTGCTCTTATTTCTACTTTATGTCCATCTTAACTTTTATCATGTTTACAATTCTTGTACAAACAGATACATTTATCAGCCCTCCTTTAACTTGCTTACATGATCAAAGAAAATAGTTTCTTTGTTTTTTGAGACCATGACAGCCCATGTTGTCTTTTACATGAAAAAAATGTACTTATCTATTTTTATGATGCTCTCTGTAAAGGGCACTTGCCCTCTGGAAAAAAAAAAAAAAAAAAAAAAAGAGTCCACTGCCTGTGATGCAGAAGGATATGACATATGTATAATAATACAAATAAAAACAATTGTTAGCAACTGACTGAAATTATATCTTGTCAAAATCTTACTCAGTTCTAAAATTATTTTCACTATACAAAAAAGGAAAAACTGTGTTACCAAAACTAGCTTTCATCTCAGAAGACTAACAAACAGGATGAAGATTATTTTCGGACTTCTGATTTTAAGTCTTATGGTATACATAAATTGTGTTGAAACTGCTTTCTGAAACCTCATTAAGTCAAAAATCAACATCCTGTCCATCATCACCTCCAGGTCGTTAAATTCATTCATCAACCTTAGGAATCCTCTCTAAACTTGAAATTACCGTAAGTTAAACACTTAATACTGACAACCAAAGCAAGGGCACAGACCCACTAGTTCAAGCTATTAATAGCCACTTGTAGATCCTTAACAACCCTGGTGCTTTTAATTATCTTCCCAAAGTCTATGTCACCTGAATAAACAGCATGAAATAAAGAACTGCCCTTTATATAAAAAGTGAACAAATATGAACCCAGTACTGATCCTTGAAAAATACACTGCCTCACACCACACATGATTTTAATCTGTATATAAATGTTCTCTCTGACAATTCCCCTATGACAAGTACAAGCCAAACAGTAAATTCAAAACTTAAAATTTTCTTACATATTTATTTAGTTTCTTACTTATCTATCAACCAGAGTTAACCAAGTAAAAGCACTAGGCACAAGTGCATTTTTCTAGTTAAGACCCATGAACCCTTGTCTGGTTTAAGACACAAACTTGACAGAAACAAACCCACAACACCACAATAAATCTTTAAAACAGCACACCATTTTGACCCTTTGTGCATTGCTAATGCATCTCTTTGGTCATGTTTACTACAAAAGAAACAATCTTACAAGACCTGAAGTCAAGGTAGCAGCACTTACCTTTGGCCCGGGAAATGCTTCATTTTGCTTTAGCTTTACAGTCATTTCTATATATCCTGTGCAAGTGCCAATCTGAAGAAGAGGGCTGGAAGCTGGTTCCACAGTCCTGCTGTGGGATTCTGTAAACGTCCTTGACCCAACACTGGAAAATGAGGAGTCCATTTCCTTACATAAAACATACAAATAAAATATGAATAAATCAAACAGAAATTTGGGATACAGATGACATTCTACTAACAGCACAAGATGAAAGAAATTGATTAAGGATCGATCAGGAGAACAATCTCTCACGTAATATAATAAGCTCAACAAACAATGGTCTCAAAATTGTACTTTACCCTTACTATTACAATTCATAATACATACAAGGTCAGAGCATTTACAACGGAAAGATAAGTACAATACAATTGCCTGAACAATTCACATATTATACTAAATGACTGCTACCTGAATGTCAAGGTAAAAAGTCAGTTTTGCCCACAGAAAAAGTAGAAGTCAAGCAGATAGAAGCAATCATTCTATCTTTACACCTAATAAATAATTTAATTTTTAACTAATAACTCTGACAGTTCTTAATTTTTGCTGATAAATATTTTCCCTTTGGGATGGAATATGGTGAGGAATTTGATGAATAAGTACTTCTTCAATTATTCACACAATGTCAATAAAAACAGCAAATGTGATTTTACAGTACCACCTGATCGGAAGAAATATTACACCGAGGCCTCATCTGCCTGAGCTGGCAGTAGCTCAGGTGTATAAAGAGATCCCCAAGGCACTCATCAAAAGTAGTATGGGAAGTTCCCAGGGGTCATGACTAAATTTCCCTTAACATGAATACCTTGGGTCTGCCCCAAAAAGAGGTCACTGGCCTAGCAGTACTAACTCGGACAACAAAGTACAAAATAACATACATAAATTACAGCAGATCTGTACTTGATGAGTCCTATTTCAGTTATTTTCTCCAGCAATTAGCATTTGGCATCTTTTCACAGAAAGTCGCCTACTGAGGGGATGATGCTCATTCATTATGAGACCACCTTGCTATCATGTGTTAAAAAGTGAGTGAGTTCATATCCTGTGTCTGCCAGTTCCCTGCCTCGTCAGCAGTCAGCACTCTCATACAAATCAACAACAATAAAGGTTTGGCACTCACACTGCTAAATACTAACACTCAAGCACATACTTTGTCCATCTTATACAGATTTCAACAATCATGGCAAACTGGAAGAACCACGGACCTGTAGGAGGTTGGAAGGAATGCATTCCTGACCCATCAAAAAGGGTCCTCACTGACATCAAATCACACAGTAAAAAACTACAGTTGTATAATTACACAGCATAACAGTAGCTATTTAAATAACAATATTTCTGCTGCTGTAAGACTACTTATCATTGGGAATATATTACAAGCAGAAGTCTGTCCATTCCTATCTAACTTCTAGAGTCTTCTGAAAATTCCCAGAGTGGAAATGGACTACTCCCTTATTATTAGGTCTTGGTGCAACTGTCAGCAAAAAGTGGGAGCAGCTTACACCTTATTAGCTTTCTTACAGGAAGATGCTACAAGTACATGGTGCCTCAAACAGTGGCACATAATGCCTCTGGTCTTCAGACTGCAAAATCTTCAAGGACTGAAGCTTAGTAGCTTTCAGATATATTTGTTAAACTTTAGTCTGACAGACTTCACAAATGACTACTGCAAGAGGGTGGAGCCTGAATGGCTAATTGAAAGCAGCAGTATTTTAGAGCTCCATATAACTAATTAAATAAGTCAGGAAAAAATATTCTTTTTTTTCATCAAAGTATAAAATCTTACAGATAAAGGACTAATTTACATAATTAGAAACTTTGGTGAAGTTTTACAAATAATTTCCTGTCAAAAAGCTTGGAGATATATTCACTTGTTAAAATGAGCAACTCAAAGAATTCTCACCAGGATGCTGCCTTAAAGAAGGAACTACAGCAGATGGAGGAGTTGTCTTTGAAGATGGATGATTTTAAAGAGAACCTGGAAAATCTTAAAACAAGCAGTCAGAAACAGACTGACATCCTCAAGGAAATGCTACAACACCACCAGACAAGGATAACATGAATAGAGGTTTCTCTAAATGACTTAGAAAGTAGACTTAAGGAAGAGGAAACACAGAAAGAACTGCTTCTTAAACAAAACACTTGGTTGGTTAATAAAACAGATGACTTGGAAAATGGGGAGAGGAGAAATAACATCAGGATTTTCGGATTACCTGAAAACACAGAAGGTGAGAATATTATTTCCTTTTTATCAAGCTGGATCCCTGACTTTTTAAATTTAAAAGGAGGACTTTCCTTTGGCATTGAAAGGGCACACAGAGCTCTTGGGAAACCTGCCACTAACTCAAACTCTCCTCCTTGGTCAATAATTATCAAATTTCTTTCATACTTGGACAAGGAACTGATTTTAAGATCTGCTTGGAGGAAGGCACCTCTAAAATATAATCAGAGCCTGATAAGATTTGATAACGACTATTCAGCTAGAATAATGGAACAAAGGAAAAAAGTGTGGCCAATGATAAAATTCTGAAACAAAATAACATCAAGGCACAACTTGCATATCCATCTAAGATAAGAATACCGTATGCCAACGAGATGAGGACTTTTATTGACTTAGAGGAAGCCTCTTCATTTATTAAAACTAATAATGTGATTACTTTATCAGAAGATATGGATTGGATGTCACCTTCTCTCAAGAGAACAAAAGAAACATGCCTGGACAGATGTCAAAAAGAAGAAGCAAAAGACTGATATTGTTACAGCCAAATGTCTCAAAGCATCTACTATGATATGAATTGCTTTAACATTACTTTAAAGGACCAGTTTTACTGCCTGGAATTTTAATACAAAGGTAACTAACTACTGGAAACTTTATCTATATTTTTTGAAAATAGATGACACATGAGAGTTTTCACATTACCTCAGGTATGTAAAACAGGGTACTTTTCTTTCACAGAAGGAGGGTTTATACAGCACATAAAATATTTATACTGTAAATCAACATACATAGTATATGTGTATTTTCTCTCTCTTTTCTCATTTATTTTAACTGCATCTCGTCTCCCTTTCTAAATTCTCTCCTATTTACTATACTAATATAGTCTGTATATCTTTAATAACTCACTATCTATACATAGATAAATGTTGTTGTTTGTCTTTCGGCTTTTCCTGGTAAGGGGTCGCCACAGCGGAACTCCGGTCCGCTAATGATTGGCAGTAGATTTTTACGAAATGCCAAGGTGCCAACTCGACGCCCAACCTTCAACGAAGGCACGCCCATTTACGCACGCATGTCTTTCGAACGCTACCCAACCGCGGGGAGGACATGCAGACTCCACATAGTTTAAAATAATCTAGTTTTAAGGTAGACTAATTGGAATCGTGAATTTAATTAATTATTACAATATTTATTAGATTAATGATAGTCACTGTTATGCTTATTGGGACTGGGGACATGTTCATGATTAACTCTGAAATGTTCCATTCATGTACATATGTTCTTTGAATTATTTCCTTTTAATATTAACAAATACATAAAAAAAAGAGGGAAAAATGTACTGTTGGTTAAAAGAAGTGAAGCTTTCTTCACATTCTATTTGCGTTGCCATAGCAACAGTAAACAACTGCTGCAGTTTCTAAAGACACTGTGAATCTGCGAAGTGCATTTAGCCTCACAGATAACAAATAATAAGAAAAAGTAATGTTTAGTTATTAAAATGAAAAACAACCTAAACAAGGTAAAATAAATACATAATAGGATTATTTGTAAATATGTTATGATTTATCCTCACAGGATTACATATTCCTGGAAACACAACTGAAATGTTCCCACTACATGTGCACTGAAATGTAACTGCTTGATTAAAAAGTATTACTCCCTTTAACATGCTGATTTCACCAGCTGTCTGCACTGTAAAGGTTATATTTTATGTTACTTGAAATGGTCAGTCTCTAGAGCACATGAAAAGATACATATTACTTTTTGCAACATGTTATCTTTGCAGTTACTTCACACTCTGTACATACTCACTTGGTAACTGACAGCTATTCATTTAAAATATCAGTTTAAATATTAAATGTACCCTTGAAATGCTACTGACATTTTGACAAAATATAATCTGAACTGTAAAATGAATGACTTAAAAGAAGTGAAGTAATGCATAGATTTCAAAGACAGTTTTTGACACTACAGTAAAAGTTGTTTTTGTTGTTGTTTGTCTTTCGGCTTTTCCCGGTTAGGGGTCGCCACAGCGGAACTCCGGTCCGCTAATGATTGGCAGTTAGTTTTTATGGTGTCGAGTTGCCAGCCCGACACCCAACCTTCAACGAAGGCACGCCCATTCAATGCATGTCTTTCGAACGCCCATTCGACCGCGGGGAAGACATGCAGACTCCACACAGAAGGCACTCCCAACCCAAGCCGAGAATCAAAGGGAGAACCTCTTGCTGTGAGGCAACAATGCTACTGCTGCACCACCACGGAATGACACTACAGTAAAAGTAAAAATATATTTTAGTCTTCCAGTTAAAATAGCTTACTGTCAACATTTTGCAATATCATCTATCAAACACTAACATCACAAAACAAAACCTGAACTGAAAAAGGAATGAGTTGTATTGTACAGATTTCAAAGACAGCTATTGACACTACAATATAAGCAGAAATGTATACATGCAAGGAAAAATTTAAATGCTCTATACTTCTAGTTAAAATAGCTTATTGTTAACTTTTTGCTTTATCAGAAAATTTAAAGAGCTAGGAAATTATTTCTAATTTGTCTTTATAATGTTTACTAAAGTGATGTTAGTCACTGACTTGTTTAATGGATTGTGAGTTGTGTACAAGACGGACTACTGAATGTTATTTCTGTTTACCTGTGTTTGCTGAATTTTTTTATTAGTACTGATTTAAAACAAGGGAAAGAAAGGGAAGGGAAATCTCTGTTTTTGGCCAAGGGAGGAGAGGCTTAAGAGTATTCTAACTGCCCCGAGAACTCTCTAAGATGCTCTAAATACTATTTGATTAATACTTACCTAAGGTAAGTCTTGATTACCATATAGATACCTTCACATTCATTCTAGACCTGATGTGATTGCCCATTCTGGAAGCAGGAGGTGCCCCATGCAGGATGGGAATTGTCAGAGTGATCATAGTTCATTCTTAGACTCTGCGTTGTAAATCTATAAATATGTAAAAGCACTGCACACCGGAATGAAGGGCACCTCTACTCTGAGTCAGGATGCCACTCATAAACCATGTCATTTCATAAGTGTAAGTTGAAGCTGGTGAGCTGAAGAGTGGGAAAGTAAAGGAAGACAGTACACCTACAGTAAATTCATATTTCATTGGTAATCACTCATTGTCTCCTGTAGAGTCCTTTTAGTCAAATTATTTTAGTAATAATCTATTTGTTGTTGACTTATTTAGTGTATGCTCCTCTGTTGCATTTAATTTATCCAAAATGACATATCTGACGTTTGGGATCTCTAAGTCCACATAACAATTGTTTACACTACTAACATTCCATCCTAATATATAAAATACTATAGAACAATAACAGAATAATATAGAATTTCATATCTCTTAAGAAAATTCTCCATATAATAATTAAACATATGGAGCTCAGTTGATATTGTTGGTTAAAGGTATGAGTGATAATCCAATAGATCTATCTTTATCGATTGGATTAAGAATGACACTCATTCCATGTTTAATGGCAAATTCATATTTACTTTTATTTGATACTTTAGAATTAATGTTTTATAGAAGCACTTTTTTAAAGCCTGACCAGAATTTTACCCTACTTATATTTAAAGAAGAAAGGACATTAAATTACACTCCCAAGTTTACACACATAAAAATAACATCCAGTGTTATCAGAGAATATGGTATAACTACTATAATCAAAATAAAAAAAAAAGAAACAAAAAGTTTCTTCCAACGATAACTTGAAATGGATTTAACTTTCTTATCATTAAATACTAATGGCTTAAATAATGCAAATAAAAGATCAAACTTACTAAAATATTTAAATCTAAATAAGGCACAAGTAGTATTTCTCCAGGAAAAGCATTTTAAGACTAATTATAGCTTTATTTGGAACCCTAAGGACTATACAGTCTTAGCTCAATCCCCGTTCAGAACAAAGACAAAAGGAGTATCGATTCTCTGGAAGAAAAACATAATCACTCCAAAGTTATTTATAAATATGAAGACAAAGAAGGTCTACTAGCATTTGTTATAATTAAATTTAATAACAGAATATGGACCTTAGCTAATCTATATTGGTTCCCAGGAATTGGAGAAGGAACGGTAAAGAAATACTTAGATTTTATTTCCAACAATTATAAAGGAAATCTTATACCGGGAGGAGACTTTAATTGTATCTTAGAAGCTTCTGAAACCACCAAGAAGTCTTTTTGCATAGCAACTATTTCAAAATCCTTAAAAAAATGGATTGATTCACTTCATTTAATTGACACTTTTAAAGTAAAAGATAATAAATCCTTATTATTTTCCCATAAAGACCATAGATTTGGAACGCAAACCAGAATAGACAAATTATTCATAGTTCAAGACTTACAAACAAAAATCCTCAACTTCTCAATAGTTCTATGCCTCTTCTCAGATCATGACTCTCTGATAATGAAGTTCCAAATAGAGTTTAAACTTTTAATCCTCTCAACTAGAATTCCATCATATATCACGAAAATTAAGGAATTCAGACCCTAGATGTTGTCAGAACTACAATTATTTTTTGAAATTAATAATACAACAGAAATCAGTAGAGTCATGGTTTGGGACTCATTAGAGCTTATTTATTTGATAAGACCCTTAGCTGGTACAAAAACAAAGTTAGAGAGTGGGAATCTGAATCATTAAACTTGCAAACCAGACACTTGACAGCAAAATCTAAAAAAAAAATCAGAATTTTTCAGAAGTCAAAAAAGAAATAGAGGAAATAAATAAAAAATATAATGAAATTCTAACACATAAAACTTGTCTAGCCTTGGAAAAATTACAAATAAACTCATTAGCCACCTCCCCCAATTATCTACATAACTTATCTACAAGAATTAAAATACAATCTAAAGCAAATAACATTAGTAGTATATATCATGAAAAAAAGGGAAAAAAGTATCAGATACAGGAGACATCCTTGAAGCATTTCAGTTCCATTATATGGAACACTTCAAAAAAGAAGATTTAGATACCAACCAAATAAAATTAGATACAAACCTTATCAATATAAAACAATTCCAGAAAACTTAAAACTAGACCTACAAAAACCTATATTCTACAAAGAAACTGTTGACAAGATAAAATAAAGTAAATCTAACAAAGCTCCAGGGATAGATGGTATAATTAAGGAAATTTACAAACTCTTCCCTTCAACAGTAATCTCCCTTTTTCATAGAATTTTGCTAGAAGTCCAGTCAGAAGCAAAAATACCACCCTCATGGAAATATTCTCTCATAACACCAATTCTAAAAGATAATAAACCATCACACCTTTGGACCTCATACAGACCATATGTTGTTGTTGTTGTTTGTCTTTTGGCTTTTCCCAGTTAGGGGTCGCCACAGCAGAACTCCGGTCTGCTAATGATTGGCAGTTGGTTTTTATGGTGTCGAGTTGCCAGCCCGATGCCCAACCTTCAATGAAGGCAAGCCCATTCAACGCATGTCTTAAGAACACCCACTCGACCACGGGGAGGACATGCAGATTCCACACAGAAGGCACTCCCAACCAAAGCCGAGAATCGAATGGGAAAACCTCTTGCTGTGAGGCAACAACGCTACCGCTGCACCACCGCGGAAGTACTCATACAGACGTATATCATTACTGAATAATGATTACAAAATATTCATGTCAATACTAGCTAACAGAATGAAAATCCCACTTTCAAAGACAATTAATAATGATCAAACTGGATTTTTATAAAACAGGCACACACATGATAATATTAAAAGGATACTTAGTCTTATAGATTATGTGAATAAAGAAGATAAACACTTGTAATCGGAATAGACATAGAAAAAGCCTTTGATTCCCTCAACTGGGAATATCTATTTAAAACTTTAGCATTATTTGAATTTCCTCTTTTCTTCATTTTATTACTAAAAAAAATATATATTAATAACTTAGCCTACATTAAATTAAGTCCTTTTACCTCAGAATCAATCCATATAACAAAAGGTACTAAACAAGGATGCCCCCTTTCTGCTACTTTATTTGATTTGGCTATAGAAATACTTGCAGAAATACTACACAATAATCCAAGAATAAGAGGAATAGAAGTCTATGACCAGTACATATCTAAAATAATGCTTTTTGCTGATGATCATCATAATCATCTTCTTTTGGCTGTTCCCGTTAGGGGTCACCACAGGAGATCACCTGTTTCCATTTCTTCCTGTCCTCTGCATCTTGCTCTGTCACACCAGCCACCTGCATGTCCTCTCTCACCACATCCATAAACCTTATCTTAGGCTTTCCTCTTTTCCTGTTACCTGGTAGCTTCATCCTTAGCATCCTTTTCCCCAATATACTCAGCATCCCCCCTCAGCACATGTCCAAACCAACGTAATCGTGCCTCTCTGGCTTTGTCTCCAAACCTTCCAACCTGGGCTGACCCTCTAATATACTTATTCCTAATCCTGTCCACCCTTGTCACACCCAGTGCAAATCTTAACATCTTTAATTCTGCCACATCCAGCTCAGACTCCTACCTTTTTGTCACTGCCACTGTCTCCAACCCATATAACATAGCTGGTCTCACTACCCTCTTGTAGACCTTCCCTTTCACTCTTACAGGTACTTGTCTGTCACAAATCACTCCTGACACTCTTCACCATCCACTCCATCCTGCCTGTACTCTCTTCTACACTCACCATTACTCTGAACTACTGACCCCAAGTATTTAAACTCATCCACCTTTGCCACCTCTACTCCTTGCATCCTCACCATTCCTCTATCCTCCCTCTCATTCACACACATATATTCTGTCTTAGTCCTGCAGACCTTCATTCCTCTTCTCTCTAGAGCATATCTCCATCTCTCCAGGGTCTCCTCCACCTGTTCCGTACTCTCACTAAAGATCACAATGTCATCTGCAAACATCATAGTCCACAGGGACTCCTGTCTGATCCTGTCTGTCAACCTGTCCATCACCATTGCAAATAAGAAAGGGCTCAGAGCTGATCCTTGATGTAACCCCACCTCCACCTTAAAAGCATCTGTCACTCCCACCACAGACCTCACCGCTGTCACACTACCCTCGTACATATCCTGTACAACTCTTACATACTTTTCTGACACTCCTGACTTCCTCATACAATACCACAACTCCTCTCTAGGCACCCTGTACTCCTGACTTCCTCATACAATACCACAACTCCTCTCTAGGCACCCTGTCATATGCTTTCTCTAAGTCTACAAAAACACAATGCAACTCCTTCTGACATTCTCTGTACTTCTCCATCAACACTCTCAGAGCAAAGATCGCATCTGTAGTGCTCTTTCCTGGCATGAAACCATACTGCTGATCACTAATCATGACGTCCCTTCTTAACCTTGCTTCCACTACTCTTTCCCATAACTTCATGCTGTGACTGATCAATTTAATCCCTCTGTAGTTACTACAGCGCTGCACATCACCCTTATTCTTAAAAATCGGTACCAAAACACTTTTTCTCCATTCCTCAGGCATCCTCTCACTTTCCAAGATTTCATTAAACAATCTGGTTAAAAACTCCACTGCCACTTTCCCTAAACACCTCCATGCTTCCACATGTATGTCATCTGGGCCAACAGCCTTTCCATTCTTCATTCTCTTCATAGCTATCCTTACTTCCTCCTTGCTAATCCACTGTACTTCATGATTCACTATCCCTACATCATCCAACCTTCTCTCCCTCTCATTCTCTTCATTCATCAACCCCTCAAAGTACTTTTTCCATCTCCTCAACACACTCTCCTCGCTTGTGAGTATGTTTCCCTCATTATCCTTTATCACCTTTACCTGCTGCACATCTTTCCTAGTTCGGTCCCTCTGTCTAGCCAATTGGTACAGGTCCTTTTCTCCCTCCTTAGTGTCCAACCTTTCATACAATTCTTCATATGCCTTATCTTTAGCCTTCGCCACCTCTCTCTTTGCCATGCTCCTCATCTCCTTATACTCCTGTCTACTTTCTTCATCTCTCTGACAATCCCACTTCTTCTTTGCCAACCTCTTTCTCTGTATACTCTCCTGTACTTCCTCATTCCACCACCATGTCTCCTTGTCGTCCTTCCTCTGTCCAGATCTGATACCAAGCACCTTTCTAGCTGTCTCCCTTACTAGCTCTATTTTATTAAATCTATCAAACTCCAGAGAGTCATTAGGAGAGCTAGAAGTAGTAATGGATTTCAGGTCTACACTTTAATAGATCAAAATCAAAATTTTTATTTTTAAATAAGAAAAAAGAACTACAATATACAGATAAATCCATCATAGGAAAACAAGAACTTATGCTAAATTATTTAGGAATAGTGTTATGCAAAAATATAAACAAAACAATATTAATAAATTATAAAACCATTATTGAAACAATAAAAAATATAGAAAAGTGGAACAAAATTATATTAACTTTTGAAGACAGTTTGCAATTAATAAAAATGGTCTTATTGCCTAAAATACTATATGTAGCATTAGCAATACAGTTAATTCCTGAAAGATGCATTCTTAAAGAAATAAACTCATGTTTAATAAAATTTTTATGGTCTCCCAAAAAGAAAAGAGTTGCTCTAACTCATCACATTAGACCCTCAAAACAAGGAGGACTGAACTTCCCAGAAATAGAAACATATATAAAAGCATCTGTGCTTAAAACTACAATAGACTGGATAAACCCAAATTATTTTGCCAATTGGAAAGAATTAACAATGGCTATATTAACAAATGAATTTAATCTGTTAAAAAAAAATTTAATAGACAAATCAAACAAACCCTGGTACATACTATGCATAAGTATACAATATAATACAACAAAACCACACTGATTAATCATTACATCAATTCCTTTAGGAAACTTATCAACGCAAACATAGATCTAAAACTTTGGTTTGACCTTTTAATCCCATTTACCATCACTAATAACTTTCCTCACAAAATATACAGGGAAACAATAACCTCCTGGGAACAAAATGGATTCTTATGCTGGTTTCAATGTGTAAATAAATTAAATGTTTTAGTTATACATATGATAAAAACTGCTTACAATATTCCAACACAGGACTGGTTAACCTTATAAAGCATTCTAATGTACACTCAAGATTTATGCAGATTAATTAATAATTCCTCATTTAAAGATATTCCAAATCTAATAAGTTTTCTGTATAAATTTATATATAATAGTTGTGAAAAGAAAAATTCCATTTCAAATCTATATAGAGTTAACAACATTTAAAACAATTCCCAAACCATCATACTGGCAGTTCTTAACAAAAGGTCAGTCATTGCAGTTAACAGAAGAAATTAAAACGAACATCTTACTATCAGTTAATTACACCTCTAACACACAGTACTGGAAAATATTTAACTGGAAATACTTACATAGAGCATTTTTAACACCGGATAAAATTAAAAAGATCAGTACTAATACAAATGTATTTTGCTGGAGGTATGAAAAGTCAAATAAAGCAGACTGGATTCATATTTTTTATGAATGTAATAAAATTAAATCATACTGGAATGGAATCAATAATTTTTACAAGCTTTATTTAATGAATCCTTTACCTTAACTAAAGTATTAATTATTCTAAATGTAAATGAAGGTCCCTACCTGAAAAAGACAAATATGTATTTGTTATGGACAATACTTGCTATATCTAGGAAATGCGTGACCAGAAGGTGGAATTCAAATACACCCTCCCGACCTTGGAAGAATCTAATACTTTACTGAAGACAACTGCATTAATGGAAATAAAAATCAAAGAACTACGAATCTATCCCAGGCCATTGGTAAACAATCCTTGGAAGAAAGTTATATTTTTGTTGGACACTCTGCAATAATCAATATTGTATCTTTGATAACAGATCTGTTAATTCTATATTTAATAACATACAGTGTATATAATTGAATAACATACAGTGTATATAATTGAAAGTCAGGCTATTGTAAATATTGTATATAGTTGTTTAAAATATTTAAAAATATTATGTAACTTATTTTAATTGAAAAACAAATGACCACTGCATCCAGTTTTTCTCCTTGTCGTTGAATGCAAGATTATACATGTATTTTTAGCAAATATGCAGATTCCTTATCTGCCCCCATGGGAATCTGACTATTACAGCATGCACTACTGGACTGCAACACTGTGTGCATCCTGCTTTGCTCCTGGATGGACAACTCAGCTTGCAGCGTTTGAAAAAAATGATGTGCATAGAGGTCCAGTCGTCTCCTGCACAGATAACACCCTGTTGATATTTTCTTGAAGAAGACAACTGTGGTGCATATCTGACATGGTGCAGTGGTAAATCACTGTCTATGGTGTGCAGCGTCCTGGGTTCGAGCCTTGCAGAGGCTGTTTATTTCTTTGGGCAGATAGCCCAGTACCTACCTATGAACAATAGAACCAAAGGGGCGGTGAATACCGCACAACGTGGCTAGGCTAATATATGCCTTCAGGCAGATAGCCCAGTACCTACCTATGGTGGATACTGTCTTGGTAGAATGGGCTGCAAGTTGGCCAGCCACCTAGAAAATGTTTGCTTGAAACTGCCCTATCCTCCTTGCCTGGCATGAAAGACACACAGAGCTGATCTGACGGAAAGTCTTTGTTCTTGCTTTCTAGTATCCAAGTTGTCTGTGAACATTCAAACAAATAAAACAAGAACAAAAAATGCTCTGGTAGCTAAATGTACGGCTGTGTTTTATTCAATTTTATTAAAAGATTTTGAGACATTTGCACTGCTGTTTTTTTATGTTTTTAACATTCAAACAAGTCCAATATCCTTTCTTTCCTCATTCATGAGCTGAGATTAAAAAAATAAAAGGCAGCTGCACCCACCATCAAGGTCCTCCTGGATCAATAGTGCTTGGAAGATTGTTTTGGGAATTTTTTTTTTTTTTTTAAGGATTTTCATTAAAACAAAAAATATTGTAAAATATGACATAGGTTACAACATTGATGATAAAAAAAAACTGTATAAAGGATTAACCTGCCAAACATTAGTGGGTACATGTATCACAAAAGCTGGAAATATACATTAAAAAAGCAGTCGTATATAACAAACAAGTGGGAATAATTACTTCCTGACATATTGGCGACACTTTCCACATTATCTTGGAATGTGAATGGTCTCACAGGTATAGACAAAAAGAAAAGAATTTTTATATTATATTAAGAAATGCACAGCGCAAACAGTAATATTACAGGAAATGCACATGGAAAGAAATGAGCATGTGAATATAATAAAGAAAGGATTTCAGGATGGATATTCAGCAGAATATCAAGAACAAAGGGAAACAGGATTATTTATACAATTGCTACAGGAGCTCCAATAGTGATAGAAGATGAGAAAAAAAGATAATACAGGCAAACCTGTTAAGGAGCTACTGGCAAAGGATGGGGACTTCTTATTTATATTATAGCTAAAACTGCTATTATGGAAGTTAAAAAAATTTAGGGAGAAATAATCAGCTTGCAGCAGGGAATATTACTTATAGGCGGGGACTAAAATTTGATTTGCAAAAAAGAAAATGTATCGGGGTGGGGCTACAAGGGAAAATATAACAATAGTGGGTAGATTTCTGAAGAAATTAATGAAAATATTAGGTATGGAAGACATGAAATCAGTAGCAGGAACTGTTAATGAAATATTACACATTATTCCACAGGGTACAATAACTTGGCTAGACTAGATAGAAATTATATTTCACAGGATCATGTACATTTAATTGAGAAATTTGACACATTCAATAACTATTTCAGATTATGTGCCAATAACTACTAAGATAAAAAATGCAGGGCAATGAAGGAAAAAGGAGACACTGCCGCTTCCCACTTACCTGTTAAAAAGACAGGAATTTAAGGAATGGGTAGTAGAAATTATTTAGGAGTTATTAGAGAAGACAGAAAGTACTCCAGAAATTACAGCTAGCGAGTGGGATAAAATGAAAGTGTAGTTTAAAAATATGCCAGAAATAAAAGAAAAAGAGACAAGGTCAAGAAGTAACAAGGATTATTTAGAGAGGCTGACAAAGGTTAAAAGTCTTACAAAATAAGGGAACTCTCACAGAATGAGAAGAGGTGAAAGTGCAGAGTGATGAACAGAAAATAAAGGAGTACCTTGAAAATATGCATGAGTTTAGAAAGACTGCTGTTAAGCAAATGTTTTTCAATATTAACTGCACAGTGCAAAACCTTTTGGCACAATGACTCAGGCAACAGAAAGTAGAAATGGTTGTTGGCAAACTTAGAGAGCCTATAACAAGAAAAAAGTACAGTTGTGTAAGAACTTAGCATAACAGTAGATGTCCTACTGATCACTGTTGCTGTATTCTTAACATATGTAATTTCATCCTCTGACATCGGCCAAGGTACCAAAGCTTCACCTTCCCGAGGGCATACATATGACGTGTGACCTCAGCTCATATGGGTCGGGGTACACAGGCGGACATATGCATGAGTTCCTCAGACCATCTCTAAGCCAGCTGCCCGAAGACTACTGAGAGAGGAGACTGGTCAGATAGGAGGGGCATAGCTGGAACAAGTAAATAAACTTCCCTGAAAAAGGTATTGGGGGATAGCTCACAAGTGAAGTAAAGAGTAATGCTGGAGTCAAGGAAGAGAACAGGGGAAGGCGGGAGGGAATGAATACTTCAACGGTGATCAGTAGGACATCTACTGTTATGGTAAGTTCTTACACAATTGCACTATGCCCTGAATGAGAGTACTGTTGTAGTATTCTTAACATATGGGAGATTCCCATAGCTGAAGGAGATAGAGAAGGGATGGCTGGCTAAAGAGAAGATAAACTGCTCAGAAGCCCAGTCAGGACAGATCTAGCTAAGGCAACCATAGACCTGGAGAAAGTATAAATTTTATAATGTCTGGAAAAGGTGTGCACGGAGGACCAGATGGCAACTTCTAAGATGGACCTGGCATCAACACTCTTGTAGAAAGCACCAGAAGAGGCCACTGCCCAAGGAAAATTTGCCTTTGGGCAGGAAGGCAAAGATTTGCTACAATGCATGCAGCACAAAGAGAATGTTTTTGATATCAATGATGCAATGCTTTGCTTTGAGACTGGCTGGCCCAGTTTGGAAAGCAGGAAGGAAACAAACAGTTGGTCAGTTTTTCTGAAAGTTTTAGTTTTCTCCAAGCAGAACCTCAGCTGCCTGTGAATGTCGACGGAGTGCCGAATCTGTCCCCCCACCCCCCGTTCTGGGGTAGGGAAAAAAAAGGAAGGCAGGTGAACAGCCTGACTGAAATACAGTTCATTCACTACCATAGGCATGAAAGGAAGGCTGGCCCCAAGAGTCACCCTATTCCTACGGAAAATGAGATAAGGTAGAATAGCCATGAGTGCCTGAAGTTCAGACACACTGAGCTGAAGTGACAGCCAAAAGAAGAAAAGTTTTCCAGGTAGAAAATTTTAGAGTGGCAGATGATGCTGGCTTGAAAAGAGGCAATATATGTTTTTCGAGCACAAAGTGGTGATTCCTAAGGAGGAAAAACAGTTTTTCTTAGCAGTTTAAGATGTAAGGCTCTCCTCAAAAAAGTTTGCCCTTGATCCTCAACATAAGAGGAGGGTCAAGAGGCAAGCAGGAAATGATGACAGACAGATTGGCTTTAAGAGAAGAATAAGCCAAACCAGACTAATATTTTGCATAGATACTGAAGGACAGTTGGAACCTCTGATAACACTGGATCCTGGCTGCATTTTTGGCACCAAATAGAAAATCTTTTCCATTCAGCAGTGTATGATGTTCTGGTAGTAGGTTTCCCAGCTAAGACTTGGACCACCCACTCAAACTCATGAAGGGATCAGAACTCTATCATCCACAGAATGAGACTAAGAGGCTAGACAGGGATGGAGAGACAGACCTTGCTGTGTGACCAGGTCTGGTTGCAGCAGTATCGTCCAGTGGTTCCTCTTGGAAAGGTGGAGTAGGAGGGGGAATAAGAAGTTCTGTACCAACCATAACGTTCCATGTTAGTTGTCTTCTTCTCGCCTTCTTTCTTGCTGGTTGAGTTCGGAGCCGATCCTCGGCTCTGACTCGGTCATCTTCAAAAGCGCGAGAGCTGCTTACTGGCTCGAGGCCCCCTCCTATATCCCATGATGCCTGGTGCTAGATACCCAGATCTCGTTTGGTAACCTAACTACAGACATAATAATAATAGTAATCATGATAATACAGTAACTGTAGCAGGATACAGGAAACTACTGGAGAGACTGACAGTCAGAAGGGATAGCCAGAGAAGACTCAGCCAGTGATAAAGAAGCCTAAGGAACTTTTCTCGGTCTACTAGGATAGAGGGATGGAGGGTGGGACGCAAGAAAGAAGGCGAGAAGAAGACAACTAACATGGAACATTATGGTAGGTACATAACTTCTTAATGTTAAGTTGTCTATCTCGCCTTCATTCTTGCTGGTTGGGACAGCGTCCCTAGCACCTCAATTCTGGGTGGCTCATCGGAGCAGACTCTTCAGAACAGTAGAACCAAAATCAGCTCTGCTTCTGGAAGCCACATCCAGCTTATAATGTGAAATGAAGGTATGTGGATTAGCCCAGGTAGCTGCCGCACAAATAGTTTCCATTGGCAATCTAGCCTGAAAAGCCACAGAAGTAGCTAAAGCTCTGGTGGAGTGACCCTTGGGTTTAGCAGGAAGGTCTTTATTTCTCAACTGATATATAAAGGTAATAGTAGAAGACAACCACCTAGATAAGGTGACTTTTGACACCGGTATGCCTTGTTTTCCTTCAGCGTAAGACAGGAACAACTGGTCTGATTTTCTGAATTGCTTGGTTCCATGCAAGTAAAAGCATAATTGTCTATGGACGTCCAACTGATGTAATTTGTATTCTGCCTTGTTGGAATAATTCGGAAAGAACACAGGCAGTTCAATGGACTGATTCAAATTACAATCAGAAGTAACCTATGGGGGAAAGGAAGGATTAGTCTGAAGAGAAACTCTATCATTGTGAAAAACTAGGTAAGGAGGACGAACACAAAGAGCCTGAAGTTCAGAAACTCTTCTGGCCAACGTAACTGCAACCAAAAGAAGGATTTTCCAAGAAAGAAACTTCAAGGAACAAGAAGCTGCCGGTTGAAAGGGGGGTAGTATCAGGGAAGCTAAAATCAAATTCAGATCCCACGGAGGTGGGGGATCTCTTACTGGGGGCCTGAGTAGAGTGGTCCCCTTCAGAAAGGCTTTACAAAGCTTATGGGACATGATGCTTGAATCAGATAGGCCCGTATGAAAGTTTGAAACTGCAGCTAGCTGAACTCTAATCGTGGCAGAAGAGGATCCAGTTTGAAAAAGTTCTTCTAGAAAATCTAAAATATGGTGCACAGGGGCTGAAAAGGGATCTATATTCCTGTCCTCTGCCCATAAGGAAAAACGTTTCCACTTACTAGCATAAGTCTTTCTAGTGGTCGACTGATGCGAGGATAAGATGATTTCACGCACTGAATGGGAGATGTTGGGAAGCCTGACTAAAGTCGGAAGTGGAGAAACCAAGCAGTGAGCTGGAGAGATTGAAGAGATTGGTGCAGCCCGCCCAACTGATGGATCAGGAGATCTGGAATTGGGTCCAGGGTCCAGGGCTGCTCCAGAAGGTGATGATGCAGGAAGGGAAACCAAATATGTCGAGACCAGTAAGGGGCAATGAGGATCATCTTGCATCCAAGTGTGGTAGCTTTCTGAATTAGTTTGGGAATCAGGGGGAATGGAGGGAATGCATAAAGAAGTCCCTGGGGCCAATCGTGAACTAGAGTGTCTCTGGGGAGGTGTCCGGGAAGAGGTAGGAGAGAGAAAAAATTGTCGCACTTGCTGTTGAAGGGGGTGGCAAAAAGGTCGCAGCAAGGCTGACCCCATTTGCGGAAGATTCTGTCCGCCACAGTCTGATTGAGAGACCACTCGTGATGCATGAGAATTGCTCTGCTCAGCCTGTCTGCTATAACATTGGACTTCCCAGGGATGTGCGCTGCTATCAGAAACCGTTGGGAAGAGATCGCCCACTGCCAAAGTCTGAGTGCTTCTCGACATAAGGGGTATGACTTGGTTCCTCCCTGCTTGCTGATGTACCATACCACTGACATATTGTCTGTTTGAATTGCAATGGTCCCGGTTGGAAGAGAGTTCTGAAGAGCTTGCAACGCTAAAAGCATGGCTCTCATCTCCAAGACATAGATATGCAGATGGTAGTCGTGAGGCTGCCAGGTGCTTTGGACTGTTCTGCCCTGATAATGCCCCCACCCCCACACCCGATCAGGAAGGTGTCCGTGGTCACCGTAGCTACGGGGGGAGGAAGAACGAATGGTCTGCCCTGGTGTAATGATGGGGAAACCATCCACCAAACAAGTTGGTTTTTGCATGACTGTGTGATCATTATCCTGTGAGACATCGGGAATTGCTGGAAAGACCATTGTGTGAACAGCATCCACTGAAGAATCCTCATATGAAAGCGTGCAAGGGGGACTAGTATTATAGCTGCTGCCATGAAACTCAATGTTTTTAGGACAAATCTGGCCTGAATCTTTTTGCATCCTAATAAGACCTGCACATGTCGTCGAATGGCTAACACTCTGTCTACTGGTAGAGTCGCTGACATGTCCTTTGTGTTTAAGTTTACGCCTATTAAGGTGATAGATTGACAAGGCGAATGCAGACTTTTCTAAATTTATTGTGATGCCTAGAGTGGAGCACGTTTGGATGGTGTAGTCTCTGGCTAGCAGCAGGTGATGCCTGGTGGTTGCAGTAAGGAGCCAGTCATCTAAATATGGAAACACCTGGAATCCTTGCCGTCTCAAGTGAGCTGTGACTACTGCCAAACATTTGGTGAACACCCTGGGGGCTGTGGTAAGACCAAAGGGCAGTGCTCTGAACTAATAATGACTGGCTCCCAGCCGGAAGTGGAGGAATCTTCTGGAGCGTCTGTGCATTTTGATATGGTAGTACGCATCCTGAAGATCTATGGATCACATCCAATTGTCCTGACCCAGAAAGGGTAAAATGGACTGTAGCATGACCATCTGGAACTTCGTTCTTTGAACAGACCTGTTTAGTCTGCTGAGATCCAGAATGGGTCTCCAATCCCCTGTCTTTTTTGGTACCAAAAAGAACCTTGAGTAAATTCCGGATCCTTGTTGGTCTGCTGGGACTGACTGGATGGCTCTTTTTCTTAGCAGTTTTGAAATTTCTTGAACTGCTTGATCCCTTAGATAGGGTGGAACATCTGGAAGGGATTTGTTGGGAATGTAGGGAGTATGAAAGAAGGGGATTTTGTAGCCTTCGGATATGATAGAAAGTACCCATTTGTCTTTTGTTATACTTTGCCAGGCTTCTGGGTACAGCGATAATCTTCCCCCAACTGCCTCCAAAGGTGGACAGCCGGGCAGCACTTCAGGGATGCTGGAAGGGCTTGTCAGAGAAGGATTCTCTTTGGCCCTGATTTTGCGGACCCCCCCCTGCCCCTAGGGCGGCATCTATTGTTGTTCCCTCCTCTGCCCCTGGAGGGGAACTCTCCACGTGTGTCACGCACGGCTCCCTGGGATTTCCGGAACCACATCTTCCCACTCTTCTGACCCTTGGGATACGGTCTTGAAGGAGTGGAAAAACGGACTCCAACGGCAGAGAATGTCTTGCCCTCCTGCTCACACCTGGTAAGGGTATCCTTCACCTGTGGTCCAAACAGAGCAGAACCATCAAAGGGGGTGTTGGTGAAAGACGCCTTAAAGGGTTCCGCAAAGTTGCATAACCGCATCCAAGCGTGTCTCCTTAAAGCCACACCTGTGCCTGCGGCCCTACTCGCTCCATCGGCTGCATAAGAGATAAACCGCATGGAGGAGTTTACTACAGAATTTAGAGTCGCCAGCTGGGAGGCAATCTTAGCCTGAGCCCCCGCAGCTGATGGATCTTGAAGGGTATCTCCTAACTCTTTAAGGAGATCCCTTTGAAGGTGGGTAAAATGGCACAAATAGTTCAGAGACCTCATGGAAAAGGTCGCTGAGGAAAACATCCGCTTCCCATATCTGTCCATCGTCCTAGATTCCTTATTAGGGGGATGGACAGACGAAGTTTCAGCCAACTCCTTTTTAGTGGCTGCTGCTACCACCATGGCATCAACGGGAACACCCTTGTCCTGAGGGGCGGTGATGAATTTTGTGGGCCTACGGGGAGCTGGTTCCATTGTGCCTGGAGCTGACCACGCCTTTTGAGCCACCACCGACATCAGTGGATCGAAAGGCGGAGACACCCAGGAGGTGGAGGGTCGGGAACCAAACGCGTCCAGGAATACCGACTCATCCTCGGACGGGTTAAGGGTAGTCCAGTTCCCCCTCTGCCTAAGGATTTCAAGGATGTCTGAGAAGGAGACGTCCTCAGAGAGGGATCTCGGGGACCCTTCCCACTCCTCCAAATCGGTATCTGAAGTGACAGACTCAGGGGAGTCAACATGCTTCCTCTTGCATTTTTTCTTTCGAGGGGGCTCCTCTGAATGAACAGGGGAGGCCTCGGAAGAGGAAGATACACCCAATGGGGTGCCCTGGAGTGTTTGTTCCCCACGCTTGGGGTCTGGAGGAGGGGCAGAGGCAGGAGCAGGAACCATGGGGGGAGGAGCCGATGAGGCCGACCGTGAGGCCGACTCAGATGCCAGCACACTCCTCATGACCTCGAAGGCGCCCCTTCCCGATGCCATAGAAGGCTCCGGCTCTGAAGAGACCGGAATCCTTCCCGGCACCAAGAGGGACCGCTCCGAAGCCGATTTAGGAGCCGAACTCACCACCGCCGAAGCTCCGAGAGGGAGAACGGGGTCGGACAAGGGTCCGATGCCACTCGCCCCCTTGGAGCCAACGAGGGAGTCCCGGCGCCCAGATCCCTCCAAGGACGGCACCATGGAAGAGATCGGAGCCGACGACGGCACCGAAAGGGGAGGTATCGGTGCTGGTGGACCCACGGTTCCAGTCACAGCATGCTCCGGCTCTGAACTCAAGGGGTGAGTCGAAGGAGGAACTATTGGAGAAACAGGTAGAGCCGAACCCTGGTGAGGGGGGCTGGATAGCATTTTTGCCAGGGCCTGCGACTTTAAAAGCCTGCTCACCACTCTCTCCAAATCATGGTCAGATAGCCTAGATGACCGAGAAGAGTGGGATCGATGACTCCGCTCAGATTGCAAGAAGGGTGACCCTGGAGCCGAGTGCATCGACTCCAATGATGGTGACCTGGAGCATTTCCGACTTCCTGACGGTTCCGACGGAAGAGTCAGAGCCGACTGAGAGATAGGTACTTCAGCTCCAGCTGGAACCAAAGTTGAAGCAGAAGCCATACCCGGCGACGGCTCCGAGCTGGGAGCCGACGGCTTCGATGGCCTAGAAGGTTTCACTGACAGAGTCCTGGCCGGTGATCCTTCAGGTTTAAGCAAACCCCTCAGGATAAGCTTATTCCTACGCTCCTGCAGGACTCTTGGACTAAAGGCGTGACACACCGAGTAAGAGTCCTGCAGGTGTACGGAGCCCAAGCAGTAGACACAAGAAGTGTGACCATCTGTCAGAGACATTTTCTGACATCATGAGTCACACTTCTTGAATACCGGACACTTTTGTGTCTTTAGACATTCCTGTAAAGGAAAATCAAATACAAATAACAAGTAGAGTGGAGAGTAGGTAACTGAAAAAAATACACACAATTCACACAAGTTACCACACCCTAACAGCACACACACACACTATAATAATATAAGACCTGCAAGCTACCACAATTTACTAAAAAGAAAACTTTTGTCTACCTTAAAAATAAAACAATGATAAGCCTCTAACTAAAACGGCTTACTTTGAAAGGTAAACGGGGGTAGGGGAGGGAAAGGAAAAACTCTCTAAGGAGAAAACACGTTTTGAAGGGGGGATAAACACTAACACACTGCTATAGAATCTACTCTGAGCTATAACAATAAAAGTATATCTAACAAGTACAAAAAAGTCCTAAATATAAGAACAAAGTGAAAATTATGACCTGAGCCTGTAAACACAACCTCGTAGCAGAAGCGGCAAACGAGATCTGGGTATCTAGCGCCAGGCATCATGGGATATAGGAGGGGGGCCTCGAGCCAGTAAGCAGCTCTTGAGCTTTTGAAGATGGCTGAGTCGGAGCCGATCCTCAACCAGCAAGAATGAAGGCGAGATAGACAACTTAACATCTAATGTTGTCTTGGCCAGTAAGAGGCCAGACATAAAAGCTTTGGGGCTTCCTTTTGGGCTTTTAGAAGGGTTCTGGAAGCAGTGGCAGAGGGGAGAAGGCTAAACCTCCCTGACCATTAGAAAGAGAAGGCATCTGTCCTCCAGACTAAGGGAGAAGGGATACTGCTGCAGAACTGAGGAAGCTGGTGGTTTACTGGGGAAGCAAAAAGGTCTACTTCTGGTGTGCTCCACTGGTGTCTGATTGTTTGGAAGACCTGTCTGCTCAGAGACAATTTGTGAGGGTCCTCCATGGACCTGCTTAAGAAGTCTGGCAGCACATTCTCCTCATGTTTATTTGAATGGCTAGGTGCCATGCGTCCTGTACTAGATTGCACAGTGGGTAAGACCTTGTGCCTCCTTCTTTGTTTAAAACACCATGCAACTGTGTTGTTGTCAGTGTACACCAAGAATGTGCATGGTTTCCATATGTGGGAGAAGATCTGTAGAGCTTGCAGAAGAGCTCCAATTTCTTTCAAGTTGATGTGCTCCTTCAGGAGTGGATAAGGCCAGATCACCTGCACTTAGTGAGATCGTGTTCATGCCCCCAGGCATCTGTGTGAAGAACTTGGGTGGGAGGGGCTGGTGACAAGGGAAGACCTGGGCTGAGCATGCCCTGTTACTCCCACCAGAACAGTTCCTTTTTGAGGCAAGGTAGAAGGGGATCCAGGGGATGAAACTGTTGGGACCACACAGACTTCTTGTACCACTTAATTTTCCTCATGTGTAGTGTGGCCAGAGGGAGCAGTAGGATGGTAGCTGCCATCAAACCCAAAGCCTTGAGGATCTTTCTTGGTGTGCAGTATTGCACTGAGTGGAGGTGTTAAGCTGTACAGATCATGAACCTTTTCCTGAAGAAGAAAAGCGTGTCTTATGCATGTGTCCAGTCTGAAGCCCAGAAACACTAGGTCCTGAGTGGGTCTAAGAAGGGATTTTTTTGTAACTGACTGTAAATTCCAATATTGTCAGGAGATGTACCTTGTAATGTACATGCTCCAGGAGGATGCCCGTGGAGACAGCTTGGATCCAAAGGTCGTCTAAGTAAGGGAAAATCTAAATTCCCTGTGTGCAACAGTAAGCCACCACTGGAGCTAGACACTTTGTAAAGGCTCTTGGGTGATGTAGAAAGACCAAATGGCAAAGCAGTAAACTGAAAATGCAAAGAGCTAGAGATGAATCTGAGGAACTTACTATAAGAAAGTTGAATAGGAATGTGAATGTTAGCATCCTTAAGGTCTACTGATACCAGAAAAGTGTGAGGGAGAATGAAAGGGAGGAGGGTAGGAATACAGAGAACATTTTGAAAGAAGGGATTTTCAGGAATGTGTTTAGAAGACAGAGATCCAGAATGGGTCTCTACTGTCCTTCATTCTTTAGTACCAGAAAGATTCCGAAATATAAACCTTTTCCCCTTGAAGGATGTTGACACCCTTTCTATGCTGCCCTGACCTAGCTAGTCCTTAATAATAGGTCAAGCAACAGAAGCTGGTTGAGAGATGGAAGCGGCATGCCCTTTAGGGATGGAATGCTTACCCATGTCATGGCCTAGCCTTCTTTAATGTCATAGTCAGAACCCATTTGTCTGTAGTCATTATATCCCAAACTGGAGGAACTGCAGAAGGGGCTGGAAGCCCATTTCCAGAAGGCTATAGGTTATCTTTTGTATATCAGAGATTTGTTTTGATTGTCATTCAAAATGTCTCATGTTTTGAACAGTTTCTCCAAAGGAGGCCTCTTTAATAGGAAAATCTGGAGAAAGGAGTCCCCTTCATTTGAAGAGAGCCGAGCTAGAGAATACACTTGTGAAGAGTTATCCGAGGAATATTCAGAATCTTCATATTGTTCATCCTCAGAGAAATTAAAAGTTCAGCTGAAGAAGTTGCTCATACTCTGGTTGTTGGTTTTAGTCTCTTGTGACATCCTTGGACTTCATCCTCAGAGAAAGCAAAGTCTTGGGTATAAACTTGCGGGGCCTGAGGCAGCTGGGTGACAAAACAGGGAGGCTTCAGAGCCATGACAGCTTTAAATAACCTTGTGAGAAGTCAATCTATTCTTTTTACACAAAAGCTATAGGCGAGGTCACATACCTATTTTTTTTCCCTTCAGGCACCTAAACAAGTCTTGGAGGTTTTGACCCCTGACATAATTCAGAGTACCTGGAACTTCTTTCCGGACTAGGATTTCGGGCGCTCCAAGTGGTCTCTCCGAAATGATTAACTGTGGATTCTCTGAGGTAACTGCCATCTGTAAGGCCTCAGGAGCCATACTGGCCTCTGGCGGAGTCTTGGTAGGGGGCAACTGAGGAAATCTGATGTAATACGCCTTCTGCAACATCAGCAGGTATGTCTGACTCAGAAATGTTAAACTGCAAATTGTCTCAGGGTCTTTTGAGATTCTTCTTTGGTAGAAGGGTGATGTCGGATGCTGAGGTTTCCGCCATCTTTGCTTGTGTCATACATTTCAGATGCTGTGTTTCAAGAAACGTGTTAAGGAAGGAAAGGTTCGTCCTAAGTTTTTGAAATGAACGACTGGCAAATAGAGCAGGATTTGTAGTCATACTCCAGGAATAAACAAAAGAGGCACTTAGTGTGCAAGTCCTTGTATAGAATCTGCCTACCACACACACACACACACACACACACTTACCCCTCCTATCTGACATCAAGAAAAAGTATTAAAACATAGACCAAAATACAAAAAAGGAAGGCTCCCCAATGGAGCACTGATCTGAAAAACAGCAAGAGAAGCAATGGGACCAAAAACTTAACTTACATCAGTCTGATGGATGCACAACCTGCATTCGGTCTGATGGTGGCAGTCTGGGGAACTTATGCATATGTTCACCAGTATACCTTGAAGCATATGAGCTGAGGTCACTTGTTTGACGTACATCCTCAGTAAGGTAAAGATTTGGTACCCTGGCCAGACATCAGTGGATGAAAGACCATACGTTAAGAATACTCAATAGTCATCTCAGTCAAGGCATTAAGCAGAGATCCAGTAGAGGTATTAGACATATTTTGAAAATTTTATGAAAATCTGTGTAAAGCAAAGAAGTGGGGAAATCAGGGAAAAGCACAAATGGAAATATTTATGAAAGACTTAACCATACCAAGGTTAAAGACAGATAAGGCTAAACAATTAATATTTAAGATAGGATAAGATGGAAAAAAATGGTGATGTACAACCAATTTGTCAGAAAGTATGCAGGAATAGATGATACTCTGGTGGAAGTTTGGAAGCTAGGAGGGAAGTGAAAGAAAAGGAGGGAAAGCACCAACATCCTGGAAAAAAAACTGTGGTGACTGTAATACATAAAGATGGTAAAAACTCATCAGATCCAGACTCATACAAGTCCATTTCAATTTTAAACCATGATCATAAAGTGTTTGCTTATAACGGTTACAAGAATGGCAAAGTTGTTGCCAAAATCGATAGATAAGATATGGATCAATGTGGTTTTGTGGAGGGGAGGCAAACATTTAACAAAATTAATAGAACAATGATGATGCAGTGGGAAACAGAATGTAAGAAAATACCACTGTCATTGGTGGGTCAATGCAAAGAAAGCATTTGACATTGTGTTCTGGGATTTTATGAGTAGGACAATGGAAGCATTTGCAATTTCTTTTACAATAATAAGGTTAATTAGGAGGATATATGAGTGACTGGAGGCAAAAAAATCAAAAAAATGGGAGGGTTTCTCTCTTATAAGTTGTATCTGATCAGAGGAACCAGGCAGTGTTGTCCTCCTTCCCATTTGTTATTTGCATTACATTTAGAAACACTGGCAAAGAAAATAGGGGACTCAGAAATTCAAGGATATAAGTGGTATGGTAGTCAAGAAAGCTGTCTTTACTTGCAGATGACATTATTTGCACCTGACAGCCAGAAAAGGACATCTCAGTGCTGTGGAACATTCCAAGACAGTTCTTTTTTTTTTTTTTTTTGGCGGGAATATAAAATGAATGAAGATAAAAAAAATGCTATAGCTGTAAACTATGTACCCACACATGAATTGGTTCACTAATACTCATGTTTATGGGGTCATGATAAAATTAAGCATTTAGGGGTATGGGGTTAAAAAGACTCTTATGGCAGCTAAGCATATGTGGGAAGAGAGTAAACAAAAGATAATACTAAAACTGAGAAACTGGAAATTCTTGCCTATGGATATGGATAGCAAGATAAAAGCAGTCAAATGTCTTTAGCCCATTTAGGTTTTCTACACAAGTCAGGCATATTTTTAATCAACCAGAGGAGAAGTTGTAACTAGTAATTAATAGAGCTGAAGGATTTTATCTGGGAGGGGAAGACGATGAGAGTCAAGTGGGATAAACTGATTCTTCCAATAGAACAAGATGGTTTGGGATTACCAGATTGGAAGGGGTATTTTAGAGCTACACAGTCAAGGTCTGTATACATAACACAAACAGAAAGCTACAATTCAAAGTGGAAAGGGATGATGAATTGCAGGGATAATTCAAGAAATAAGGAAAGAGTGGGATGTTCGATGCCGATCCTCAAAGAGAATAACAACAGTCATACAGAACCACAAAGTATCATACAAAATTATGAAGTCTACATCGCATGGGATCACCCATTACCAACAGTTCAGAAGATAGATGCAAGAAAACCAGATATAGTGGTCCATTAAAAGAAGACAAAAGTAACATTAATCATTGAAACTGCTGCACCCAGTGACTACAGTGTCTTGCATACAGAAACACAAAGTCATAAAATATCAAGATCTGCAGGCAGAAATGAGAGCAATGTGGAAGAAAGATACCCACACAGTTCCAACAGTAGTAACGGGTCTTATAAAAAAAAGTCTACAATCGTGTTTTGATATATTACCAATGCATGTAACTCCATATAAACTGCAGGAGGAGTCATTACTGGGCACACTGTGGGTGCTGTGAAGAGCACTTTTGGCTGACATCAAAGACTGAAACAAAAAGAAGTTATGTTCTTACCATAACACTCCATATGAGTTGTTCATCTCGCCTTTGTTCTTTACACGTGGGTTTGGAGCCGATCCATCAGCTCCGAGTTGGCCGCTTTCCAAGCTCAAGCTCAAGATCTTTGAGTTAGTTCAAGGCACAGTCCCTATCCCATGATGCTCTCCTACCAACCCCAGATCTAGTTTGCTAAACCAGCAATAAAAAACACACTAAGCAACCAATTATAAACAATGTACAAAGTACATAACTATTTACAATAGCTAAACAATAATCTGGTTGGAAAGAAGGACATTAGCAAGACCAACCGGACCACCAGTCATACCTGTTCTTCCATAACCTGGAGGGGGAAGGTGGGAGGGAGTGTAAGAACAAAGGAGAGATGGAACAACTCACATGGAACGTTATGGTAAGAACATAACTTCTTTATGTGAAGTTGTTCAATCTCGCCGTTTGTTCTTTACACGTGGGTAGCATCCCAAGCACCCTAATCCTGGGCGGCTCACGGGAGTATATTCCTGCGAACGGTGGAACCAAAGGAAGCCCTGTCCCTGGAGGCCCTGTCCACTTTGTAATGAGTGATAAACGTATGAGGTTTGGACCAAGTAGCAGCTGCACAAATGGTGTCCAACGGTAGACGGGCTGCGTAAGCTAAAGATGTAGAAACAGCCCTGGCAGAATGAACTTTCACCTCACGTTCTAAAGGTTGTTTAGCTGAAGAATATGCAAGTTTTATACAATCAGCAATCCATTTGGACAATGTAACTTTGGACACCGACAAACCTTTCTTATTGTCTGCATAGGAAACGAATAGTTGATCAGATTTCCTAAATTCTTTTGTTCTAAGTAAAACCTCAGTAGTCTGTGAACACCAAGCTTGTTTAACATGTACTCCATTCTACTAGTATGATGTCTGAAAAAAGTAGGAAGGTCAATAGACTGGTTCAAATTTGCCTCGGAGCAGACCTTAGGAAGAAAGGTAGGATTTGTTCTTAAAGACACTCTGTCAGGGTGAAAGACTAGATATGGGGGCCTGATAGAAAGTGCTTGCAGTTCAGAAACTCTACGAGCCGAAGTAATAGCCACTAGGAAAATTGTCTTCCAAGAAAGGAACTTCAAAGGACAAGATGATGCAGTCTCAAAAGGTGGAAGAATGAGTTGAGACAGCACCATATTCAGATTCCAGGGAGTAACAGGATGTCTGATAGGTGGCCTAAGGTGATAAGTCCCTTTCAAAAATGCTTTACATAATCTGTGGGACATAATGGTTTGAGCCACTGCATCCCACATGGAAGTTAGATATGGCAGCTAATTGAACCCTTATCGTAGAAGCTGCAGCACCATCGTGAAAGAGTGAAGTCAAGAATTCCAGAATACTATGAATAGGGGCAACATAGGGATCAATACCATGCTGAGAAGCCCAATGAAGAAATTGCCTCCATTTGCTATTATAAAGTTTCCTGGTGGAGACTTTGTGAGAGGAAACTAAAATATGTTGAACCACTGGAGACAAATCATGTGACCTGGCTAGGTTGGGAAGTGGAGCAGCCAAGCTGTCAGTTTGAGGGAGACAAGAGAGGGGTGAAGAATTCCCAACAAATTAGTCAGAAGGTCTGGCACTGGGTCCAGAACCCAAGGTTCTTCCACTTGGTATTGCTGTAGGAAGGGGAACCATATCTGCCGAGGTCAAAACAAGGCTATTAGAATAACAGTCCTTCCCAGGCTTTTGGCTTTCTGTAAGAATCTGGGAATCCGAGGAAATGTGGGGGGAGGCATATAGGAGACCCGAGGGCCAATCGTGTACAAGTGAGTCCCTTGGGCTGTCCCCCAGTGGGGGGTACAGGTGAAGTAGCTTCTGCATTTTGCATTCAGTGGGGATGCAAAAAGGTCGCAGCAAGGCAGGCCCCATCTGCGGAATATCCTTTCCGCCACTCGTTCTTTGAGGGACCACTCGTGGGGCAACAGAATGGCTCTGCTCAGTTTGTCCGCTATCACGCTGGATGACCCGTGTATGTGCGTTGCTATCAGAAAGCGCCCGGTGGATACAGCCCACTGCCAAAGTCTAAGGGCCTCTCGGCATAAGGGGTAAGACTTGGTTCCCCCTTGCTTGTTGATGTACCAGACTACCGACATGTTGTCTGTCTGTACTGCAATCGTCTCTCGAGGTAGAGAGTTGTGAATGTGTTTCAATGCTACAAACACCGCTCTCAACTCTAAGACATTGATGTGCAAATGAGATTCCATGTCTGACCAAGTGCCTTGGACAGTTCTACCCTGAAATAGCCCCCCCCCCACCCTATCAGGGAAGCATCCGTGGTCACTGTGGCTGAGGAAGGGGGAAGTATAAATGGGTGACCTACAGTAACTTGGTGGCTGTTCAACCACCAAAGAAGGTCCTTTTTGCAAGCATTTGTCAGAATAATCTTGTGTGACATTGGAAGCTGTTGATAAGACCACTGTGTGAATAGTAGCCATTGGAGTATCCTCATGTGCATTCGTCCCAGATGAACCGCTAGCTGCCATGGGTGCCTAGCAGCTTCAAGACCTGGAATGTGGAATGCCGGAACTCTCCTTTCCATTAACAACTGGGACACTTGACTTCGCAAAGATATTACTCTTTCTAGAGGCAATCTGACCAGGGAGGTGGTGGTGTCTAGATCTGCTCCTATATAGGAAATATGCTGCGACGGCAATAAAGCAGATTTTTCAAAATTTAAGGTTATGCCCAACCTGGAACACAGGTTGATAGTGTAATCTCTGGCGCAAATTATTTGATGCCTGGTGGTGATGGTGAGGAGCCAGTCGTCGAGATATGGAAACACCCGGAATCATAAACGTCTCAGGTGAGCCGTGACCACTGCCATACATTTGGTGAACACTCTGGGGGCTTTGGTGAGACCAAAGGGCAGAGCTTGGAATTGGTAGAGACTAGCCCCCAGCCGGAAACGCAAGTGATCTCTGGATGGCCTGGCCATTTTGATGTGGTAGTACGCATCCTTGAGATCTACAGAGCACATCCAATCGCCCATTTCGAGAAACGGAAGTATCGACTGAAGCGTGACCATCCGGAACTTTTCCTTTTTAACAAAGGTATTTAGTTTGCTGAGGGCCAAGATGGGCCTTCCAGTTCCCCATTTTCTTTGGAACTAAAGAGAGCCTGGAGTAAGTTCCAGATCCTATCTGGTCCACCGAGACTGGCTGGATGACTCTTTTTTTCTAGCAGCCTTTGAATTTTAATGGTTGCTAGATTCCGCAGACTGGGTGGAACGTCTGGGATTCTTGTACGAATAGAAGGGGATTCTGAAAAGGGAATGATGTAACCTCTGGTAATTATGCTTTTTACCCAAGAATCTGATGTAATTCCTAGCCAGGCGTCTGGGTATAAAGTTAAGCAACCCCCGACTGCCTCCAGAGCAGGACAGTTGGCCTCCTCTCAGGAGCGCTGATGGGGCTTGCCAAGGAAAGTACAGTTTTGTACCTACCATAAATGTAGATGTTCGAGGGCTATTACAGCTGCAGTAATCACATATGGGTTTTCAGCCGGCAGGCGGTCCCTCGGTCGGCCGAATTCCAAAGTCTTGGTCCAGCGTCGGTTGTTGTCGCGTACTCTTCTGACGTCAGGAAGGCTAGAGTATAAAAGACACAGCCGACGCCATCTTCTTCAGTCTTTCTTGCCCCAGATGTCAGGTGCCCCAAAAGGAAGGCAATACATAAATAAGTCTAATACACAAAAGTAAGCAAATAAAACATAGCAGGATAACCCAGTCAGCAGGTATGAATAGTTATTCAGACCCCAAGGTCTTACCAAGTGGGGAAGGAGGGTGGAAACCTGTACTGCAGCTGTAATAGCCCTCGAACATCTACATTTATGGTAGGTACAAAACTGTACTATGTTCATCGTGCATTACAGCTGCAGTAATCACATATGGGTAGAATCCCAAAGCTATGCATAGGGTGGTAGGTACTATACGGAACTGGGTTGAGCTAGAATGCCCTGCAAAACTGCAGTAGCAAAGCCTGCTCTTGTTCTGGAGTATAAAGGCAGATGGTAGTGTTTTGTGAAGGTATGTACAGAACTCCAAGTGGCTGCCTCCAATACTCCTCTGAGGAAGGCTGTAGAGGTGGCTGTGGCCCTAGTGGAGTGGGGTCTGATACCAGTAGGGACAAGCTTTCCATGATAGGAATAACAAAAGCGTATGCAGTGACCAATCCACTTGGAAATGGTCTGTTTAGTAACAGGTTTCCTTGACCCCCACAGCATAGGAAACTAGGAGTTGATCTGATTTTCTGAAGGATTTGTTCTGTCCAAGTAATAGCAGCTGCCTATGGATGTCTAAAGAGTGAAGCAGCCTTTCCCCTTTGTTTTGAGGGTTAGGGTAGAAGGTAGGAAGGTGTATGGCCTGGTTTAAGGCTACCCTAGATACCACTTTAGGCATAAAGGAAGGATTAGTCAGGGAAACCCTGTCCTGATGGAATATGAGGAATGGCTGCACCGCCATGAGGGCCTGTAACTCAGATACTCTCGAGCTGAAGTGATGGCCAGGAGAAAAGCTGTTTTCCAGGACAAATATTGTAATTCTGTTGAAGCAGCTGGTTCAAAGGGAGGTAATGTCAATTTTTCCAGTACATAGTTAAGGTCCCAAGTTGGCACTGGCTGTTTCCTTGGAGGTCTTATGTTCTTGGCCCCTCTGAGGAACTGTTGTAGGAGTGGGTGTGAGAATAAAGGAGGATCCATGTTGAATTCTGCAGAGATTGCTGAGGCATGTATTTTGATTGAGGAGAATGAAAGTCCATTGCTCAAAAGTTCAGCTAGGTACTGTAAAATCTGAGGTAGGTTCAATTTTCTAGGGTCCTGCCCTCGTTTTTCATTCCAACAGCAAAACCGCTTCCATTTTCCAGTAAGCTTTTCTAGTAGATGGTCTTCTGGCCTCCAAAATGACATCCTGCACTTCTTTGGAGAGTAGTGTCTGATGTGATGTTAAGGAATTTTCCATGCAGCTAGACTGAGAGTTTTCAGCTGACTGTGAAGGGTTTTGAAATTGTTCTGCGTCAGCAGTAGAGGTGTTAGAGGCAGGGGCCACGGAGGAGTGTGTGTTAGGCTCCTCAGGAGTGGATACCAGTGTTGTCTCGGCCAGTCCGGAGCAATCAGTATCATCCTCGGCTTGTCTGTTCTTACTTTCAAAAGTACCTTGGGCAGTAGAGGTAATGGTGGGAATGCATAAACTGACCGAGTTGTCCATGTGAAGGAAAGAGCGTCCACTTTCCAGGCCTTTGGGTGGAAGGTCCTCGAGCAAAACCTTTTTAATTGATGATTTCTGTGGGAGGCAAAAAGATCTATATCTGGCCTTCCCCACGCTTGAACAATCTCTGTAAATACGTGTGGATGTAGCTTCCATTCGTGAGGGTCTGTCATATGCCTGCTCAGAGTGTCTGCCAGTGTGTTTTCCATTCCTGGCAGGTACTGTGCCTGAAGTTCTATTTGTCTTTCCAGAGCTAGGTTCCAAAGAGTCATGGTTAGCCTGCACAAGGGGTATGAATGAGTTCCTCCTTGTTTGTTTATGTACCACATTACTGTGGTGTTGTCTGTTCTTATGAGCAGTTGTCCTGGATGCAGGAATTCTCTGAACGCTGAGATTGCATTTATTACTGCCAGCATTTCTTTTTGATTGATGTGAAGGTGCTTTTCTTTTTGGGGCCATCTGCCCTGAATGCACCTGTCCTTCATGTGCTCCCCAGGCGTAATCTGAAGCGTCTGTGGTTATGACTTGCGTAGCTTGAGGCTTGCAGAATGGGAGGCCTGTGTTTACTTGGCATGCTTGGGCCCACCATATGAATTCCTTTTGAAGACAGGGAATTATTGGAATCTCCGCTTCCAAGCTGTGACTGTGTTGAGACCATAGATTTTTTAGGTACCATTGAAGTTTCCTCATGTGCAGCTTTGCGCATGGGATTAGAAGAATGCAAGATGCCATGAATCCCAGAGCCTGCAGGATTTTCCTTGCAGTAAGCCTGGTAGTTTTTGCAAGCATTTTGAAGTAATGAGATAGTTGCCCTTGTTTTTCTGGTGTAAGGTAAGCCATCTGGGTGTTTGTGTCCAAGTTGGCACCCAGGAAGGTTATTTTCTGAGAGGGTGTTAGCTTTGATTTCTCCTTGTTGATGGTGTATCCCAGAGAAAGCAGTAAATGTCACATATGCCAGGTGTTTCAGAAGTAAGTGTTTGCTGTCCGCTTGGATCAGGCAGTCGTCCAGATAAGGGTAAATTTGTATCCCTTGAAGTCTGCAGTATGCAATCACTGATGCCAGGCACTTGGTGAATACTCTGGGCAGTAGATAAGCCAAAGGGCAATGCAGAGAATTGATAGTGGTTTGAACCTGCAAGAAATCTGAGGCATCTTCTGCAACTTTGTCTGATTGGGACATGCAGGTATGCCTCCTTGAGGTCCAATGTTACCAGCCAAAACCCTTGCCCAGCATGGGAAGGAGTTGCTGTAATGTGAGCATCTTGAATTTTGGCACGAAGAAATGTGTTTAGAATGGATAAGTCCAGTATGGGTCTCCAGTCGCTTCCTTTCTTGGCACCAGAAAAAGCCTTGAATAAAACCTTGTGCTTGTTGGTGCGTAGGTACCTTTTGTATAGCCCTCATGTTTAGGAGCTTTGCAATTTGTAGTTGTGCCTCTACCCTTTGATTTTGTGGTAGGTTTGGCATGCCTCTCATTTTGGAAGAGTGTGAAAATGGAATTTGTAGCCTCTGTTTATTATGTCCAGAATCCATTTGTCTGTTGTGACAATATGCCAATTGTTTGCAAATAGTGCCAGTTTTCCTCCCAAAGGTGCTGCCAGTTGAATTTTGCTTGGCATGGAAATGAGGGAGTCATTGAGTCTGCTTCCTGTACTGCTGTGCACTGTCGTCACCACCTCTTGGTGCTGGTGATTGCCATTGTCTGCCTCTATAGGAACCTTGGGCTTGTCCTCTGCCACTTCCGCGTCTGTATCTGCCTCTTTGGGGCTTGTCAGTGGTTGGAAAGGACCAGTTTTTTGAAGGCCAATTCCTGCTGAACCGTGGTGGCTGAACCTGTAAGAAAGCTTTGACAGTTTGCATAGATTTTGCTTTTTCTTCCATTTTACGTAATATATCCTCAGCATTAGCACCAAAAAGAACATCCTTATGTAAAGGTGCATCCAGAATTTTTGCTTTCACATGGTCTGGCAGATTTTGTTCCCTTAGCCATGCATGTCTGCGAATGACTGATCCGGTAGCAGCCGATCTGCTGGAGGCCTCTAGGGCATCATAACCACATTGTAAGGTGTGCTTACCCACTTGTTCAGCACTATGCATCATATCCTGCAACTCTTTTAAATCTGGTTGTTCAGGCTGTGACATTTTGGTCTTTAATTGTGATAACAGGAATTGTTGATATTTAATCATATGAAACTGGCAGTTTAAGGCCCTCATGGCTAGGGTGGCCAAGGTATAAACCTTCTTACCCCACCTTTCTAGAGATCTAGATTCCCTTTCCGCAGGAAGTGGATTCTTGGCCGTGGAGGCCTTAATTCCTTTAGGGCCTTGAGAAATAGTTTCAGGGTCTGCATTATGGCCTTTGTAGAGGAACTGATGAGAATTAGGTACTCTGTAATACCTATCCGGCTTAACTGGTGCAGGAGGCAGAGAATCAGGATTAAGGCAGGCCTCCGAGTAGACATCATCCAATACCTCCAAAACAGGAGGAATAGCCAAAGGTCTATGCTGAGGTAACCAGAGAAATTCCCTAAGCCTTTTCTTGGAGTCTGAAAAGTCTTGGCCTTCCCAGTGGAAGTGCTCTCTCAAAGAGTGTAAGGTTTCCCCAAAGAAAAATCCTCAGGGGGATACAGAAGGAATAGACTGCTCTGCATCCGAATCCTCGAAGGGGAATAAGAGTGTTCTTCAGCATCAGAATGTTCTGATAAAATGGATTCTTGGTCAGAAGTAGGAGAATCCTCCTCTACTCTGGGTCTCTTGTCCGAGGGGCCTGGGAGCCTCTGATAAGAGTGATAAGGTCCTCAGCCATTTTAAGCATGTGCTTCTTAGGCGTGGGCCCAGGTGTTGGGCCTTGTGCAGGCCTAGTATGTTGCTTGGCTGTTTTGGATTTAGTGAAGGCCTTGATAGAGAAAGATGATGAAGGCCTAAATACACCATGGGTGGATGTAGATCTATCCACATTGGTAGGCTCGACATAAGCAGGGGCTTCGGTTGTAGTCTGGGAAAGGGCGAAGAACCGCGGTCTCGGTACAGAAGACCCCGAGGAGTGTCGTCGGTAGTCAGGGACTGCAAAGGCGTCTCACTGAGAACCGGACCACGTGGAGCTTGCTTTCGTGGTGTCGGTGGAGACCGCGGTTCTCGACTGGCGGTCCTTTTCTTTGTGTTTTTTAGACATAGCGGTAGTCGGAGTATCCGACGACATTTTATAATTAAACGCTTTACCAAAGGAACTCCGCCCGACGCTTGATAGTGCGTTTATTGAAGGTAGCACAAAAGCGACAGCCCGAGACGTCGTGGTCTGGGCCCAAACAAGGTATGCAAAGGGAATGGAAATCCTTATGCGGTATTTGCTTCCCACAAGAAATACAATTATTAACTTTTTCTGACATCGGTCTGAGGCAAGAAAAGATTCTAACGGGTACTTAGCTTTAATGAAGACTTCGGTTCCAAAATTTTTCGTAATTCAGGAGCTGGCCGACCGGCACTTGCGAACTGCTTCTGCTTCGGGCACCGCGCGGCAAAAAAGACTGAAGAAGATGGCGTCGGCTGTGTCTTTTATACTCTAGCCTTCCTGACGTCAGAAGAGTACGCGACAACAACCGACGCCAGACCAAGACTTTGGAATTCGGCCGACCGAGGGACCGCCTGCCGGCTGAAAACCCATATGTGATTACTGCAGCTGTAATGCACGATGAACATCTGCTCCCTGTCCCCCTGGTTCTGCGGACCCCCTCTGCCGCCTGGGCGGCTTCTACCATTATACCCCCCTCCTCTGCCCCTGGAGGGGGGTTCACTATGTGTGTTCTGGAAAGCTCCTTGGGACTTTCGGAACCACATTTATCCACCTTTCTGCGATTTGGGGTATGGTCTAGTGGGGGTGGAAAAACGGACTCCTACGGCAGATAGAGTCTTTCCTTCCTGCTCACACCTAGTGAGTGTCTCCTTGACTTTAGGCCCAAACAAGGAAGAGCCATCAAATGGGGTATTAACAAAGGAAGACTTGAAGGCTTCCGCAAAGGAGCATAAGCGCATCCAGGATTGACTCCGCAGAGCTATCGCTGAACCTGCTGCCCGGCTCGATCCATTGGCTGCATAAGAAATAAGCCGCATGGATGAGTTCACAATAGAATTAAGGGTGTTAAGCTGTGCCATTACTTTCTCTGAAACAGCATCATCTGTTTTGCCCTGTAGGGTATCTCCAAGCTCTATGAGGAGATCTCGTTGAAGAAGAGTAAAGTGGGTCAAACAGTTGAGCGATCTCATTGCAAATGTCGCAGAACTAAAGATGCGTTTCCCGTATCTGTCCATAGTCCTAGAGTCCTTATTAGGAGGATGAACAGAAGAAGAGGTATCTGACATCTCTTTCTTGGTGGCCACCGCCACCACCATGGCATCAATGGGGACTCCCTTCGTAAGAAAAGACCTGTCTTGAGGGGAGGTGATAAATTTGTTGGGCCTCCGAGTGACCAGTTCCATGGAATCAGGAGACTCCCACGCCCTTCAAGCGACCAAGTCCATTAATTCGTCAAAGGGTGGAGTAACCCAGGAGGTGGAAGATTGAGACCCAAAGGCCTTCAGGAGCACTGACTCACCCTCAGTAGGGGTAAGAGACTGCCATTCACCCCTCTGCCTTAATATTTCCAGGATGTCTGCAAATGAGACATCCTCAGAGATGGACCGTGGGGACCCTTCTGATGTTAAGGATTCCTGAGGGCAATCTAAATGCCTCCTCTTGCACAGTCGTTTTCTGGGGACTTCATCAGTGGGGGCGTCTGGTGAAGTCTCAGTCAGGCAGGGGTCACCCAATGGGATTACCTGAGGCTCTGGGTCTCGACGCTTAGTGGGAACCTGTGGTGTATGGACAGAACATGGCCCTTTAGGGGAGGAAGAGGAAAGATCCGAAGAGGTAAGGGTCTTAGCAGACATGACCCTCCTCATGGCATTGAAGGCACCGGTTTCCCAACCCAAGGAGTCCGCCAGTTCCGAAGAAGACGGCAACCTCCCAGGGGCCGAGACCACAGGCTCCGAACCAGAGGACGGAACCGAACACATTTGCGCCAAAGCCCCGAGAGGGAGAGTCGGAACCGAAGTGTCGGTTTGACTCTCTCCCCCGGAACCGGCGAGAGAGTGTCGGCTCCGAGACTCTTCGATCAGAACCGAAGAAGTCAAGGTCGACGGAGCCGAGGGCACTGGAACAGGCCTCGGCTCCAAGGGTTCCACCACTATCGGATCCTCTCCTTCCGGCTCCGAAGGCTCAACTGGCCTCGGAGGAGGAGCAAAAATCGTGGTGGGGGAGGGGTCGTAGGCTTCAAAGCCAACTGGGTCGAAGCTGAAAGCAATTTGGCCAGGGCCGGGTTCACCAAAAGTCTCGGCACCACGCGGTCCACATCGATGTCGGAAAGGGTACCGGAAGAACGGGTCGAAGGAGATGAAGAAGCTACCAACTTAAGGATCGGGGACTTTAAAGCCTCCGACACCGGCTCCAACACAATAACTTGGCTCCGAGGTAAGATCTCGGTGCATGGCTCCGACGGCTGGTGACAGAGTCCAGAGTTATGCTCCGATGACACCTTAGAAGACTTCGACCCCTTCAAGGACTTGGAGGTCTGGTCAGTCTTGTCTAATGCTTCTTGGAAATCTGGCTTCAACAGCCCTCTATCGACCAATTTCCTTCGCCTCTCTAATAAAACCCTGCCACTGAAGGAATGGCAGATAGAGCAATCTTCTTCTAAATGTAGTGGACCCAAGCAGTACACACAAGAAACATGATTGTCATTGATGGACATCTTTTGTCCACAGTCACATCTTTTAAAACCAGATTTTTGTTTCGCCGACATTATAACAATAACAAATATTAGATCCCTGATTACAATCAAAAAATCGAAACCACAGAACTCCTTAGACAGTTCAGATCCCTGAACTGTAATGACTTTCAGATCCCTGAACTGTAATGACTATAAGAAGAATGTTACACAAAAAGTTCAAATACACGAATTCTAAGAAATATAAAGGGATAGGGAATTAAATTTGACAGAGCCCTGTCCAAATAGAAGAAATATGTGAAGTCTCACTCAATCCACTCACTAATGGTAGTCTAAAAAGAAATTTTAAATTCTTTAAATATAACAAAGAAGGTTACTGGCCCAAGCTTCCTCCGAAGATTGTGCGATCCGTAGCAGCGGCAAACTAGATCTGGGGTTGGTAGGAGAGCATCATGGGATAGGGAGTGTGCCTCGAGCTAACTCAAAGATCTTGAGCTTGGAAACCGGCCGACTTGGAGCCGATGGATTGGTTCCGAACCCAAGTGTAAAGAACAAACGGCGAGATTGAACAACTTCACATTACTAATTTCATGAACTTTAATCATACTTTGACTTAGGAATGGGGTCCATTCCTGTCATGGTGTTAGAAACCCTAAAGACTTGGAGAAAGTAAAATATAAAATATTTATATTCATACAGTAGTAGTAGAAAGTATACTAAGAACTAAGCCAACACAGGAATGGAGAAAGGAGATTCTGCCAACAGGGATTACTGCAGTTAGGGATACAGAGAACAGGCAACAAGGGGATTAAATTTAATGCAGGAAGCTGACAAAAGAACAAAATAATTACAGACAGGAAGGTAATGCAATGGAAGAAGCCAAAAGGGCATTTGAACTGCAGGCTACAGATTGCCTTCCCTTTCAGGGATTGACATCAGAGTATAGGCAAAGAGAAAGGGATTGGGGAATTCTAAATGAAAGGCCTGAACTGGTTGAGTTTTTAGTTGCATCTAGAACAAAAGCTGATGTTAAAAAAGGACAATTAGTATGGCATATAAAATATTGCACAATAATTACAGAAATCAATCAGAGGAGGTCAGAAAAAGGTTAGAAACACAGATTAGATAAGCAATTCACAAAGAAAACATGGCAGGACATATGTATGGCTCCTAAACATGCAAAAAAATCTAGAAGATTTAGGATTTTTGCCTGGAATTGTTTACACAGGTACTTCTATACCCCAAGCAGACTCCAAAGAATTTTTACTCTGGTAGATGGCAAATGTTGGTGGTGTATTGTTGAAGAAAATGGTACCTGGGTACCTTTTTTCTCAGAGTGTAATGAATTGGTAGACTTTAAAAATTCCCTACAGAGTACTCTGTCAGGAATACAGAAAGAGCAAGTGAGTGTAACTAAGGAAATTATTTTTTTGAAGTGGACACATGATCTGAAATGCGTATACATAGTAAGGGACTTGCAAAGTTTAATTCTGGTGCCTACCAAAAAAGCAATTACTAGAAAATGGAAATCAAAGCCTGAACTAACCACACTTGAAGTAGTGAATATCGTAATAGATAAAAGATCAGGAAGGGAGATCTTTAGAAAAGGGTAGGAGCAAATTATATGAAAAAAATAGAAACTGGGAACAATACACGCAGAAATAATGTTTTGGAAGAGGAATTACGTTTACTAGAAAGCAAGAATTGAACATTTAATGCAATGTTGGCTTGATTATATTGTGCAGAATGAACAGTTGTGTAAAATCTTACCATAACCATAAATATCCTTGTCTTCTATATGCTGCAGTATTCATCACGTAAGGCAGTCCACCTCCTGCTGACTTGTACCTCCAGCCAGTATCCAAAGGTCTACATGCTACTGCGAGTTACGTGCTGTGCCACACATCACGCGTATGTTGACCATAAACAGATGTTGGGTATAAAGCGGATGTCAGCACACACTTCCCTCAGAACTGTATGCCACCCACCACCAGCCTGAGATTCTAGGGGAGAAACATACCAGCAGGAAAAAAACTAGGCAAACATCAGGAAGGCGGGGATGGCGAGAGCAATACTGCAGCATACAGAAGATAACAGCATCTATGGTTACGGCAAGATTTTACATAACTATTCTATGTTCTTCTATTCATATGCTGCAGTATTCTTCACATAAGGGAGAATGCCAAAGCTCAAGCTTGGGACAGGATGGGAGGAGGAAGAGCAAATGTTTTTTTCTACAAAACCATGTAGAATTGCTTTGGCAAACCGACCGCCTGACATGGAGATGATGACAAGCTTGTAATGTTTAGTGAAAGTGTGGAGAGAGAAAGTACAGTTGTGTACACTTACCATAAATGTAGATGTTCAAGTGTATTCACTGTTGCAGTCATTACATTTGGGTAATCTACTGGCAGGTTGCCCTCAGTCGGCCTGAATTCCAAAGTCTTGGATCCTGCGTCGGCTGCTGTCTTCTCTTCCATGACGTCAGGTCATCAGGGGTATAAAACATGCAGCTGACACCATTTTCTTTAGTTTTTCTTGCCCCCAATGTCAGGTGCCCCCAAAAAGGTAGCAAAAAAAAAAAAATATATATATATATATATACACACACACACACACACACATGCATCAATATAAACTTTACCTTCATCTACAAGCAAATACACCACATACGTTGTAGAAGATAGAGAAGGAAAGATAAACTCCAGAATGACAGGGGGATGGCGGGAGGGTAACCTGGACTGCAACAGTGAATACACTCGAACATCTACATTTATGGTAAGTGTACACAACTGTACTATGTTCTTCGTGTTTCACTGTTGTAATCATTACATTTGGGTAGAATCCCAAAGCTATGGTTGGGAGGCTGTAGCTAAACAGTATTAGGTGCGGCTATAAGGCCCTGCAGCACTGCAGTGGCAAAGCCTGCCCTGGACTTTTGTAAAGGTGTGAACAGAACTCCAAGTAGCAGCCTCTAGAATGTCTTTGGTGGTACTCCTCTGAGAAAGGCTGCTGAAGTAGCTGCAGCTCTGGTGGAATGAGACCTAATGCCCTTGGGCACAGGTTTACCATAGTGTAAGTAGCAGAAACGGATGAGTGGCTTATCCACTTTGAAATTGTCTGCTTTGAAATAGCCTTTCCTTTTGATCTGCAGCATATGACACTAGTAATTGCTCAATTTTTCTTGGAGCTTTAGTCCTGCTCAAGTAGAATCTTAGGTGTCTATGTATGTCCAAGGAATGCAGAATTCTCCCCTTTGTTCTGCGGATTAGGATAAAAAGTTGGCATTTGAATTGTTTTGTTAAGAGCCACACTGGAAACCACCTTAGGTATAAAAGTAGGATTTGTTCTCAGAGACACCCTGTCTGGGTAAAATAGGATAAAAGGCTCTACAGCCATGAGGGCCTGTAGCGCTGAAACTCTTCTTGCTGAAGTAATTGCTAGTAGCAGAGCTGTTTTCCATGATAAGAACTTTATATCAGCAGTAGCAGCCGGTTCAAATGGAGGCAGGGTGAGCTTTTCCAACACATAATTGAGGTCACATGCAGGTAATGGTGATCTTCTAGGCGGCCTTAAATTTTTGGCTTCTCTAAGATACTGCCTTTAGTAAAGGATGAGAAAAGATTGGTGGCTCTGTATTGTAATGAGCCGAAATGGCAGAGGCATGGATTTTGATTGATGAGAAAGATAGGCCTTTGTCAAGCATCTCAGTTAAGTATTGTAATATCTGAGGAATATTTGGTTCTGCTGTATCAGTTCCTTGTGCTTGATTCCAAGCAAAGAATCTCTTCCATTTGTCAGCATAGGATTTTCTAGTACTAGGCCTTCTGGCTTCCAAAATGACATCCATCACAGCTTTACTGAGAGGTGTTGTTTGTATAACTACATGATCAGCCATGCTGCCAGGTTCAGTGTCTGTAGTTGATTGTGCAGGATCTGATTGTTTTGCTGGGACAGTGGTTGAGGTCTTTGAGGTAAGGTCCAAGCTGGGTATTGAGACAAGTTCCTTAGGATTGGGTACCAGTACTGGCGAGGCCAGTCCGGGGCAATTAGTATCATCTTTGGTTTCGCTTGTCTGACTTTTAGGAGGATCTTGGGGAGAAGAGGCAGAGGAGGAAAGGCGTAAACTGATAGGTTTTTCCAACTGAAGGATAGGGCGTCCACTTTCCTTGCTCGTCTGTGATAAGTTCTTGAGCAGAATCTTTTCAATTGATAATTTTGAGGAGAGGCAAACAGATTTATGTCTGGGCTCCCTTATTTCTGTGTTATCATGCTGAAGACTTGTGGATTTAGTTTCCACTCGTGGGGATCCATAAGGTTTCTGCTTAAATCGTCTGCCAGAGTGTTTTGTTTTCCTGGCAGGAATTGAGCTTGAAGATGTATTTGGAAGGTCAAAGCTGTGTCCCACAGTGCCATGGCTAATCTGCAAAGGGGGTATGAATGTGTTCCACCTTGCTTGTTTATATACCACATGACTGTGGTGTTGTCCGTCTTTATCAGTAGTTGTCCTGGATGAAGTAAGTTCTTGAAGGCTGTTAGGGCATTTTGAACAGCTAGCATCTCTTTCTGGTTGATATGTAGATGCATTTGTTTTGGTGACCATATGCCCTGAATGCATCTTCCTGCCATGTGGGCCTCCCAGGCATAATCTGATGCGTCTGTTGTTATGGTTTGGCTGGCAGGGGGGAGAGTGAATGGCTGTCCCATGTTTTGGTGACATGCCTTTGCCCACCATAGAAACTCCTGTTGCAGGCAGGGAATGAGAGGAATCATGGTTTCCAGACTGTGAGAATGTTGACTCCATAAACTTTTTAGGTACCATTGAAGTTTCCTCATATGCAGTGTCTTGCATATGGAATCAGTAGGATGCAGGATGCCATGAAGCCCAGAGCCTGCAGAATTTGTCTTGCAGAAGACTGAGTTTTTGTTGCCATCAGTTTGAAGTAAGTAGTCAGTTGCCTTTGCTTGTCTTGCTGGAGGTATGCCATCTGGGCCAGTTGTATTCAAGATTGCACCCGGGAATGTTATCTTTTGTGAGGGTACCAGTTGTGATTTATTTTCGTTTATTGTGTACCCTAGGCATGTTAGAAGCCTTTTCACAAACGCCAGGTGTCGAAGAAGAGTGTCCTTGTTCTCTGCTTGAATGAGACAGTCGTCCAAGTAAGGATATATTTGTATACTTCTTTGTCTGCAAAATGCAATTACTGGTGCCAGGCACTTTGTAAAGACCCTGGGCGCAGTAGATAAGCCAAAGGGCAGTGCAGATAATTGGTAATGCATAAGCCAGCCTTGAATCTGAGGTATCTTCTGCACGACTGTCTTATTGGGACATGCAGGTATGCCTCTTTTAGGTCTAAAGTCATCAGCCAAGCATTCTTGCCCAGCATGTGCAGAAGCTGCTGCAAAGTCAGCAATTTGAATTTTGGAATGTCCAAGTATGTGTTCAAAATTGATAAATCCAGTATTGGCCGGCAGGCCTGGTCCTTTCTGGGTACCAAGAACAGTCTTGAGTAAAAACCTTGTCCTTTTTCCTGTTCTGGTACTGTCTGAATGGCCCCCATATCCATGAGGGGCGTAACCTGTTTCTGTGCCTCTGCCCATTGATTTTTTGGCAGATCTGGCCAACCATTTGCCATTGGCAGAGTGTGGAAATGGAATCTGTATCCCTGTGATATGATGTTTAGTACCCACTTGTCCTGGATTATTAACTGCCAATTTTGAGCAAAAAGTGCTAATTTTACCCCTATGGGTGATGCCAAAAGATAAGTGCTTAATGTAGGCAGAGGGAAGTCATTGGGATTATTTTCTGTAGGTTTGTGCTTTATCTCCTCCAGATTTGGAAGTGGAAGCACCCCATTGCTTTGACCTGTATGAATCTTGCACCTGGTATCTGGAACCCTTAGGGCATCTGGATTTGCCCCTTTGAGCTCCGTCTGACACAGCGAAGGACCAATTTTTTTATAGGCCAGTGTCTACCGAATCTTGGTGGCTGCACTTGTAAGAAGTCTTTAACAGTTTGCATAGATTTAGCTTTGTCTTCCAGTTTCTTTAAAACCTCTTCTGCCGTAATACCAAAAAGAGAATCATGCTGTAAAGGTGCATCTAGCAATTTAGCTTTAACACGATCAGGCAAATTTTGTTCCTTTAACCAGGCATTCCTTCTAATCACAGATCCAGTAACTGCGACCCTGCAGGAGGTCTCTAAGGAATCAAAACCACATTGCAAAGTATGCTTTCCAACTTGTTCAGCTGCATGCAATAATTCCTGCAACTCTTTATTTTCTGCACATCCTGAAATCAACATCATTTTCTGTTTCAGCAATCCCATAACATGTTGGTACTTAAGCATATGTAATTGACAGTTTAAGGCCCTGATTGCCAAGATTGCAGATGTATAAACCTTTTTTCCCCCCATCTGTCCAGTGCCCTTGAATCTCTGTCAGAGGGGTTAGGATTTTTTGCTGTTGAGGCCTTAACTCCCTTTGGACCCTGTGAAATAGTTTCAGGATCAGCAGCAGGGTTTCTAAATAAAAATTTATGTGAGTCAGCAACCCTGTAATATCTGTCAGGCTTACTGGGAGCCGAAGGGAAAAAGTCAGGGATCAAGCTCGACTCTGAAAACACATCATCCACAATGTCTAAAACGGGGAATGGCTAAAGGCCTGTGCTGAGGGAGAAGAAGAAAATCCCTGAGTCTCTTTTTTGATTCTGAGAAGTCTTGACTCTCCCAGTGAAAATACTCCCTCAAAGTATGCAAGGTTTCTCCAAATGAATAATCCTCAGGAGGAGATGCAGATGGAATGGACTCCTGTACATCAGAATCCTCATAGGAAGGTATAGATAATTCCTGATCAGAAGAGGAATTAGAAGAAATAGAAACCTGATCTGAAGATTCATAATCAGTGTCTTGCCTAGGCCTCTTATCAGGAGGGGGAATGGGTACCCCTGATCAAGGTAATAAGGTCTTCAGCCATTTTGATCATCTGTTTTTAGGCATAGAGGCCTGTGAACGTGGCTCATGCGTCGGTTTTTTAGTCTTAGAAGTTGCTTTTGTCTTTGGTTTTGCAGCTGTCGTCGGTTTGATATGCAAATGTTGAGGTCTGAATACACCCTCAGAAGCCGGTGTCTGCTCAGCGGCTCCGGACCCATCCGAGGGAGATACATCCGTCGGTCCAATACCCGGAGTATCTTACGGCATGTCGGTAGAGGCCTGCAACTCGAAGGTAGCGGGTATCAGGGGCTGCGAAAGCGCCTCACTGACTACCGGCGACTGGCTTAGGAGAAGCTTCATCGTCAGTTTTGGATCTCGACTGCATTTCTCTGTCCTTTTCTTTGCGTTTTTATGTACTCCGGTAGTCTGATTGCTATCCGACGACATTTCTGGGTAGTTAAATCTGTTTCCAAAATACTTTGATGCAAAAATATACCGACGCTTAATAGTGCGTTGGTTAAATATAGCACAAAACCGACAGCCAGGCACATTGTGATCAGGGCCTAGGCAAGGAATACAGTATAAATGGAAATCCTTATGAGGTATTTGCTTCCCACAAGTAATACAATTATTAACTTTTTCTGACATAGGTAAAAAGCAAGAAAAAAGTTTCCCCAATGGGGTACTTGGCTTTAGTGAAGACTTCGGTCTGAAACTCATATTTGAATATTTCAGTAGTCGGCCGACCGGCACTGGCGAAATGCTTCTGCTTCGGGCACCGCGCGGCAAGAAAGACTGAATAAAATGGTGTCGGCTGCATGTTTTATACCCCTGATGACCTGACATCATGGAAGAGAAGACAGCAGCCGACGCAGGACCCAAGACTTTGGAATTCAGGCCGACTGAGGGCAACCTGCCAGCAGATTACCCAAATGTAATGACTGCAACAGTGAAACACGAAGAACATCAGGTGGCTGCCTCCAGGACACAGCTAGTGTCTAAGCCTTTAAAGAATGTCCCTGAGGAAGAGACTGCTCTCGTACAGTGAGCCTTCACTGGAGAAATAAGGCTCTTACCATTAGTCAGACAGCAAAAGGAAATAGCTGTAGAAATCCAGTTGGAAATAGTTTGCTTGGAAACTAATTGACCCAGAGCCCTTGGGTGGTAAGAGACAAACAGGTGTTCACAGTCTTACAAGTTTGATTTTGTCAACATAGTTACCCAAGTTGCCTGTGCACATACAAGGTGTGCAAGATTCTCTTACTGGTACACTGAGGGGAAGGAAAAAAGGTAGGTAGATTAAAAGACTGATTATGGGACAACCCATTTACCACCTTGGGCATAAAGAAAGATTAGTATGCAAAGAAACTCCATCTCTATGAAAGACAGTGAAGGGGGGATTGGACATCAGGGCTTGTAACTTAGAGACCATCCTGGCAGCAGTAATGGCCACTAACAAAGCCGTTTTACATGTGCAGTGCTACAGGGAAGAAGAGCTTGCTGGTTCAAATGGTTCCAGTGTAAGCTTCTCTAACACACAATTGAGATCCCAAGGAGGAAATATTGGTTTCCTTGGTGGTCTAATATGAAGGCTGCCTTTTAGGAACAGTTTAACCTCCAACTTGGAGGCTAGTGGTGAAGATGTAGGCAAACAAAGCATAGACGGCTGAAAGGTGAGCCTTCCCTGAAGAGTAGGACAAACCAGCCCTCATCAATTCACACAGATAGCACAAGACTACCAGAACATCAACCAACAGTGGCTCTAGGTCCTTTCTTCGACACCAGATGGAAAATGTTTCCCATTTGGAAACCAAGAATTTCCTAGTAGCGGGTTTTCTGGACTCTTGCAGAACGTACAGGTTCATAGGTAGGTACTAGGCTATTGGCCCTACGGCCTACATAAGCCTAGCCAAAAAGGTACCCTGGCTTTCGCCACCCAAGAAAATTATTTTCCTGTGCTCCTGTCGAGCAAAGCCAAAGAGGTGATCCCCAGGATGAATTTCCTATTTCCCATCCAATCATCAAGATTTTTCTTGAAGAGTGCTAATGAGGAGCTTTGTTTGATATAGTTTGTTCCAGAGTATGGGAAGTCTCTGGGATAGGAATCTATCCCTCCAGCATGTTCTGTTTATTGTAGTGACAAGGTTTAAGTCCCTAGAGTGTGTAGCTCGGAGAGATTGGGATTTCTTTAAGTGGAACATGTCCAACAGCTCTGGGTTTGACATAGCTTTGTATGTTAGGCAGAGATTGCCTCTGAGTAGGTGATATGCGACGGAGTAAAGCTGTAGTTTTTTGGGAAGGTCTGCGTAGGGCATCTGACTGAGGCTGGTAATCCTCTTTCTGAGGTATTTCTGTGGCCTTTCCAGTTGTTGTAGATGTCTTGTGAGATGCATACCAAAAGGGGTGTTGTACTCTATAACGGGTCTAATGAGTGACGAGTAGAGGAAAACAATTACCTCTTTTTCCTGGATGAGAAACCTTTTGTGATGAGGTGTGGCACGTAGAAGGATTTCCTGACTACTGTGGCGATGTGATTATCAAAGGAGAGACTATTGTCCACCTGTGTCCCAAAGTCTCTTATGACACTTTTGGTGTTAAGTAGACTACCACTATGTGGTAGCTCTTGGGTACAGAGTTTTTATCAAAGGGGATGACAATGCACTTTTTGGCACTGAGCTTGAGGCCATGGGGTTTGACACCAGGCATCTGTCTCTGTGTGGCCCTTTTGTAGGGTGTCCACATCGTTGGGAGTTTTGATTATGGCTCCTAGTTTGCAGTCATATGTGAACTTTATTAGCCAAAGACCTTCTGTGTTAAGAGTGTACTTCAGAAAAGTAGATACCAAACAGGAGAGGACCCAGGACTGAACCCTGTGGTACTCCACTTGTCACTGGTCTGAAGTCAGATTTGGAGTCTGCTACTTTAACAGTGAGGGTTCTGTCAGTAAGCCAGTTGGCAACTCATCTTGTGACAAGGAATTTATACCTAGTTTAGTGAGTTTATCTATAATTCCAGAGTGGGGGATGGTGTTAAAAGCCTTGATGAGATCTACACAGGCTGTGTGAACCAACTTACTCTCGTCTACGGCTTTGGTGACTGCTTCAAAGTAGTCTAGCAGGTTTAAGAGACATAACCTGCCTTTTACAAACTCGAACTGGGTGGGGTCCAGAGTTTGGAGATTACCAGTGTCTTTGTGTATAAGATCCATGATGATACGTTCCATGGCCTTGCAGACCAGGCTGTTAGGCTAATGGGGCAGTAGTTCCCAGGGTGCGTGGTGGCTCCCCCTTTGTGTAGTGGGATAACCATTGATGTGCGCCATTCAGTGGGCACAAAGCCTGGGGTGAGGCTATGATTGAACATGGTGCTTAAGTGGGGTGCCACCTCATTCTGCAGTTCATGTAGAACACAGCCTGGGATGTTGTCAGGTCCCATGGATGCTGTGTTCTTGGCTTTGGAGAGTGTGGCTTTTACCTGTGCAACCATGCTTACAGGAACTTTGCATTCTTCCGGTATAGAGATGGGCCCTTAAGGGGGTGAGAGGGGGGCAAAGTTAACACTGAACCTATTTGCCAGGATGTTGGCAATATCATTTGGTTCTGTATATTTACTGCCATTGTGCTGTAACTCAGGGTAGATCTGAGTGTTGCCATTGAGATTCTTGACATAGCTATAGAATGCTTTGTCGCTGTCTTTAGAATCAGTGGCGATTTTGTTTTAGTAAATAGCTTTGGAGGATTTTATGAGGGATCTCAGCTTCTTACTGAGGTTGACCAGTGAGTTCCTCTGGAAATAGGTGTCTATAAGGGATTAAAACCCTATCGCCCAAAAGGTCAGGTTCAGGGTTGACAGTTGTGGATGTACTAGGGTCCCTTTGTCCTGTATAAGTAGATCCATCCTGAGGGGTAAGTTGTGATGATTGCCTCTGGCTAGGTGCAGGAGAAGGTGGAACCAGTGCTGCCTTTGCCAAAAGAGCCACCAACAAGATTTTTGGCTGATCCTGCTGAATCTTCAGTAGGACCTTTTGTAGGAGAGGTAAGGGGGGAAATGCATAGAGAAAATCCCCTTCCAAGAGAAAGACAGAGCATCCACCTTCCAGACAGTACAGTTTTGTACCTACCATAAATGTAGATGTTCGAGGGCTATTACAGCTGCAGTAATTACATATGGGATTTCAGCCGGCAGGCGGTCCCTCGGTCGGCCGAATTCCAAAGTCTTGGTCCGGCGTCGGTTGTTGTCGCGTACTCTTCTGACGTCAGGAAGGCTAGAGTATAAAAGACACAGCCGACGCCATCTTCTTCAGTCTTTCTTGCCCCAGATGTCAGGTGCCCCCAAAAGGAAGGCAATACATAAATTAGTGTAATACACAAAAGTAAGCAAATAAAACATAGTAGGATAACCCAGTCAGCAGGTATGAATAGGTATTCAAACCCCAAGGTCTTACCAAGAGGGGAAGGAGGGTGGGAAACCTGTACTGCAGCTGTAATAGCCCTCGAACATCTACATTTATGGTAGGTACAAAACTGTACTATGTTCATCGTGCATTACAGCTGCAGTAATTACATATGGGTAGAATCCCAAAGCTATGTATAGGGTGGTAGGTACTATGGAACTGGGTTGAGCTAGAATGCCCTGCAAAACTGCAGTGGCAAAGCCTGCTCTAGTTCTGGAGTATAAAGGCAGATGGTAATGCTTTGTGAAGGTATGTACAGAACTCCAAGTGGCTGCCTCCAAGATGTCTTTAGTAGGCACTCCTCTGAGGAAGGCTGTAGAGGTGGCTGTGGCCCTAGTGGAGTGTGGTCTGATACCAGTAGGTACGAGCTTTCCATGATAGGAATAACAAAAGCGTATGCAGTGACCAATCCACTTGGAAATGGTCTGTTTAGTAACAGGTTTCCCTTGACCCCCCACAGCATAGGAAACTAGGAGTTGATCTGATTTTCTGAATGACTTGGTTCTGTCCAAGTAGTAACGTAGCTGCCTATGGATATCTAAAGAATGAAGCAGCCTCTCCCCTTTGTTTTGAGGATTAGAGTAGAAGGTAGGAAGGTGGATGGCCTGGTTTAGGGCTACCCTAGATACTACTTTAGGCATAAAGGAGGGGTTAGTACGTAGGGAAACCCTGTCCTGATGGAATATGAGGAATGGCTGCACCGCCATGAGGGCCTGTAACTCAGATACCCTACGAGCTGAAGTGATGGCCAGGAGAAAAGCTGTTTTCCAGGACAAATATTGTAATTCTGCTGAAGCAGCTGGTTCAAAGGGAGGCAATGTCAATTTTTCCAGTACATAGTTAAGGTCCCAAGCTGGTACTGGTTGTTTCCTTGGAGGCCTTATGTTCTTAGCCCCTCTGAGGAACTGTCGCAGTAGTGGATGTGAGAATAAAGGAGGATCCATATTGAATTCTGCAGATATTGCTGAGGCATGTATCTTGATTGAGGAAAAGGAAAGTCCCTTGCTCAAAAGTTCAGTTAGGTACTGTAAAATCTGAGGCAGGTTTAATTTTCTAGGATCCTGTCCTCGTTCTTCATTCCAACAGCAAAACCGCTTCCATTTTATGGAGTAAGCTTTTCTTGTAGATGGTCTTCTAGCCTCCAAAATGACATCCTGCACTTCTTTGGAGAGTAGTGCCTGATGTGAAGTTAAGGAATTTTCCATGCAGCTAGACTGAGAGTTTTCAGCTGACTGTGAAGAGTTTTGAAATTGTTCTCGTCAGCAGTAGAGGTGTTAGAGGCAGGGGCCACGGAGGAGTGTGTGTTAGGCTCCTCAATAGTGGATACCAATGTTGTCTCGGCCAATCTGGAGCAATCAGTATCATCCTTGGCTTGTCTGTTCTTGCTTTCAAAAGCACCTTGGGCAGCAGAGGTAGTGGTGGGAATGCATAAACTGACCAAGTTGTCCATGTGAATGAAAGGCCCACTTTCCAAGCCTTTGGGTGGAAGGTCCTTGAGCAAAACTTTTAATTGATGATTTTTGTGGGAGGCAAAAGGTCTATGTCTGGCCTTCCCCACGCTTGAACAATCTCTGTGAATACGTGTGGATGTAGCTTCCATTCGTGAGGGTCTGTCATATGCCTGCTCAGAGTGTCTGCCAGTGTGTTTTCCATTCCTGGTAGGTACTGAGCCTGGAGTTCCATTTGTCTTTCCAGAGCTAGATTCCAAAGAGTCATGGTTAATCTGCACAAGGGGTATGAATGAGTCCCTCCTTGTTTGTTTATGTACCACATTACTGTGGTGTTGTCTGTTCTTATGAGCAGCTGTCCTGGATGCAGGAATTCTCTGAACGCTGAAATTGCATTTATTACTGCCAGCATTTCTTTTTGATTGATGTGAAGGTGCTTTTCTGTTTTGTGCCATCTGCCCTGAATGCACCTGTCCTTCATGTGCGCCCCCCAGGCGTAATCTGAGGCGTCTGTGGTAATGACTTGTGTAGCTTGAGGCTTGCAGAATGGGAGGCCTTTGTTTACTTGGCATGCTTGGGCCCACCATATGAATTCCTTTTGTAGACAGGGAATTATTGGAATCTCCACTTCTAAGCTGTGACTGTGTTGAGACCATAGATTTTTTAGGTACCATTGAAATTTCCTCATGTGCAGCTTTGCACATGGGATTAGAAGAATGCAAGATGCCATGAATCCCAGAGCCTGCAGGATTTTCCTTGCAGTAAGCCTGGTACTTTTTGCAAGCATTTTGAAGTAATGAGATAGTTGCCCTTGTTTTTCTGTTGTTAGGTAAGCCATCTGGGTGTTTGTGTCCAAGTTGGCACCCAGGAAGGTAATTTTCTGAGAGGGTGTTAAGTTTTGATTTCTCCTTGTTGATGGTGTATCCCAGAGAAAGAAGTAAGCGTGTCACATATGCCAGATGTTTGAGAAGTACGAGTTTGCTGTCCGCTTGGATCAGGCAGTCGTCCAGATAAAGTACAGTTTTGTACCTACCATAAATGTAGATGTTCGAGGGCTATTACAGCTGCAGTAGTTACATATGGGTTTTCAGCCGGCAGGCGGTCCCTCGGTCGGCCGAATTCCAAAGTCTTGGTCCGGCGTCGGTTGTTGTCGCGTACTCTTCTGACGTCAGGAAGGCTAGAGTATAAAAGACACAGCCGACGCCATCTTCTTCAGTCTTTCTTGCCCCAGATGTCAGGTGCCCCCAAAAGGAAGGCAATACATAAATTAGTGTAATACACAAAAGTAAGCAAATAAAACATAGTAGGATAACCCAGTCAGCAGGTATGAATAGGTATTCAAACCCCAAGGTCTTATCAAGAGGGGAAGGAGGGTGGGAAACCTGTACTGCAGCTGTAATAGCCCGGGAACATCTACATTTATGGCAGGTACAAAACTGTACTATGTTCATCGTGCATTACAGCTGCAGTAGTTTATGGGTAGAATCCCAAAGCTATGTGTAGGGTGGTAGGTACTATACGGAACTGGGTTGAGCTAGAATGCCCTGCAAAACTGCAGTGGCAAAGCCTGCTCTAGTTCTGGAGTATAAAGGCAGATGGTAATGCTTTGTGAAGGTATGTACAGAACTCCAAGTGGCTGCCTCCAAGATATCTTTAGTAGGCACTCCTCTGAGGAAGGCTGTAGAGGTGGCTGTGGCCCTAGTGGAGTGAGATCTGATACCAGTAGGTACGAGCTTTCCATGATAGGAATAACAAAAACGTATGCAGTGACCAATCCACTTGGAAATGGTCTGTTTAGTTATAGGTTTCCCTTGATCCCCCACAGCATAGGAAACTAGGAGTTGATCTGATTTTCTGAATGACTTGGTTCTGTCCAAGTAGTAACGTAGCTGCCTATGGATATCTAAAGAATGAAGCAGCCTCTCCCCTTTGTTTTGAGGATTAGAGTAGAAGGTAGGAAGGTGGATGGCCTGGTTTAGAGCAATCCTAGATACTACTTTAGGCATAAAGGAGGGGTTAGTACGTAGGGAAACCCTGTCCTGATGGAATATGAGGAATGGCTGCACCGCCATGAGGGCCTGTAACTCAGATACCCTACGAGCTGAAGTGATGGCCAGGAGAAAAGCTGTTTTCCAGGACAAATATTGTAATTCTGCTGAAGCAGCTGGTTCAAAGGGAGGCAATGTCAATTTTTCCAGTACATAGTTAAGGTCCCAAGCTGGTACTGGTTGTTTCCTTGGCGGCCTTATTTTCTTAGCCCCTCTGAGGAACTGTCGTAGTAGTGGGTGTGAGAATAAAGGAGGATCCATATTGAATGCTGCAGAGATTGCTGAGGCATGTATCTTGATTGAGGAAAAGGAAAGTCCCTTGCTCAAAAGTTCAGTTAGGTACTGTAAAACCTGAGGCAGGTTTAATTTTCTAGGATCCTGTCCTCGTTCTTCATTCCAACAGCAAAACCGCTTCCATTTTGCGGAGTAAGCTTTTCTTGTAGATGGTCTTCTAGCCTCCAAAATGACATCCTGCACTTCTTGGGATAGTAGTGCCTGATGTGAAGTTAAGGAATTTTCCATGCAGCTAGACTGAGAGTTTTCAGCTGACTGTGAAGAGTTTTGAAATTGTTCTGCGTCAGCAATAGAGGTGTTAGAGGCAGGGGCCACGGAGGAGTGTGTTAGGCTCCTCAATAGTGGGTACCAATGTTGTCTCGGCCAATCTGGAGCAATCAGTATCATCCTTGGCTTGTCTGTTCTTGCTTTCAAAAGCACCTTGGGCAGCAGAGGTAGTGGTGGGAATGCATAAACTGACCAAGTTGTCCATGTGAATGAAAGGGCGTCCACTTTCCAAGCCTTTGGGTGGAAGGTCCTTGAGCAAAACTTTTTTAATTGATGATTTTTGTGGGAGGCAAAAAGGTCTATGTCTGGCCTTCCCCACGCTTGAACAATCTCTGTGAATACGTGTGGATGTAGCTTCCATTCGTGAGGGTCTATCATATGCCTGCTCAGAGTGTCTGCCAGTGTGTTTTCCATTCCTGGTAGGTACTGAGCCTGGAGTTCTATTTGTCTTTCCAGAGCTAGATTCCAAAGAGTCATGGTTAATCTGCACAAGGGGTATGAATGAGTCCCTCCTTGTTTGTTTATGTACCACATTACTGTGGTGTTGTCTGTTCTTATGAGCAGTTGTCCTGGATGCAGGAATTCTCTGAACGCTGAAATTGCATTTATTACTGCCAGCATTTCTTTTTGATTGATGTGGAGGTGCTTTTCTGTTTTGTGCCATCTGCCCTGAATGCACCTGTCCTTCATGTGCGCCCCCCAGGCGTAATCTGAGGCGTCTGTGGTTATGACTTGAGTAGCTTGAGGCTTGCAGAATGGGAGGCCTTTGTTTACTTGGCATGCTTGGGCCCACCATATGAATTCCTTTTGTAGACAGGGAATTATTGGAATCTCCACTTCTAAGCTGTGACTGTGTTGAGACCATAGATTTTTTAGGTACCATTGAAGTTTCCTCATGTGCAGCTTTGCACACGGGATTAGAAGAATGCAAGATGCCATGAATCCCAGAGCCTGCAGGATTTTCCTTGCAGTAAGCCTGGTACTTTTTGCAAGTATTTTGAAGTAATGAGATAGTTGCCCTTGTTTTTCTGTTGTTAGGTAAGCCATCTGGGTGTTTGTGTCCAAGTTGGCACCCAGGAAGGTAATTTTCTGAGAGGGTGTTAGTTTTGATTTCTCCTTGTTGATGGTGTATCCCAGAGAAAGCAGTAAGCTTGTCACATATGCCAGATGTTTGAGAAGTACGAGTTTGCTGTCCGCTTGGATCAGGCAGTCGTCCAGATAAGGGTAAATTTGTATCCCTTGTAGTCTGCAGTATGCAATCACTGATGCCAGGCACTTGGTGAATACTCTGGGCGCAGTAGATAAGCCAAAGGGCAATGCAGAGAATTGATAGTGATTTGAACCTGCAAGAAATCTGAGGTATCTTCTGCAACTTTGTCTGATTGGGACATGCAGGTATGCCTCCTTGAGGTCCAATGTTACCAGCCAAAACCCCTTGCCCAGCATGGGAAGGAGTTGCTGTAATGTGAGCATCTTGAATTTTGGCACTAGAAGAAATGTGTTGAGAATGGATAAGTCCAGAATGGGTCTCCAGTCGCTTCCTTTTCTTGGCACCAGAAAAAGCCTTGAATAAAAACCTTGTGCTTGTTGGTGCGTAGGTACCTTTGTATAGCCCTCATGTTTAGGAGCTTTGATTTGTAGTTGTGCCTCTACCCTTTGATTTTGTGGTAGGTTTGGCATGCCTCTCATTTTTGGAAGAGTGTGGAAATGAAATTTGTAGCCTCTGTCTATTATGTCCAGAATCCATTTGTCTGTTGTGACAATATGCCAATTGTTTGCAAATAGTGCCAGTTTTCCTCCCAAAGGTGCTGCCAGTTGAATTCTGCTTGGCATGGAAATGAGGGAGTCATTGAGTTTGCTTTCTGTACTGCTGTGCACTGTCGTCACCACCTCTTGGTGTTGGTGATTGCCATTGTCTGCCTCTGTAGGATCCTTGGGGCTGTCCTCTGCCCCTTCCGCGTCTGTATCTGCCCCTTTGGGCTTTGTCAGTTGTTGGAAAGGACCAGTTTTTTGACGGCCAATTCCTGCTGAACCTTGGTGGCTGAACCTGTAAGAAAGCTTTGACAGTTTGCATAGATTTTGCCTTTTCTTCCATTTTACGTAAAATATCCTCAGCATTACTACCAAAAAGAACATCCTTATGTAACGGTGCATCCAGAATTTTTGCTTTCACCTGATCTGGAAGATTTTGCTCCCTTAGCCATGCATGTCTGCGAATGACTGCTCCAGTGGCGGCTGATCTGCTGGAGGCCTCTAGTGCATCATAACCACATTGTAAGGTGTGCTTGCCCACTTGCTCAGCACTATGCATCATATCCTGTAACTCTTTTAAATCTGGTTGTTCAGGTTGTGACATTTTTGTTTTTAATTGTGTTAACAGGAATTGCTGGTATTTAATCATATGAAACTGGCAGTTTAAGGCCCTCATGGCAAGGGTGGCCGATGTGTAAACCTTCTTACCCCACCTTTCTAGTGATCTAGATTCCCTTTCCGTAGGTAGAGGATTCTTGGCCGTGGAAGCCTTAATACCTTTAGGGCCTTGAGAAATAGTTTCAGGGTCTGCATTGTGGCCTTTATAGAGGAACTGATGAGAATTAGGAACTCTGTAATACCTATCCGGCTTAACTGGTGCAGGAGGCAGAGAATCAGGATTTAAACAGGCCTCCGAGTATACATCATCCAAAACCTCCAAAACAGGAGGAATAGCCAGAGGTCTATGCTGAGGTAACCAGAGGAATTCCCTAAGTCTTTTCTTGGAGTCTGAAAAGTCTTGGCCTTCCCAATGGAAGTGCTCTCTCAAGGAGTGTAAAGTTTCCCCAAAGGAAAAATCCTCAGGGGGGGATACAGAGGGAATGGACTTCTCTGCATCCGAATCCTCAAAAGGTGAATAAGACTGTTCTTCAGCATCAGAATGTTCTGATAAAATGGATTCTTGGTCTGAAGGAGGAGAATCCTCCTCTACTCTGGGTCTCTTGTCCGGAGGGGCCTGTGAGCCTCTGATAAGAGTGATCAGGTCTTCAGCCATTTTAAGCATGTGCTTCTTAGGCGTGGGCCCAGGTCTTGGGCCTTGTGAGGCAGGCCTAGGAAGATGCTTGGCTGATTTGGCTTTTGTAAAGGCCTTGATGGAGAATGAAGATGAAGGCCTAAAAACACCATGGGTGGATGTGGACCTGTCCACATTAACAGTTTCTAAAGAAGCCGGGGTTTCGGTAGTAGTCTGGGAAAGGGCCGAAGGGCCTGCGGTCTCAGGTACAGAGGACACCGCCAGAGTCGTGTCGTCGGTGCTCAGGGACTGCAAAGGCGTCTCACTGAGAACCGGAGCACGTGGAGCCTGTTTCAGCGTGGTGTCAGCGGAGACCGTGGTCTTCGCGTGTCGGTCCTTTTCCCTGCGTTTTTTGGTTAAAGCGGTAGTCGGAGTGTCCGACGACATTTTATAGTCAAACGCTTTCCCAAAATAATGTTGGGCGAACTCCGCCCGACGCTTGATAGTGCGTTTATTGAAAGTAGCGCAAAAGCGACAGCCCGAGACGTCGTGGTCTGGGCCCAAACAAGGTATGCAAAGGGAATGGAAATCCTTATGCGGTATTTGCTTCCCACAAGAAATACAATTATTAACTTTTTCTGACATCTGTCTGAGGCAAGAAAAGTTTCCCAACGGGTACTTAGCTTTAAAGAAGACTTGGTTCCAAAATTTTCGTAATTCAGGAGCTGGCCGACCGGCACTTGCGAACTGCTTCTGCTTCGGGCACCGCGGCAAAAGACTGAGAAGATGGCGTCGGCTGTGTCTTTTATACTCTAGCCTTCCTGACGTCAGAAGAGTGCGACAACAACGGCCGGACCAAGACTTTGGAATTCGGCCGACCGAGGGACCGCCTGCCGGCTGAAAACCCATATGTAACTACTGCAGCTGTAATGCACGATGAACATCGGTAAATTTGTATCCCTTGAAGTCTGCAGTATGCAATCACTGATGCCAGGCACTTGGTGAATACTCTGGGCGCAGTAGATAAGCCAAAGGGCAATGCAGAGAATTGATAGTGATTTGAACCTGCAAGAAATCTGAGGTATCTTCTGCAACTTTGTCTGATTGGGACATGCAGGTATGCCTCCTTGAGGTCCAATGTTACCAGCCAAAACCCCTTGCCCAGCATGGGAAGGAGTTGCTGTAATGTGAGCATCTTGAATTTTGGCACTAGAAGAAATGTGTTGAGAATGGATAAGTCCAGAATGGGTCTCCAGTCGCTTCCTTTCTTGGCACCAGAAAAAGCCTTGAATAAAAACCTTGTGCTTGTTGGTGCGTAGGTACCTTTTGTATAGCCCTCATGTTTAGGAGCTTTGTGATTTGTAGTTGTGCCTCTACCCTTTGATTTTGTGGTAGGTTTGGCATGCCTCTCATTTTTGGAAGAGTGTGGAAATGAAATTTGTAGCCTCTGTTTATTATGTCCAGAATCCATTTGTCTGTTGTGACAATATTCCAATTGTTTGCAAATAGTGCCAGTTTTCCTCCCAAAGGTGCTGCCAGTTGAATTCTGCTTGGCATGGAAATGAGGGAGTCATTGAGTTTGCTTCCTGTACTGCTGTGCACTGTCGTCACCACTCCTTGGTGTTGGTGATTGCCATTGTCTGCCTCTATAGGATCCTTGGGGTTGTCCTCTGCCCCTTCCGCGTCTGTATCTGCCCCTTTGGGCTTTGTCAGTGGTTGGAAAGGACCAGTTTTTTGACCAATTCCTGCTGAACCTTGGTGGCTGAACCTGTAAGAAAGCTTTGACAGTTTGCATAGATTTTGCCTTTTCTTCCATTTTACGTAAAATATCCTCAGCATTACCACCAAAAAGAACATCCTTATGTAACGGTGCATCCAGAATTTTTGCTTTCACCTGATCTGGAAGATTTTGTTCCCTTAGCCATGCATGTCTGAATGACTGCTCCAGTGGCGGCTGATCTGCTGGAGGCCTCTAGTGCATCATAACCACATTGTAAGGTGTGCTTGCCCACTTGCTCAGCACTATGCATCATATTCCTGCAACTCTTTTAAATCTGGTTGTTCAGGTTGTGACATTTTTGTTTTTAATTGTGATAACAGAAATTGCTGATATTTAATCATATGAAACTGGCAGTTTAAGGCCCTCATGGCAAGGGTGGCCGAGGTGTAAACCTTCTTATCCCACCTTTCTAGTGATCTAGATTCCCTTTCCGTAGGTAGTGGATTCTTGGCCGTGGAAGCCTTAATTCCTTTAGGGCCTTGAGAAATAGTTTCAGGGTCTGCGTTATGGCCTTTATAGAGGAACTGATGAGAATTAGGGACTCTGTAATACCTATCCGGCTTAACTGGTGCAGGAGGCAGAGAATCAGGATTTAAACAGGCCTCCGAGTATACATCATCCAAAACCTCCAAAACAGGAGGAATAGCCAGAGGTCTATGCTGAGGTAACCAGAGGAATTCCCTAAGTCTTTTCTTGGAGTCTGAAAAGTCTTGGCCTTCCCAATGGAAGTGCTCTCTCAAGGAGTGTAAAGTTTCCCCAAAGGAGAAATCCTCAGGGGGGGATACAGAAGGAATGGACTGCTCTGCATCCGAATCCTCAAAAGGTGAATAAGACTGTTCTTCAGCATCAGAATGTTCTGATAAAATGGATTCTTGGTCAGAAGGAGGGGAATCCACCTCTACTCTGGGTCTCTTGTCCGGAGGGGCCTGTGAGCCTCTGATAAGAGTGATCAGGTCTTCAGCCATTTTAAGCATGTGCTTCTTAGGCGTGGGCCCAGGTCTTGGGCCTTGTGAGGCAGGCCTAGATAGATGCTTGGCTGATTTGGCCTTTGTAAAGGCCTTGATGGAGAATGAAGATGAAGGCCTAAATACACCATGGGTGGATGTAGATCTATCCACATTGGTGGGTTCGACATGAACAGGAGCTTCGGTAGTAGTTTGGGAAAGGACCGAAGAACCAGCGGTCTCAGGTACAGAAGACCCCGCCGAGGGAGTGTCGGTAGTCAGGGACTGCAAAGGCGTCTCACTGAGAACCGCCCACGTGGAGCTTGTTTGGCGTGGTCGGTGGAGACCGCAGTTCTCGACTGACGGTCCTTTTCTTTGCGTTTTCTGGACATAGCGGTAGTCGGAGTATCCGACGACATTTTATAATTAAACGCTTTGCCAAAATAGTGTTGGGCGAACTCCGCCCGACGCTTGATAGTGCGTTATTGAAGGTAGCACAAAGCGGCAGCCCGAGACGGCGTGGTCTGGGCCCAAACAAGGTATGCAAAGGGAATGGAAATCCTTATGCGGTATTTGCTTCCCACAAGAAATACAATTATTAACTTTTTCTGACATCGGTCTGAGGCAAGAAAAGGTTCAACGGGTACTTAGCTTTAATGAAGACTTCGGTTCCGAAATTCTTTCGTAATTCAGGAGCTGGCCGACCGGCACTTGCGAACTGCTTCTGCTTCGGGCACCTTGGGCAAAAAGACTGAAGAAGATGGCGTCGGCTGTGTCTTTTATACTCTAGCCTTCCTGACGCCAGAAGAGTGCGACAACAACCGACGCCGGACCAAGACTTTGGAATTCGGCCGACCGAGGGACCGCCTGCCGGCTGAAAACCCATATGTAATTACTGCAGCTGTAATGCACGATGAACATCAGGGACTGTGGGACCATGGTACAAAATTTTGGAAGTTGTCTGTTCGTGGGGGGAGGCAGAGAGATCTACCTGAGGTGTACCCCAGCGATGGATTTAGTCCAGAAACACATCTCTGTGCAACATCCATTCGTGGGACTGGGTCATGGACCTGCTTAAAGAGTCTGCCACTACATTCTGAGCTGAAGGGTAATTTGGTTCTGTAAGGCTAATGTCCAGGCAAGTACAGCTAGTCTGCACAGAATGTACGACTTCGTCCCCTCCCCCATTTGTTGATGTACCAAAGAGCTGTGGTGTTGCCTGTGAATCACCTCAGTACTCCCGGAGCTACGTTGGTGTTGAAGATTTGAAGGGCATACACTAGGGCTCTCATCTCCTTTACCCTGATATGTTCTTGTGCCTGTTTAGGAGACCAAACATCTCTGACCCTCCAGGCTTGAAGAGTTGCACCCCAACTTGTGTCTGAAGCATCTGTAAAAGACTCTAGGAAAGGAAAGTACAGTTGTGTACACTTACCATAAATGTAGATGCTTGAGTGTATTCACTGTTGCAGTCATCACACTTGGGTTATCTGCCTGCAGATAGCCCTCAGTCAGCCCGAATACCAGAGACTTAGTATTTCTGCATTGGTTGCTGTCGCTTCAGTACTGATGTCAGGTTGTCAGGGGTATAAAAACAGGCAGCTGATGCCATTACATCAGTTTTTTTTGCCCCAAATATCAGGAGCCCCCCAAATAGGGAGCAAAGTTATGATGGGAAAAACACCACCAGTAAAAAGTAAATACCAATAACCCAGTAAGTGGTGAGTAATAGACAGAGAGAGGATAGAGAGAAAGAGAGAGAGACAGAGAGACAAGGGGGCTGGAGGGTGGGAAACCAGGACTGCAACAGTGAATACACTCGAACATCTACATTTATGGTAAGTGTATACAACTGTACTATGTTCTTCGTGTTTCACTGTTGCAGTCATCACACTTGGGTTGATTCCCAAAGCTGAAGAAAGGGTGGAGGCAGTCAAGAAGAGCTGGGGCTGGCTAGCATGCCCTGCAGGACTGCTGTCGCAAAACCCGCCCTGGATTTGGAAAAGATAGGTAGGTGGTAATGCTTGGTGAAGATGTGTACAGAACTCCAGGTAGCAGCTTCCAGAATGTCCCTGGTAAGGACTCCCCTCAGGAATGCTGTAAAGGCAGACGTTGCCCTAGTGGAATGCGTTCTTACCACCTGAGGGCTTGGTTTCCCATGGTACTTGTAGCAGAAATGGATACAGTATGCTATCCATTTGGAAATGGTTTGTTTTGAAATGGCCTTGCCCTTTGCCCCTGGTGCAAAACTGACTAGTAACTGGTCAGATTTCCTGAAGGCTTTAGCCCTATCCAGGTAGAATCTGAGCTGCCTGTGCAGGTCCAAGGAGTGCAGGATCCTTTCCCCTTTATTTTGAGGATTGGGGAAGAAAGATGGCAAATTGACAGATTGGTTGAGAGTCACACTGGACACCACTTTTGGCATAAAAAAAGGGTTAGTCCTGAGGAAGACCCTGTCAGCATGATAAATAATGAAGGGTTCCACAGCCATAAGTGCTTGTAGCTCAGACACTCTTCTAGCTGAAGTGATGGCCAGAAGCAAGGCTGTTTTCCAAGAGAGGAATTTTAACTCTGCTGACGCTGCAGGCTCAAAGGGGGTTAGCGTGAGCTTTTCCAGTACAAAGTTAAGGTCCCAAGCAGGGGTGGGTGCTCTCCTTGGTGGCCTTAGGTTGTTTGCCCCTCTCAGGAACTGCTTGATGAGAGGGTGAGAGAAGAGAGGTGGTTCAGTGTTGTAATGAGTCGAGATGACAGAGGCATGGATCTTAAGGGAAGAGAAGGACAGGCCTCTGTGGACTAGATCTGCTAGGTAATCCAGTATTAGACGTAAGGAGGGCAGTGCTGTGTCCTCTCCTTTAGAGTGAATCCAGGAACAATACCTTTTCCACTTATCAGCACTGGATTTCCTTGTACTGGGTCTTCTGGCTTCAAGAATGACGTCCAGCACCTGCTTGCTTAGGCTGGTCACTGGGGGAGAATTCAAGGAATAAGCCAGGCTGCAAGATTCAGGGTTTGCAGTTGTGGATGCAGGTTCTGTCCCTCCTACTGGGTGAGGAGGGTTGGGATCTGGGGTAGATTACAGGCTGTGCAGTAGCGGGTACCAGTGCTGGCGTGGCCAGTCCGGGGCAATCAGGATTGCCCTTGTTTTGTCCTGTCTTATCTTGAGTAATATTCTTGTGAGAAGAGGCAGGGGGGAAATGCATAGATTGAGAGGTTTACCCACTGGAAGAATAGGGCATCCACTTTCCAGGCCCTGCCGTGAGGTGTCCTGGTGCAGAATTTGCTGAGCTGGTGATTGTAGGGGGAGGCAAAAAGGTCCACCTCTGGGGTCCCCCATTTCAGGGTTAGAAGGCTGAAGGTGCTGGGGTCTAATTGCCACTCGTGTGGGTCTAGTAGATATCTGCTTAAGTTGTCTGCCAGAGAGTTTTGTTTGCCTGGCAGGAAATTGAGCTTGCAGATGAATCTGCATGTCCAAGGCCGTGTTCCACAGGGCCATGGCTAGCCTGCAGAGTGGGTAAGGGTGGGTTCCCCCCTGCTTGTTAATGTACCACATAACTTTGGTGTTGTCTGTTTTTATTAGCAGGGGTCCTGGTGAAGTAGGGATTTGAAAGCTGTCAGAGCGTGCTGGACAGCTATAGCATCTCTTTTTGGTTGATGTGCAGATGAATTTGATTTGGGCTCCAGTGGCCCTGAATGCAATTGTCATCCAGATGTGCCCCCCAGGCATAGTCTGATGCATCCATGGTTAGGGTCTGGGTGGCATGGGGTTGAGTAAAAGAAAATCCCCTGTTGTGGTTGCATGCTGCTGCCCATCAAAGAAACTCTGTCCTTAGACAAGATATGATAGGTATGACTGCTTCCAGATCCTGAGAATGTTGGCACCAAAGACTTTTCAAGTACCACTGAAGTTTCCTCATATGCAGTCTGGCATAGGGAATCAGTACAATGCAAAAGGCCATGAACTGTAGGGCCTGCAGGATAATTCAATTCGGAAACGAAAACTCAGTTAGTGGCCGACCGGCACTCATGCGAACTGCTTCTGCTTTGGGCTCCTCGGCAAGTAAGACTGATGTAATGACGTCAGCTGCCTGTTTTTATACCCCTGACGACCTGACGTCAGTACTGAAGCGACAGCAACCGACACAAAAATATTAAGTCTCTGGTACTCGGGCTGACTGAGGGCTACCTGCAGGCAGATAACCCAAGTGTGATGACTGCAACAGCGAAACATGAAGAATATCAGGTGGTGGCTGTAGGGGTAGAACACGTTTTTTCGTAACTTGTACGATCCACCAATCTAGTTCCCTTCTTATACAAGGAAGGAGTGGAATCATGAACTCTAAAGGATGTGAGTGTTGCATCCAAACTACTCTTGGATACCATTGAAACTTCATGTGTAGTTTGGCTAAGGGTAGCATGGGAATGGTACGTGCCATATACCCTAAAAGATGCAGGAAGCCCCTGGCTGATGATGACTATAGGGGAAGAATGCTTTGAAAATAGGAGATCAGGAATAGCACCTTCTCTGGGGGTAGAGAGACTAAACTGTTGTCTGCTTGTATCCTGCAGCCCAGAAAAATGTGTTCTTGCAAAGGGGTGAGAGAGGACTTCTGTCAGTTTATGGTGAACTCTAAAGTTGTCTAGAAGGGCAACAGTGAAGGAAAGACTTTCCTGAAGTCATCCTGGTGACTGTGCCTTAATCAAAAGGTCATCAAGGTAAGGGAAGATTTGAATAACCTGCATTCAGCAGAATGCTATGACAAGAGCAAAGCATTTTGTGAAAACCCTTGATGCCGCAGAGAGACCAAAGGGCAAAGCACAAAAAGTACAGTTTTGTACCTACCATAAATGTAGATGTTCGAGTGCTAATACAGCTGCAGTCATAACAGATGGGGTTCTCCTGCCATCAGGCGGGCCCTCGATCGGCCGAATTCCAAAGTCTAGGTCCGGCGTCGGTTGTCGTCGCTTCTTCCCTGACGTCAGTGCTTCAGGGGTATAAAATAACCAGCCGACGCCATTTTCTTCAGTTTTTCTTGCCCCAGATGTCAGGTGCCCCCAGAAGGAAGGCAATACATAAATTTGTGTGATAAAGCAATGCAATATGATCAAAATACAGTAGTGCAAGCAAATACAACAAGAATGAATACCCCAATCAGGTAGCATGAGGAGGTGTTAGCCAATAGGCCTGTCCCAAGAGGGGAAGGAGGGAGGGAAACCTGGACTGCAGCTGTATTAGCACTCGAACATCTACATTTATGGTAGGTACAAAACTGTACTATGTTCATCGTGCATACAGCTGCAGTCATAACAGATGGGTAGAATCCCAAAGCTAAGAAAGGGGTGGTAGGCACTAGGTGGAACTAGGAGTCAGAATGCCCTGCAAGACTGCAATGGCAAAGCCCGCTCTAGATCTGGAGTATAATGGAAGGTGGTAGTGCTTGGAGAAGGTATGCACAGAACTCCAAGTGGCTGATTCCAAAATATCTTTGGTAGGAACTCCTCTGAGAAAAGCTGCAGAGGTAGCCGTGGCCCTTGTGGAGTGAGATCTGATGCCTATAGGTACAGTTTTTCCATGAAAAGAATAGCAAAAACGTATGAGTGGGCTATCCATTTTGAGATAGTCTGTTTGGAAATTGGCTTCCCTTGAGCTCCTATAGCATAGGACACAAAGAGCTGATCTGATTTCCTGAAAGGCTTTGTTCTGTCCAAATAATAACGCAGTTGTCTGTGGATGTCCAAGGAATGTAGTAATCTCTCCCTTTTGTTTTGAGGATTAGGATAAAAGGTAGGTAAGTGTATAGCCTGATTCAAAGCTACCCTGGATACCACTTTTGGCATAAAGGACGGATTGGTTCATAAGGAAACTCTGTCCTGATGGAAGATGATGAAAGGTTGCACAGCCATGAGAGCTTGCAGTTCCGATACCCTACGAACTGAGGTAATAGCCAGAAGGAAAGCTGTTTTCCAGGACAAATATTGCAAATCTGATGAGGCAGCTGGCTCAAAAGGAGGCAAGGTCAGCTTTTCTAGAATGAAATTGAGATCCCAAGCAGGTATTGGTTGTTTCCTTGGGGGTTTTAGATTCTTAGCCCCTCTGAGGAACTGTCTTAAGAGGGGGTGAGAGAATAAAGGTGGATCAGTGTTGTATTCTGCAGAAATGGCTGAGGCATGGATTTTGATGGAGGAGAAAGAAAGTCCACTGCCTAGCAGCTCAGCTAGATACTGTAATATTTGAGGTAAATTCAGTTTTCCAGGATCCTGGCCCTTTTTCTCATTCCAGACACAAAACCGCTTCCATTTTGTGGAGTAAGCTTTTCTGGTAGACGGCCTTCTGGCCTCCAAAATGACATCCTGCACTTCCTTGGAAAGTAGGGTCAGTTGTGATGCTAAGGAATCTTCCATGCGGCTAGATTAAGTGTTTTTAGCTGACTGTGAAGAGTTTTGAAGCTGTGCTGAGTCAGAAGAAGAGGCATTAGAGGCAGGGTCCATGGTGGGGAATGCATTAGGCTCCTCAGGAGTGGGTACCAGTGTTGTCTTGGCCAGTCTGGAGCAATGAGAATCATCTTTGGTCTGTCTGCTCTGGTTTTTAATAGAACTTTGGGCAGTAGAGGAAGAGGTGGGAAGGTATAAACTGTCATAGATGTCCAACTGAAAGAGAGAGCGTCCACTCTCCAGGCCTTTGGATGAAAAATCCTTGAGCAGAATTTTGTCAATTGGTGATTTTCGTGGGAGGCAAAGAGATCTATGTCTGGCCTTCCCCATGCTTGAATTATCTCTGTAAAAACTTGAGGATGCAACTTCCATTCGTGTGGATCTGTCATATCTCTGCTTAGGTTGTCTGCCAGCGTGTTTTCCTTGCCTGGCAAGTACTGTGCTTGTAGTTCGATTTGTAAGTCCAGGACCAGGTTCCAAAGTGACATGGCCAGTCTGCATAGTGGGTATGAATGGGTTCCTCCCTGTTTGTTTATGTACCACATTACTGTGGTGTTGTCCGTCCTTATCAATAGTTGACCTGGTTGCAGGAGGTTTTTGAAAGCTATAATAGCATTTATTACTGCTAGCATTTCATTTTGATTGATGTGTAGGTGCTTTTATTTTTGGGACCATTTGCCCTGAATGCACCGATCTGTCATGTGCCCCAGGCGTAGTCCGAGGCCTGTTGTGATGACTTGATTTGCTTGAGGCTTGCTGAATGGGAGACCTTTGTTTGCTTGGCATGCTTGAGCCCACCACAGAAATTCCTTTTGAAGACATGGAATTAGTGGTATTATTGTTTCCAGGCTGTGGCTGTGTTGAGACCATAGGTTTTTCAGGTACCATTGAAGTTTCCTCATATGCAGCTTTGCACATGGGATTAGTAAGATGCAAGATGCCATGAATCCCAGAGCCTGCAGGATTTTCCTTGCAGTTAGCCTGGTGCAATTTGCTAGTGTTCTGAAGTATTGAGTTAGTTGCCCCTGCTTTTCTGGCGTGAGGTAGGCCATCTGGGTGTTTGTGTCCAAGTTGGCACCCAGGAAAATTATTTTCCGAGAGGGTATTAGTCTTGATTTCTTTTTGTTGACTGTGTATCCCAGAGAATTCAACAACATTATTACATAAGCCAGATGTTTCAGAAGAATGTGCTTGCTGTCCGCTTGGATCAGGCAGTCGTCCAAATAGGGGTATATTTGTATCCCTTGAAGTCTGCAGTAGGCAATTACTGATGCCAGGCATTTCGTGAATACTCTGGGCGCAGTAGATAAGCCAAAGGGCAACGCAGAGAATTGATAATGGGTTGAACCTGCAAGAAATCTGAGGTATCTTCTGCAATTTTGTCTGATTGGGACATGCAGGTATGCCTCCTTGAGGTCCAATGTTACCAGCCAAGACTCCTTGCCCAGCATGGGAAGAAGCTGCTGTAGCGTGAGCATCTTGAGTTTTGGTACGAGTAGAAATGTGTTTAGGATGGATAGGTCCAAAATAGGTCTCCAATCTTTTCCCTTCCTTGGTACCAGGAATAGTCTGGAATAAAAACCTTGACCTTGTTCGTGCATAGGTACCTCTTGAATAGCTTTCATCTCTATGAGATCTGAAATTAGTCTTTGTGCCTCTGCCCTTTGATTGTGTGGCAGGTTTGGCATGCCTCTCATTTTTGGAAGGGTGTGAAAATGGAATCTGTAGCCTCTGTTTATAATGTCCAGGATCCATTTGTCTTTTATGACAATATGCCAATTTTTTGAAAATAATGCCAGTTTTCCGCCTAATGGTGCTGCCATTTGAGTCTTGCTTGGCATGCAAAGGGGAAAGTCATTGGGCTTGCTTTCTGAATGGTTGCGAGTTATCCTCACCACCTCTTTGCGTAGGAGCTTGCCATTGTCTGCCTCTAAACGATCCTTGGGATTGCCCTCTGCCCCTCGGGCGCCTGTATCTACCTCTTTGGGGTCTGTCCGTGGCTGGAAAGGACCAATTTTTGGAAGGCCAATTTCTACTGAAACGTGGGGGTTGTACCTGTAGAAAATCTTTCACTGTTTGCATTGATTTAGCCTTTTCCTCCATTTAACTTAATACCACCTCAGCATTAGCACCAAATAATACATCCTTTTGTAGAGGGGCATCTAGTAATTTAGCTTTGACATGATCTGGTAAGGTTTGTTCCTTGAGCCAGGCATGCCTACGTATGACTGATCCTGTAACAGCAGCTCTACATGAGGCCTCCAGAGCATCAAAACCACATTGTAAGGTATGTTTACCCACTTGTTCTGCACTATGCATCAAATCCTGCAACTCCTTCAAGTCTGGTTGTTCAGGTTGTGACATTTTACTTCTCAATTGTGATAACAAAAACTGTTGGTACTTTAGCATATGGAACCGACAGTTTAATGCCCTCATGGTTAAGGTGGCCGAGGTATATACCTTTTTTCCCCACCTTTCTAAGGATCTGGAATCTCTCGCGGAAGGTAATGGATTTTTAGCAGTGGAGGCCTTAATTCCCTTGGGGCCCTGTGAGATAGTTTCTGGGTCAGCAGCACGGCTTTTGTATAGAAATTGGTGTGAGTCAGGAACCCTGTAGTACCTGTCAGACTTGACTAGAGCTGGAGGTAGAGAATCTGGGTTAAGGCAGGCCTCCTTGTACACATCATCTAGTATGTCCAAGACAGGAGGTATAGCTAGAGGCCTGCGCTGAGGTAGCAAGAGAAATTCCCTAAGCCTTTTCTTGGAATCTGAATAATCTTGGCCTTCCCAGTGGAAGTGTTCCTTTAAGGTATGCAAAGTTTCCCCAAATGAGTAATCCTCTGGGGGGGGGGGGGGGGGGGACAGAGGGAATGGACTCCTCAGCATCAGAATCTTCAAAAGGGGAGTAAGAACGTTCCTGTTCATCAGAGTGCTCTGAAATAATGGAGCCCTGATCAGAGGAGGGGGATTCTTCCTCCACTCTGGGCCTTTTGTCCGGGGGGGGTTGAGAACCCCTGATAAGAGTAATCAAATCCTCAGCCATTTTAAGCATCTGTTTTTTAGGCATGGGGCCTGGAGATGGGCCCTGTGTAGCTTGTCTCTTAGACTGCATGGCTGCTTTAGACTTAGTGTAAGCCTTGATGGAGAAAGAAGAGGAAGGTCTGAAGACACCTTGAGAGGAGGTAGACCTGTCCACATTTTGAGATTCACCGCCAAGAGTGGCTTCGGTATCTGTAGTCGGGGTGTGGGTCGAGGAGCCTGCGACCTCGGGCACAGGAGACACCGCCAATGTAGTGTCGTCGGTAGTCAGGGGCTGCGTAGGCGCCTCGCTGAGAACCGGACCACGTGGAGTCGGCTTTGGCGTGGTGTCGGTAGAGGCCACGGACCTCGTGTGTCGGTCCTTGTCTCTGCGTTTTTTAGGCAAAACTGGAGTCGGAGTATCCGACGACATAATATAGTTAAATTTTTTGCCAAAATAATGCTGGGCGAACTCCGCCCGATGCTTAATGGTGCGTTTGTTGAATGTAGCACAAAAGCGACAGACCGAGACGTCGTGGTCTGGGCCTAAACAAGGAATACAGAGGGAATGGAAATCCTTATGCGGTATTTGCTTCCCACAATTATTAACTTTGTCTGACATCGGTCTGAGGCAAGAAAAGTTTCCCCAACGGGGTACTTAGCTTTCAAGAAGACTTCGGTTGCAAAATGTTCGTAATTTCAGGAGCTGGCCGACCGGCACTTGTGAACTGCTTCTGCTTCGGGCACCGCGCGGCAAGAGAGACTGAAGAAAATGGCGTCGGCTGTTTATTTTATACCCCTGGTGCACTGACGTCAGGGAAGAAGCGACGACAACCGACGCCGGACCTAGACTTTGGAATTCGGCCGACCGAGGACCCGCCTGACGCAGGAGAACCCCATCTGTTATGACTGCAGCTGTATGCACGATGAACATCTGAAAATGCAAGGAAGCAACAGAAAAACGTAAAAACCTTATGAACTGCTGGTGGATGGGGATGTGAAGATAAGCATATTTTATATCTAAAGACACCATGAATGCCTGGGGAAGAATGAGAGGGAGAAGGGAAGGCAAAGTCAACATACGACAGGATGGAACTTTGAGAAAGGTGTTTAAATAAGAAAGGTCCAGGATGGGTCTCCAAGGGCCATCCTTCCTGGAGACCAAGAACATCCTGGAGTAAAATCCTTTCCCTTGCTGGAAGTGGGAACCTCTTGGATAGTCCCCTTAGAGAGCAGATGTGAGATGACCTGAGGGAAAGAAGCTCAGTTGATCTTTGGGGGTGGTGGGATGCCTCTGAACGAGGGATATTTTTTTCCGGAAAAAGGGCATAGCAAGATTCATTTAAAATGGGCGTCGAAAGCCAAACACACTCTGGCTAGGCTTATAAATGCCCTAGGGCAGATAGCCTAGTATGAACCTATGAAATACCCTGTCTTGATGATGGAGAGGACCCAAGAGTCCTGGATGATCAGTTTCCAAGCAGCAAGAGATAGATTGAGATGAAGAGACAGGGGAGTGGATGGCCCTAGAGGCCAGTAGTCACAGGATACCTGGTTTAGGTTGGGGATGAAAGGACTGTTTTGTAGCAGAAGTGGCTGGAGCAGACTTGGAAGAGGCTGGCTTCCTAGATCCTCTCTTACTTTTAGAAGAACAGGACAGGGATGATTTTCTTACAAAGGCAGTCTTAACTGGGTAGTTCCTTTGGAACTGTGGTAGTGGAGATACAATAATATGTTTAAAGTCCTGTAACTCTTTCCCTTTCTCCTGTAAAGTTCTGAAGAGTTCTGTTGCTGAACTACCAAATAAGGCTTTATTTACAGGTGCGTCCATCAATTTGGCCTTGAAATCCTCAGGCAAGGGTTGTAACCTGAGCCAAGAGTATCTTCTTAGGCCGACCTAGTGGCAGCTGCCCTAGCAGAAGCATCAGCAGTATCATAACTGCACTTGGTAGAGTGCCTAGTCACTTGTGCAGATGAGTTGAGGATAGCTGCCAATTGAGATTTAGCTGGGGAATCTGGGATGTCTGCCAGAAGTTTCCCCTGCATCAGCCAGAAGGGCTAGGGAGTACTTTGCCATGTGGATCTGATAATTAATTGCCCGGAAGGCCAAAGTGGCAGAGGTGAAACCTTTCTTGCCAAATGTTCAATGACCTTACACTCTTTATCAGAGGGTAAAAAGGGAGTAGATAGGAGCAATCTGAAAGCCTTCTCCATAGAAACAGATATGGTAGCCGGGTCAGCAAAAGGAGATTTGAACAGGAACTTGGGAGTTCTCAGGTACCTTATAGAACCTGTCTGGACACTTAGGGGCAGGGGGCTGAGAGTCTGGACACAGGGAAGCAGCCGTGAAGGCATTCGGAAAAGCAGGCATGACTGGAGGGATTGCAGAAGGAGATAGGGAAATCCATCTGCAAGAGGTCATAGTAATTCTTCTGTATGTCTGAAACTTGGGGACAGTCCCACTTGAAAAAAAAAGTATCTCATTTTAAAAATGATCTCTCCAAAGGAAATATCTTCCCCAGGGGAATCTGTGCCATTAGATTCTTCCTTTGGGGATGCATACTCTAGGGGGGAAGCTATCTGTGTGGAGCAGGCTCAGAGATAAAACCCACAGTGTGAAAGTAGCTGACTCCAAGTCAGACTGTTGACCAGTCACGAGTTGAGTCCCACAGGGTTTGGTCCTGGGTCCTCTCCTGTTTGGTATCTACTTCTCTGAATTCCAGGCCAATACGAATGAACTCTGGCTGACAAAGTTCACAGAAGATTGCAAGTTGGGAGCCATAATTAACTCCCCAAGTGATGCTGACATCCTACAGAAATGCCTCACTGAGGCCAACGACTGGTGTCAGAACCATGGCCTTAAGCTCAATGCCAAAAAATGTGTCATCATCCCCTTTGGGAAAAACTCAGTTCCCATGAATTACCACATCGATGATAGTCCACTGAACACAGAAGGTGTCATAAGAGATCTGGGAACACAGGTGGACAGCAACATCTCTTTTGACCACCACACTGCCAGTGTGGTCAGAAAGTCTTTCTATGTGGCACATCTCATTACTAATTGTTTTGCATCCAGGAAGAAAGAGGTCATTGTCTCCCTCTACTCTTCCCTCATTAGGCCAGTCATCGAGTACAATGCCCCATTTGGCATGTACCTCATTAGACACCTGCAACAACTGCAGAGACTGCAAAAGTACCTCACAAAGATGATCCTAGGCCTTAAACACTTGTTCTATATGGACAGACTCAAAGAATTCCAACTATTCTCTATCTCATATTGCCTATTTAGAGGCGATCTCTGCTTGACTTACAAAGCCATGTCTGACCCAGCTCTGTTAGAAATGCTACATCTAAAGAAATCCCAATCCCTCCACACTACACACTCCAGAGACCTCAACCTCATTACCACAATCAACAGAACAAGCTGGAGGGACAGGTTCATAACCCAGAGACTGCCCATGCTATGGAATAGACTTCCCATACATGTCAAGCGGAGTGCCTAACTGGCCCTCTTCAAGAGAAATCTTGATGAGTGGATGGGGAAACAAAGTTCACCTCTGGGATCACTCCACTGGGAACGAAGATCGGGTGGCACGATGCCAGGGTAATCCTATGTACTAGGCTTGTAAAGGGTCCAGGGCCATTAGCCTAGTACACACCTATGAACCTATGAAGAGGTGTTAAAAGCTGTTCTTTTAAAGGTAGCTTAAGGGGAAAAGTCCTGCAGAGGAACAGAAGAAGGAGAAGATTGGTGAAGGGCCATGAAGGCATTAAAGAGGCTTTGTGAAAATGCTTGCCAATCAGGACACTGCTGTGGTGGAGCAGGAGAAACATGTTTTGTTTTGGCCTTCTTTTTTTAGGGTTTTCCATGTGGTGAATGGTGGAATGGCCTAACGTCTGCCTACATTTTACGACATCTGTAAGCATATCCTTATGCACAGTGATCTGCCTGATGCCACAAGGGTCTTCGGAAATAATGGGCCTGGGTTCCCCCTTTTCGCCCGGATCAGACGCCTGCACTTTTCTCGTGGATGGGCCAGTAGACTCCTTCGGGGCTTTCCCTGTGGTACCCACCGAAGGTAAATCCACCACCTCCAGCACAGCCTCCAGGCCTACATCAGCCTTGGGTGAAATGACCAGAAGAGACGGTGTAGCTGAAAGTTCAGTTCACGATTTCTTGGCCTTTTTTGGTAAGGGCCCGTCCGAATGACCGGTCACTTCCATCTCCCGTGCTAGGTGCTTAAGGCACTGGTTCTCAAAGCAGAGTTTGAGAGACACTAAACGGCTCCTAAGGGTCTTAGGGACAAAGGACTTGCAAAATAGTGCAAGCGGTGTGGTCATGGTCTGGGCCTAGACAGAAAAGGCAAAGATCGTGGGTGTCTTTATGTGGAATCTGTCTTCCACATTGACACTTGCTCTTCCTAGCTGACATGATACCCAACAAACAAGCAGTGACAAAAAATCTTAGAAGAAAAAACCCCAACAGGTACTTATCTGGTACACAACTGTCCTGGAGACCGAACATCTAGAGCAGGCGATCGAAAAGGAGGCAAAAAAGTCCTGGGGTAGGTGCATGCTGACATCTGCTTCATACCTGACACACTTGTGATGTTGTGAGGCATAGCATGTACCTCACAGTAGCATACAGACGTTTGGATACTAGCTGGATGTACAAATCAGCTGGAAGCTGACTCACTTATGTGACGAATACTGCAGTATACGAATAGAAGTACATCAATATATGTGATGTACAATGTTTGTAAATGTGAACTTGCTAATATGGTTTGATTACTTTGATATAAATGTAAATTTGTCTGTGTCACAAGTGATAATTCAATAACAATGCATTTTTAAAGAAAACAAACAGTGCTTAGAACATAAACACCTGAGCAGAAGGCCTGGAAGTGTAAATTCCTATGGGGGGACTGTAGTGTGGTCCACTATCAAGGAAATATACTTCTAAGTAAGGGAGACTAACAGCCTCCACTAATAGATAAAGCACCCCAAAGAACTTTCACTGAGAAACCCATAAGGCCCTAATTTACATCTCACCCAACCCAGGAGTACAAAGTCAGACAAACTCAGGCTTGCTCCCCCCAGGATTACAGTGGCCGAAACCATAATGGGGCTGGGGGACAAAAAGTACAGTTTTGTACCTACCATAAATGTAGATGTTCGAGTGTTCACACTGCTGCAGTCATCACACTTGGGTTATCCTGCCGTCAGGCGGTCCCGCAGTCGGCCACAGTTCCAAAGTCTTGGTCCGGCCTCGGTAACTGTTGCTTCTTCCCTCACGTCAGTGCGCCAGGGGTATATAAGAGGCATCCAACGCCATTTTCTTCAGTTTTTCTTGCCCCAGATGTCAGGTGCCCCCAAGTAGGTAGGCAATACATATTGCTAATAAAACATGTAAAAGGAATAAAAGGAATACCTTCAGTTACAAGCAAATACACCACAAAGGGTTGTACAGGATAGAAAAGGTATAGAAAAGTTCAGCTAGGTCAGAGGGGATGGGGGGAGGGTAACCTGGACTGCAGCAGTGTGAACACTCGAACATCTACATTTATGGTAGTTACAAAACTGTACTATGTTCATCGTGTTACACTGCTGCAGTCATCACACTTGGGTTGAATCCCAAAGCTAAGGATGGGTGGTGGAACTAAACAGGGTTTGGAGAAGCTAGTAGGCCCTGCAGAACTGCAGTGGCAAAGCCAGCTCTGGTTTTAGAGTATAGAGGTAAGTGATAGTGCTTGGTGAAGGTGTGCAGTGAACTCCAAGTTGCAGCCTCCAAAATATCCTTGGTTGGTACCCCTCTGAGGAAGGCTGTTGATGTTGCTGTAGCCCTGGTGGAATGGGGCCTAATGTTACCAGGTACAGGTTTCCCATGGTGTGTGTAGCAGAAAAGTACAGTTTTGTACCTACCATAAATGTAGATGTTCGAGTGCTAATACAGCTGCAGTAATCACAGATGGGTTTTCTGCCGTCAGGCGGTCCCTCGGTCGGCCGAATTCCAAAGTCTTGGTCCGGCGTCGGTTGTTGTCGCTTTCTCTTCTGACGTCAGTGAGGCCAGAGTATATAAGACACAGCCGACGCCATGTTCTTCAGTCTTTCTTGCCCCAGATGTCAGGTGCCCTCCGAAAGAAGGCAATACATAAATTATGCTTATATGCGTATACATGTAATGCAATATAATCCAAAAACAGTGGTTGCAAGCAAATAAACCTTAGAAGGATAACCCAGTCAGGCTGTATGAAGAGGTTGTTAGGCCCCATGCCTTTACCAAGTGGGGAAGGAGGGAGGGAAACCTGTACTGCAGCTGTATTAGCACTCGAACATCTACATTTATGGTAGGTACAAAACTGTACTATGTTCATCGTGCATACAACTGCAGTAATCACAGATGGGTAGAATCCCAAAGCTACGCACAGGGTGGTAGGTACTAGGCGGAACTGGGTTGAGCCAGAATGCCCTGCAAAACAGCAGTGGCAAAGCCTGCTCTTGTTCTGGAATATAAAGGCAGGTGGTAGTGTTTTGTGAAGGTATGTACAGAACTCCAAGTGGCTGCCTCCAGAATATTTTTGGTAGGAACTCCTCTGAGGAAGGCTGTAGAGGTAGGTGTGGCCCTGGTGGAGTGTGGTCTGATACCTGTAGGAACAGATTTCCCATGATAGGAATAACAAAACCGTATGCAGTGGCCTATCCACTTTGAAATAGTCTGCTTGGAAACTGGCTTCCCTTGAGCCCCTACAGCATACGACACAAAGAGTTGTTCCGATTTCCTGAAGGACTTTGTTCTGTCCAAATAGTAACGTAGCTGCCTATGGATGTCTAAGGAATGTAGCAGCCTTTCCCCTTTGTTTTGAGGATTGGGGTAAAAGGTAGGAAGGTGTATGGCTTGATTTAAAGCTACCCTAGATACCACTTTAGGCATAAATGATGGGTTGGTACGAAGGGAGACCCTGTCCTGATGGAAAATGAGAAAGGGCTGCACCGCCATGAGGGCCTGTAATTCCGAAACTCTACGAGCTGAAGTGATAGCCAGAAGGAGGGCAGTTTTCCAGGACAAATATTGCAAATCTGTTGAGGCAGCTGGTTCAAAAGGAGGCAATGTTAATTTTTCTAGTATGTAATTAAGATCCCAGGCTGGTATTGGTTGTTTCCTTGGTGGTCTAATATTCTTAGCCCTCTGAGGAACTGTCGAAGAGTGGGTGAGAAAATAAAGGAGGATCCGTGTTGTATTCTGCAGAAATAGCTGAGGCATGGATTTTTATGGAAGAAAATGAAAGTCCACTGTTCAGCAGCTCAGCTAGATACTGTAATACCTGAGGCAAGTTCAGTTTTCTAGGGTCCTGGCCTTTTTCGCATTCCAAGAACAAAACCGCTTCCATTTTATGAGTAAGCATTTCTAGTAGATGGTCTTCTGGCCTCCAAAATGACATCCTGCACCTCCTTGGAGAGTAGGGTCTGTTGTGGTGTTAAGGAATTTTCCATGCAGCAAGGTTGAGTGTTTTCAGCTGACTGTGGAGAGTTTTGTAACTGTGCTGAGTCAGCAGAAGTGGCCTTAGAGGCAGGGACCAGGGAGGAGTATGTGTTAGGCTCCTCAGCAATGGGTACCAGTGTTGCCTTGGCCAATCTGGAGCAATCAGTATCATCTTCGGTCTGTCTGCTCTTGCTTTCAAAAGTACCTTGGGCAGAAGAGGCAGAGGTGGGAATGCGTAAACTGTCCATGCTGTCCAACTGAATGAAAGGGCGTCCACTCTCCAGGCCTTTGGATGAAAGGTCCTCGAACAAAACTTTTCCAATTGATGATTCCTGTGGGAGGCAAAAGATCTATGTCTGGCCTCCCCCACACTTGGGTTATTTCTGCAAACACCTGCGGATGTAACTTCCATTCGTGTGGATCTGTCATATTTCTGCTTAATTTGTCTGCCAGTGTTTTCCAATCCTGGCAAGTACTGTGCTTGAAGTTCGATTTGCCATTCCAGAGCCAAGTTCCAAAGGGTCATGGCTAGTCTGCACAAGGGGTATGAATGTGTTCCTCCTTGTTTGTTTATGTACCACATTACTGTGGTGTTGTCTGTTCTTATGAGTAATTGTCCTGGATGCAGGAAGTCCTTGAAAGCTGTAATTGCATTTATTACTGCTAGCATTTCTTTTGATTGATGTGGAGGTGCTTTTCTTTTGGGACCATTTGCCCTGGATGCACCTGTCCATGTGCGCCCCAAGCGTAATCTGAGGCGTCTGTTGTGATAACTTGCTCTGCTTGAGGCTTGCAGAATGGGAGGCCTGTGTTTGCTTGACATGCTTGGGCCCACCATAGAAATTCCTTTTGCAAACATGGGATTATTGGTAGTATTGTTTCCAAACTGTGACTGTGTTGAGACCATAGGTTTTTTAGGTACCATTGAAGTTTCCTCATATGCAGCTTTGCACATGGGATTAAAAGAATGCAAGATGCCATGAATCCCAGAGCCTGCAGGATTTTCCTTGCAGTAAGCCTGGTACTTTTTGCTAGTATTTTGAAGTACTGAGATAGTTGCCCTTGTTTTCTGGCGTAAGATAGGCCATCTGGGTGTTTGTGTCCAAGTTGGCACCCAGGAAGGTTATTTTCTGAGATGGTGTTAGCCTTGATTTCTCTTTGTTGATTGTGTATCCCAGAGCATGCAAGCCGTGTCACATATGTCAGATGTTCCAGAAGTATGTGCTTGCTGTCCGCTTGGATCAGGCAGTCGTCCAAATAAGGGTAAATTTGTATCCCTTGAAGTCTGCAGTAGGCAATCACTGATGCCAGGCACTTTGTGAATACTCTGGGCGCAGTAGATAAGCCAAAGGGCAATGCAGAGAATTGATAGTGGATTGAACCTGCAAGAAATCTGAGGTATCTTCTGCAGCTTTGTCTGATTGGGACATGCAGGTATGCCTCCTTGAGGTCCAATGTTACCAGCCAAAACTCCTTGCCCAGCATGGGAAGAAGTTGCTGTAATGTGAGCATCTTGAATTTTGGTACAGTAGAAATGTGTTTAGGATGGATAAGTCCAAAATGGGTCTCCAGTCGGTTCCTTTCCTTGGTACCAGAAAAGCCTTGAATAAAAACCTTGACCTTGTTCGTGAGAAGGTACCTCTTGAATAGCTCTCATGCTTAAGAGCTTTGAAATTTGTAGTTGTGCCTCTGCCCTTTGATTCTGTGGCAGGTTTGGCATGCCTCTTATTTTTGGAAGAGTGTGGAAATGAAATTTGTAGCCTCTGTTTATAATGTCCAGGATCCATTTGTCTGTTGTGACAATATGCCAATTGTTTGCAAATAATGCTAGCTTTCCTCCCAAAGGTGCTGCCAGCTGAGACGTGCTTGGCATGGAAATGAGGGAGTCATTGGGTTTGCTTCCTGTATTGTTGTGCACTGTCCTCGCCACCTCTTGGCGCTGGAGTTTGCCATTGTCGTCCTCTATATGATCCTTGTGATTGCCCTCTGCCCCTTGTGCGTCTGTATCTACCTCTTTGGGGCTTGTCAATGGCTGGAAAGGACCAGTTCTTTGAAGGCCAATTTCTGCTAAAACGTGGTGGTTGGACCTGGAAAAAGGTTTTGACAGTTTGCATTGATTTGGCTTTTTCTTCCATTTTCCGTAATATCTCCTCAGCATTAGTACCAAACAGCACATCCTTTTGTAAAGGAGCATCTAGAAGTTTAGCTTTCACAGGATCAGGCAAGTTTTGTTCTCTAAGCCAAGCATGTCTGCGAATGACTGATCCCGTAGCAGCCGCTCTACTTGAAGCCTCTAGGGCATCATAACCACATTGTAAAGTGTGTTTACCCACTTGCTCTGAACTATGCATCATATCCTGTAACTCCTTTAAATCTGGTTGTTCAGGTTGAGACATTTTGTTCCTTAATTGTGATAACAGGAACTGTTGATATTTAAGCATATGAAACTGACAATTTAAGGCCCTCATGGCTAGGGTGGCCGAGGTATATACCTTTTTACCCCACCTTTCTAAAGATCTTGATTCCCTTTCTGCAGGAAGTGGATTCTTGGCAGTGGAGGCCTTCAATCCCTTGGGGCCTTGTGAAATGGTTTCAGGGTCAGCATTATGGCTTTTGAAGAGAAATTGGTGAGAGCTGGGTACTCTGTAATACCTATCAGGTTTGACTGGTGCAGGAGGCAGAGAGAATCCCGGTTAAGGCAAGCCTCCGAATAGACATCATCCAGTATGTCCAAAACAGGGGGTATAGCCAGAGGTCTGTGTTGAGGTAACAAAAGAAATTCCCTAAGTCTTTTCTTGGAATCTGAAAAGTCTTGGCCTTCCCAATGGAAGTGTTCCTCAAGGTGTGCAAGGTTTCCCCAAAGGAAAAATCCTCAGGAGGGGATACAGAAGGGATGGACTGTTCTGCATCCGAATCCTCAAAAGGAGAGTAAGAGTGTTCCTCTGCATCAGAATGTTCTGATAAAATGGATCCCTGATCAGAAGAGGGGGAATCTTCCTCCACTCTGGGTCTCTTGTCTGGAGGGGGTTGAGAACCTCTGATAAGAGTAATTAAATCCTCAGCCATTTTAAGCATCTGTTTTTTAGGCATGGGACCTGGAGATGGGCCCTGTGCAACAGGCCTCGTGGGATGCCTGGCTGCTTTGGATTTAGTAAAGGCCTTAATTGAAAAAGAAGATGAGGGCCTAAAGACACCATGGTTGGAGGTGGACCTGTCCACATTAGTAGGCTCAACATTAGCAAAGGCTTCGGTTGTAGTCTGGGAAAGGGCCGAGGTCCCAGCGGTCTCGGGTACAGAGGACACCGCCAAAGGAGTGTCGTCGGTAGTCAGGGACTGCAAAGGCGTCTCGCTGAGAACCGCACCACATACAGCCTGTTTTGGTGTGGTGTCAGCGGGGACCGCGGGCCTCACGTGTCGGTCCTTTTCCTTGCGTTTTTTGGACAAAACGGTAGTCGGAGTGTCCGACGACATTTTATAATCAAAAGCTTTACCAAAGTAGTGTTGGGCGAACTCCGCCCGACGCTTAATAGTGCGTTTATTGAAGGTAGCGCAAAAGCGACAGCCCGAGACGTTGTGGTCTGGGCCCAAACAAGGTATGCAGAGGGAATGGAAATCCTTATGCGGTATTTGCTTCCCACAAGAAATACAATTATTAACTTTTTCTGACATCGGTCTGAGGCAAGAAAAGTTTCAACGGGTACTTAGATTTAATGAAGACTTCGGTTTCCAAAATTTTCGTAATTCAGGAGCTGGCCGACCGGCACTTGCGAACTGCTTCTGCTTCGGGCACAGCGGCAAAAAAGACTGGAGAACATGGCGTCGGCTGTGTCTTATATACTCTGGCCTCACTGACGTCAGAAGAGAAAGCGACGACAACCGACGCCGGACCAAGACTTTGGAATTCGGCCGACCGAGGGACTGCCTGACGGCAGAAAACCCATCTGTGATTACTGCAGCTGTATGCACGATGAACATCGGATACAATGTCCTATCCATTTTGAAATGGTCTGTTTTGAGATAGCCTTTCCTTGTGATCCTGCAGCATAGGATACAAAGAGCTGGTCAGATTTTCTGAAAGCCTTAGTTTTATCCAAGTAGTAACGTAATTACCTGTGACTGTCCAAAGATTGTAGGAGCCTTTCCCCTTTGTTCTGAGGGTTTGTATAAAAGGTGGGCAAATTAATGGTTTGGTTTAGGGCCACACTGGATACCACCCTTTGGCATAAAGGAAGGGTTAGTTCATAAAGCGACTCTGTCTTGATGGAAAATGATGAAAGGCTCCACTGCCATTAGGGCCTGTAGCTCTGAGACTCTTCGTGCTGAAGTTATTGCTAGCAGCAGGGCAGTTTTCCATGATAGAAACTGTAGATCAGCTGTAAAAGCTGGTTCAAAGGGCAGTAGTGTAAGTTTTTCCAAAACAAAGTTGAGATCCCAAGTTGGTGATGGTGCTCTCCGGGGTGGTCTTATGTTCTTAGCCCCTCTGAGAAACTGTCTTAGTAATGGATGTGAAAATATAGGAGGATCCATGTTGTATTGAGCTGAAATAGCTGAGGCGTGGATCTTAATAGATGAAAAAGAAAGTCCTTTGTGCAACATCTCAGTTAAATATTGAAGAATCTGAGGAATATTTGGGACAAGGGGATTTTGGTCTTTAGCCTGGTTCCAGGCAGAGAATCTTTTCCATTTGTCTGAATAGGCTTTCCTGGTGCTGGGCCTCCTGGCCTCCAGAATGACATCCATCACAGCTTTAGAGAAGTGTTGACTGGTTGTTTAGGTAATTTGCCATGCAGCCAGATTTAAAGTCTTGAGCTGGCTGTGTAGAATCTGGTTGTTTTGCTGAGTGAGCAGGTGAGAAATTGGAGGTAAAATCCATGGTGGGCTTTGAGCCATGTTCCTTAGTATTGGATACCAGTGTTGGTGTGGCCAGTCTGGAGCAATGAGCATCATTTGTGGCCTCTCTAATCTGGCTTTCAGTAGCACCTTTGCAAGGAGAGGCAGTGGAGGAAAGGCATACACTGTCAATGTTTTCCAACTGAATGAGAGGGCGTCCACTTTCCAAGCTAGTGTGTGGTACGTCCTTGTGCAAAATTTCCGTAGTTGGTAGTTTTGGGGGGAAGCAAACAGATCTATGTCTGGGCTCCCCCATTTTTGAGTTATCATTGCGAATACTTGTGGCTGTAGTTTCCACTCGTGAGGATCTATGATGTTTCTGCTTAGATCGTCTGCCAATGTGTTTTTCTTTCCTGGCAGGAATTGTGCTTGTAGTTGAACTTGGTAGGTCAGTGCTGTGTTCCACAAGGTCATTGCTTGCCTGCATAGGGGGTAGGAATGTGTGCCCCCTTGCTTGTTTATGTACCATATCACTGTGGTGTTGTCCATCTTTATTATGAGTTGTCCTGGATGTAGGAGGTCCTTGAAAGCTGTTAGGGCATTTTGTACAGCTAGCATCTCTTTTTGATTGATATGTAGATGCCTTTGATCTGCAGACCATTTGCCCTGAATACACTGTCCTGCCATGTGTGCTCCCCAGGCATAATCCGATGCATCTGTTTGTTATAGTTTGCCTGGCTGTGGGTAAGGTAAAAGGCTGACCCTTGTTGAGGTGACATGCCTGAGCCCACCATAGAAACTCCTGTTGAAGGCAGGGAATGAGTGGTATTATGGTTTCCAAGCTGTGGCTGTGTTGAGTCCATACGCTTTTCAGGTACCATTGTAATTTCTTCATATGCAGTTTTGCATATGGTATTAGTAGTATGCAAGATGCCATGAATCCCAAGGCCTGCAGAATTTTTCTTGCAGGGAGTTGGGTCTTTGTTGCCATCATTTTGAAGTACTGAGTCAGTTGTCCTTGCTTGTCTGGCGTGAGATAAGCCATCTGGGCCATTGTATTTAAGCTGGCACCCAGGAATATTATATCTTGTGAGGGCACTAGTTTTGACTTCTTTTCGTTTACTGTGTACCCTAGGCAACTTAATAGGTTTTTGACAAACGCCAGATGCTTTAAAAGAATGTCCTTGCTTTCGGCTTGAATAAGGCAGTCATCCAGGTATGGATATATTTTAATTCCTCTTTGTCTGCAGTATGCAATTACTGGTGCCAGGCATTTTGTGAAGACCCTGGGCGCAGTAGATAAGCCAAAGGGCAGTGCAGAGAATTGGTAATGGGTTGAACCTGCTACAAATCGGAGGCATCTTCTGCAATTTTGTCTGATAGGGAAATGCAGGTATGCCTCCTTGAGGTCCAATGTTACTAGCCAAGCCTTCTTGCCCAGCATGGGAAGAAATTGCTGTAGTGTTAGCATCTTGAATTTGGGTACTTCCAGATATGTGTTTAGAATTGAGAGGTCCAGAATGAGCCTCCAAGCTTTGTCCTTTCGGGGAACTAGAAAAAATCTTGAGTTAAATCCTTGTCCTTGCTCCTGTGTAGGAACCTGTTGAATGGCTCTCATGTTCATGAGAGCTGAAATTTGTTTGTGAGCCTCTGCCCATTGATTTGGTGGCAGGTTTGGCATTCCTTTTATCCTTGGCAAAGTGTGAAAGTGGAATCTGTATCCTTGAGATACAATATTTAGGACCCATTTGTCTTTTGTGATGATGTGCCAGTTGTCTGCAAAAAGTACTAGTTTTCCTCCCAAGGGAGCTGCCAAGAGGGATTTGCTTGGCAGTCTGAGAGGTAAGTCATTGTGTTTGTCTTCTGATAGTTTGAGACCTGTCTTCTCCTCCTTTTTGGGTCGTGGCACCCCATTGTCAAGGCTGGTAAGAGCCTTGTGACTGACTTCTGCCCCTTGGGCGTCTGTATTTGCCCCTCTGTGGTCTGGCAGAAGCCGGAAAGGACCAGTTTTTGGTTGGCCAATTTCTGCTGAAACGAGGGGGTTGAACCTGTAAAAAAATCCTTGACCGTCTGCATAGATTTTGCCTTATCCTCCATTTTCTTTAAAACCTCTTCTGCTTTTACACCAAATAAAACATCCTGCTGTAAAGGTGCATCCAATAACTTTGCTTTAACATAATCAGGTAAAGTTTGTTCTTTTAACCAAGCATGTCTACGTATGACAGACCCCGTCACTGCTGCTCTACAAGAAGCTTCCAATGAATCAAATCCACATTGCAAAGTATGCTTTCCCACTTGTTCAGCTGCATGCAACAAATCTTGCATTTCCTTGTAATCAGGCTGTTCTGTATGTGTGATCATTTTTTGTTTTAATTGAGACATCAAATATTGTTGATATTTCAGCATGTGAAACTGGCAATTTAAGGCCCTCATAGCTAGAGTAGCTGAGGTGTATACTTTCTTTCCCCATCTGTCTAGTGCTTTAGAATCCCTTTCAGAGGGTACAGGATTTTTAGCAATAGAGGCCTTAACCCCTTTGGGACCCTGGGAAATGGTTTCTGGGTCAGCAACAGGGCTTTTATATAGGAATTTGTGTGAGTCAGGGACTCAGTAGTATCTGTCTGGTTTGGCTGGTGCAGGAGGTAGTGAATCTGTGTTAAGGCTAGATTCTGAATAAACATCATCCACAATGTCTAACACAGGTGGAATAGCAAGTGGTCTGTGCTGGGGTAGTAAAAGGAACTCTCGGAACCTTTTCTTAGAATCAGAGTAATCCTGGCCTTCCCAGTGGAAATGTTCCCTCATGGTATGTAAAGTTTCCCCAAAAGAGAAGTCTTCTGGGGGAGATGCTGAAGGGATAGACTCTTCAGCATCAGAGTCTTCATAAGGGGGAAAAGAATATTCCTGTTCCTCATTAGAATCTGAGGAAACTGAAACCTGGTCAGAGGAAGCGTAGTCCTCCTCCTGTCTTGGCCTTTTATCAGGAGGGGGATGGGAACCCCTGATTAGGGTAATTAAATCTTCAGCCATCTTAAGCATCTGTTTCTTAGGCATGGGGCATTGTACTGGAGACTGCTGTACAGTCTACTTTGTTTTTAAAGGGGTTTTCAGCTTTGCATAGGATTTAATAGTAAGTGTAGTCGGTCTGAAGACACCTTCTGCAACTGAAGGCATTTCAACTGCACAGGAATCTCCTTCAGCCATGGAGTCGGAAGGGCCTAGAGGTAAAGGTTGTGGAGGCCTAGCAATCTCCGCTTGGGAATCGGATGCCGCTGGGGGTTCTAAATCAGCGGATGTCAGGGGCTGTGCAGGCGCCTCACTGAAAACCGGAGAACCGGCGACTGGCCTAGCAGAGGCCTCGGAGTCTGGTTTGGGTCTCGGCTGCCTGTCCTTGTCTTTGCATTTTTTATGCATTCCAGTCATCGGTTGCTCCGATGGCATGGTATAATTAAATTTCCTACCAAAATAATGTTGGGCGAAATTAAAGACTTTGGTCTGAAATTCGAATTGAAAATCTCAGGAGTCAGCCGACCGGCACTTGCGAACTGCTTCTGCTTCGGGCACCGCGCGGCAAGAAAGACTGAAGAAAATGGTATCGGATGCCTCTTATATACCCCTGGCGCACGGACATCAGGGAAGAAGCGACAGCTACAGGCGCCGGACCAAGACTTTGGAACTCTGGCCAACTGCGGGACCGCCTGACGGCAGGATAACCCAAGTGTGATGACTGCAGCAGTGTAACACGATGAACATCACCAACTTAACAGAGATACCACTCCTGCCCACAGTCTTAGTCACACACAGAGGTAGCAGCAGCAAGAGGCCCACAGAGGGAGCTGTCGTACTGCTGAGTTCTACTACATGGCTCCATTAAGACCCTACAGAGCTGCTCCTATCCCCAACTTACAGAAGGGGCCCAGACCAAGTCTCATGGAGATTCACCAGCCAAGGATGATTAGACATGTGTCTAGGGTGTCTGCCAAGTCTCGAACACCTCCAAAACATGCGGAATCAGCTAGCCGGAAAGCAGGATTCTCTCCCATGTTGGGAAGACAACTAGCAACCAAAACATCATAAGAAGAGATTGAACCCCCTGTCTGAAGATGATATACCTGTCACAGGAAGAAATGAGAAACAGGCTACAAAAATCATTACCCAAGGACAATACGTGTAGCCAGGCTGACTGACGTGAACATACTCCTATATCCCCCACCCAAGCAAAGACATCTATTAAAGATACTAAATACAAAGAAGCAGAGCTGCAGCATGATGGCAGTTTACAGACTGAAGAAATGATCCTTCCCGATCATAGACTCAAGAAGGATTTCCAGACAGACTAGGGTCACACCACCAGGAAGTCCTACAATATGGACAGGTGAGAGAAAGCTGACAGTCCTATACCCCAATATGAAAAAATATACCTTCATGCCACATATTTCACCATCTCTTGCCACCTTATCTGCCAGTGATGTAATGGCTCAGCACCTTGGGACTACTGAAAAGTCACTCTCGAGGTGGGAAGACAAGATCTCATTTCAGTCTGATGAAAAATGGTATGTGTACCAACACTCTTAGTGGTGGCGGCAGCAGCAGCACAGTGAGGATTCCTCTAGGCTTTAGATTACATATTAACATAAACAAAAACTGGCTCCAAGGGAGAAACTGCCAAGGCACTCGGTCAGGACACACCTGTCCCAAAATCTACTATGAACTCAAGAACAGGTGACAGCCCAAGCATCATATAAACTTCTTAAAGAAAGTGTAATCTCAAGAAGCCACTGGAGCTCCAGGACAGCAAAGCACTGTCTGCTTCAAAAAACAGACTGACATGGCTGACTCATCAAGGGAATCAAACAGGGAGGGAGAGTCCTACGCCCTTGACCGTAGAGTTCAGATTACACAAGTGGTTCATATGCCAGGAATCTAGCCAGATGAGGCCCTATTGTGAACATACACAAGCCAATGACACCAGTCATATACTCTGGCACAAGATCACCCAAAGACTCCTATTCAATCGGAGCCATCCAGTCCAGGTGGGCTGGGGAAGTACCTATAAGAAACATCTCAAACATGACAGCTCACAATCCATAACCATAATGCAAAGAGGCCACACACTTTTACTGGATGCTTGGGGCACATAAGCCAGAGATAAATCAAAATGACCATAGACCTAACTCTAAGCAGGCAACAAAGTCAGCCAATTCTCCAGACAGAATCATAGAATAAATTCCAGCCCACCCACTGAAGATCAAAACCATACACACACTGAACCCACAATGAGGTTTCTCTCATCTTTACTCCAAATTCGGAACATCCACAAAAGAGAAAACAAATCAATATGAAGACAGGACTTTTTTTTACTACCAATAGCATGCATCAAGATCTGAACTACCAGCTCCAAAAAAGAACAGGCAAGCATAGAGGAAGAGCATATTTATGAAGGCAATGTGTGACATTGGCCAGTTCTAAGCATGTTGATCTCCACAAAAACATGCCAAATGCTGATTGGTAGAGAGAATAACCCAAAGACATGAACTATCAAATAAGGGTCTTCAGTGAAACATTACAGAATATAATTTCCACAAAAAATATTGTATAATAGCAGTAAATCTGTTTACGTTTCAAGTAAAGCCTGCACTTGACCAAAGGTGAAGGTCATTTGATTATACTAACGTTAGTGCCATGATTAAAATGAAAATTCTTGAAGTCCATTCAGTTGTTGTTTAAACTTCAGCAGTGCAAATATATAGTCTTACTACTATTATTGTTCTACTGCTACTGTAGCATCACATTTTTTTCCATAAACATTGTAAGAAAAAAATCCCACTAAAATAGACTATCCCCGTGAAAAATGTTTGAATTTTTTTTCAAATTTAGGAAAAAAAATGACTGCTAATTAAAGAAAATGTAAAGCAGATGCACAAAACATTTTAGTATCTAAAGAACTGAAATCTACAATTGAAAAGCAAACTTGCACTAAAAAGAGAAAGTACAGTTTTGTACCTACCATAAATGTAGATGTCCGAATTGGATAGCATCTGCAGTCATAACAACTGGGTTGTCCTGTCGTCAGGCAGCCCTTCAGTCGGCCGGATTCCAAAGTCCGGGTCGGGCTGATGTCGCACTTCACACGACGTCACCTCTGTTGGTCTTCGGGTATATAAGCATCAGCCGACGCCATTTTCTTCAGTGTTTCTTGCCCCAGATGCCAGAAGCCCTCTAGAAGGCTAAAAAATTTTGGATAGATGCCAATGCTTCCAAAAGATAGAGGTAAACACAAAAATAAGCATGTATGTACATAAATACAAACAAATACACCATGAAGAAGTCCCCACTAGCTAGCTATTTGAAGGGTAAACACCCTAGGAGTACCACAGAGGGAAGGAGGGAGGTGACTGCAGATGCTATCCGACATCTACATTTATGGTAGGTACAAAACTGTACTATGTCCTTCATGGATGCATCTGCAGTCATAACAACTGGGTAGAATACCATAGCCAACTAGGGAGGAGGATAAAGGTAGATTATGGTGTGTTTAGGATCCCTTGCAGAACAGCAGTGGCAAACCCTGCTCGATCTGGAATATAGAGGTAAATTATAATGCTTGGCAAATGTATGCACGGAGGTCCAAGTAAGGCTGTGGTAGTGGCTGTTGCCCTTGTAGAATGAGGTCTTATGTTCTGTGGAATTTGCTTTCCATGGAAGGAGTAACAGAATCGTATGCAATTTCCTATCCATTTGGAGATTGTCTGTTTGAAATAGCTTTTCCTTCCCTTCCTGTTGCATAGGCTACGTAAAGTTGGTCAGTCTTTCTGCTATTTTTTGTTCTGTCCAAGTAGAAGCGTAGCTGTCTATGTACATCCAAGGTATGCAGTATTCTTTCCCCTCTGTTTTGTGGGTTGGGAAAGAAGGTAGGTAGGTGGATTGCCTGGTTTAAGGACACTCTGGATACCACCTTAGGCATAAATGTAGGATTAGTCCTCATGGACACTCTATCTTGGTGGAAGATTAGAAAGGGTTGCACTGCCATGAAGGCCTGTAGTTCTGAAACCCTCCTTGCTGAAGTAATTGCCAGTAGGAAAGCAGTTTTCCATGACAGGTGTTGCAGATCTGCTGTTGCTGCTGGTTCAAAAGGTGATAGAGTCAATTTTTCTAGCACAAAGTTCAAGTCCCAGGCTGGTAATGGTGGTTTCCTTGGAGGTTTTACATTCTTGATTCCTCTGAGGAACTGCCTGAGCAAAGGGTGTGAAGAATCAGGTGCATCAAAGCTGGATTCTGCTGGAATAGCTGATGCGTGAATCTTGATGGAGGAATAGGACAGGCCTGAATGAAGTAGTTGCCAGATACTCCAGAATGTTGACCATATCTATGCTTGATACATATTTACCTCTTTCTGAGCTCCAAATGACAAACCTTTTCCATTTCCCCGCATAGTTTCTTCTTGTTGAAGGTCTAATAATGTCTTTAACTCTTTGTGAAAGCTGTGGATTAGCAGCTGCTATGTGATGTTCCATGCAGTCAGTTGCAACGTTTTAGGTTTGGATGCATGGTGCTGTAGTTGTTCTGAGTTAGCATCAAAGGCATCAGGGTATTGGCCACATATTGTTCCGAGACATGCTCCTCAGCAGTGGGTACCAATGCTGTCTTGGCCAGTTTGGAGCTATCAGGATTATCCTTCCTCCTTGATTTTAGTAATACTTTGTGTATCAAGGAAGAGGTGGGAATGCATATGCTGTTAGTCCTTTCCAGCTGAAGGAGAGAGTCCACTTTCCATGCTAGTGGGTGGAATGTCCTTGTGCAGAATTTTTGAGCTGGTGATTGAGAGGTGATGCGAATAGATCTATCTGAGGCATTCCCCATTTCTTCGAGATGGTCTTGAAGATGTCCGGTGTAGCTGCCATTCGTGGACATCCGATGTAGTCCTGCTTAACATATCTGCTAGAGAGTTTTTTTCCTGGTACAAATATTGCCTGTAACTGGATGTTGTAGCGGAGTGCCAGGGTCCACAGCTCCAAAGTCATTCTGCATAGGGGTAGGAATGAGTGCCTCCCTGTTTGTTGATGTACCACATGACTGTGGTGTTGTCTGTCCTTATCATCAACTGGCCTTCCTTGAGAAATGGTCTGAATTTTGGATTGCCAGTTTTACTGCCAGCATTTCTTTTAGGTTGTTGTGCAGGTGAAGTTGGTCTTGTGTCCACAACTCTTGCACGCATTTGCCCAGCATATGTGCCCCCATCCCAGGTCTGAAGCATCTGTTGTGATGGTCTGGCTTGCTTGACCTTTGAAAGGGCAGGCCTGGGTTTGACTGGCATGGAGCCCACCATAGGAACTCCTGTTTTAAGCATGGTATTAGTGGAATTTCCGCTTCTAGGCTGTGTCTGTGTTGGGACCATAAATTCTTTAGGTACCACTGAAGCTTTCTCATATGTAGTCTGGCAAATGGGACCAAGATTATGCATGATGCCATGAAACCCAAGGCCTGCAGTACCTTTCTTGCTGTTAACTTGTTCAGATTTGTTAGTGCCAAGAAGTAAAGAGGGAGTTCTTTTGTTTTTCTGTAGTTAGGAATGCCATTTGCCTTACTGTGTCCAATTCCGCTCCCAGGAAAGTCCTTGTCTGGGATGGTATCAGCCTTGACTTTTGTAAATTGACTGTGTATCCCAGTGCTTGAAGCAAGTAAATGACCCTTTGTAAATCTGTTGTCAGCTTGCTTTGGTTGTCCCCTTGTATCAGACAGTCGTCCAGGTATGGATAAATTTGAATTCGCTGTAGTCTGCAATGGGCGATTACTGATGCCAGGCATTTTGTGAATACTCTGGGCAGTAGATAAGCCAAAGGGCAATGCTGAGAATTGATAGTGCTCTGATCCTGCAAGAAATCTGAGGTATCTTCTGCAGATAGGTCGAATGGGGACGCAGGTATGCCTCCTTGAGATCTAGAGTTACCAGCCAACACTCCTTGCCCAGCATGGGAAGAAGTTGCTGTAGGGTCAGCATTTTGAATTTTGGGACAATGATGTAAGTATTTAGGGTAGACAGGTCTAGAATTGGTCTCCAACTTTTTTCCTTTCTTGGAACTAGGAATAGTCTGCAGTAGAACCCCTTTCCTTGCTCTGCTGTTGGCACTTTTTCCACAGCTCGCATGTTTGCTAATTCCATTATCTGTTGTAGAGCCTCTGTTTTTTTGATTTGGAGGTAGGTTTGGCATTCCTCTTTGACTGGTAAAGTGTGGAAGTGGAACCGATAACCTTGATCTATGGTTCGTAAAATCCACTTGTCCTTTGTTATGTGGTGCCAGTTTTTTGAAAATAAGGTTAGCTTTCCGCCTAGAGGAGCTGCTATTTGTTGGGTTTAGGTTTAAGTCACTGTGGCTGTGTTGATGTAGAGGCAGGTGTTGATTCTGTGCCTCTGTTGTTACCTTGCCACTGTCGTCCTCTGTAGGCACCTCCTCTGGATTGGTTTCTGCCTCTGGAATGTCTATTCCTGCCCCTTTGAGGTCTTGTGGAGTCAGGAAAGGACCAATTTTTGGAAGGCCAGTTCCTGCTAAACCTTGGGGGTTGAACCTGCAAGAATTCTTTAACTGTCTGGACTGATTTTGCCTTTTCTTCCATTTTCTTCATAACCTGCTGGGCAGGTGTACCAAACAAACTAGATTTATCCATAGGAGCATCAAGCAATTTAGATTTAACATGATCCGGTAAAGCTTGCTCCTTTAGCCATGCATGCCTTCTAATTACTGTGCCAGTCATGGCTGATCTAAATGAAGCCTCCAGTGCATCATAGCCACATTTTAAAGAATGGTTACTAACCTGCTGTATGTTATTTACCATTTCTAATACATAATTCTTATCAAGAGATTCATCAGTGGTTAGCTTTTTAGTTAACTGATCAAGCATAAACTCTTGGTATTGTATCATGTGAAACTGACAATTTAAAGCTCTAGCTGAAAGAGTGGCTGAAGTGTAAACTTTTTACCCCATCTGTCTAATGACCTTGCTTCCCTTTCAGAAGGAACAGGGTTTTAGCTATAGTCGCGGCTACTGCCTTGGGACCCTGGGATATAGTTTCGGGGTCTGCAAGAGGGGCCTTGTAAAGGTGGTGATGAGTATCTGGCACCCTGTAAAATCTGTCTGGTTTGGCAGGGGCTGGGGGTAAAGAATCTGGAGCTGAGCAGGCATCATTGAAAGCATCATCCACCACAGAGAGAACAGGAGGGATAGCTAAGGGCCTGTGCTGTGGTAGGTGCAAAAAGGTCCTAAGTCTTTTCCTGGAGTCTGAAAAATCCTGCTGCTGCCATTGGAACTGCAAGGTTTCCCCAAAGGAGAATTCTTCTGGAGGGGAAGCAGCTGGAATGGATTCTTCAGCATCCGAATCTTCAAAATTGGAGAAAGGAGCCTCTGGCTGGTCAGTTATGTCTGATTCATCAGCAGAATCATCAGAGGACACTGGCTCAGGGGGCTCTGTCCTAGGTCTCTTTTCTGGGGGCTGAGAGGCCCTGTCTGGGTGAGATTGAGATCCTCTAATTAATGAAATTAAATCTTCTGCCAAGGTAAGCATTTGAGAACTGGCAGAGGGCCTGGTGGAAGGGGGTTTAGCAGGCACTGTTTTAGTAGTCTTGGCTGCTTTAGCCCTGGCGAAGGCCTTAATGGACATGGCTGCTGGAGGCCTAGCAGCACCACGTGCTGGGGTAGAGACATCCAAGGGAATGGTGTCTGATAAGTCAGTGGTAAGCACCGTAGTGGTTAAAATTTCTGAGGCCGATTCAAGAGTGTTAGCAGGGACCTCAGGTGTAGTGAAAGTTTCAGGTGTAGTTTGATCAGTTTTCTCGGTTTCGCCGAAACCGAGACACTGTTTGCTTAACCATGGTTTGGTCCGACGGCATAATGAAGTCAGAACCGAAAAACTGTTCTGCAAACTCTGACCGACATCTCATCGGTTGAAAGAAGCACAGGACGAACAAGCTGCTACGGCTGGGCCTAAACAGGGCAGGCAGTAAGAGTGGAAATCTTTATGAGGTATTTGTTTCAAGTTAAACAATTATTAACTTTTTCTGACATTGGCTGAGGCAAGAAAGAGTCCCCAACGGGTACTTAGCTTTAGAAGTCTTCAAGTAGTATTCGTAGAAGTAATCTCTGGATCCGACCGACCGCACTTGCGACAGCTTCTGCTTGCAAGAAAGACTGAAGAAAATGGCGCGGCTGATGCTTATATACCGAAGACCAACAGAGATGACGCCGGGTGAAGTGCGACATCCGGACCCGGACTTTGGAATCCGGCCGACTGAAGGGCTGCCTGACGACAGGACAACCCAGTTGTTATGACTGCAGATGCATCCATGAAGGACATCACTTTGTTACCACTGCAATGGCAGTGCCAATTGGGTCAAGGGCTGTGAGCACAAGGAAACATATTAACAGAGAGCAGAGCAGAGATCACCTGACCATATAAACACTGATATTTCTGGATGCCATAAGCAACACAATGCTCTGACCAGGTTCTAAAACATCTTGGACACATTACACTATGTCCAAGTTCAAAACCAGGTATATTATGACGTCAAACATAAAGAAGGAAGGACTTTCAAGAGGGCTGCACACAGAGGTTGCACTCTCCTAGTGTGAAAATTGAGAAGGGAAATGCACATTAAGGGTAGCAAACTGGATAAAATGTGGTTACTGGCTAGTAATTACATTGCTTGGATGCCAACAAAGAAGACATTTGGAGAAACTAAGAGAAAAGCAATGGCTTTCAGTAATTTAGAGGAGAAAATAAATCAAATACATTCAGAGGTGTTTACAGTAAGTTATACACTGAAGGAATAAAGTCAAATAATAAAACACTGGAACAATACAAACAGTTTTAACTAGCCACACAGATGAACTGATCAAGCTGCAAAAAACAGAGATTGGAATTAAAAAAAAGGGCTAGCCAGGAGACGTCTCAAGAAAGGTGGTTTCAAACAACAGTAGACTTGGAAGACAGAGCACAGAGAGAAAACCTGAGGCTTTCTGCTGTAGCAGAGAAACTGGAAGGTACAGAATACACTTAATTTACAAAAGTACAAAAATAGCAACAGGACTGGAGTTTCACAGCAGGATTTGTCAAGCAAGAGGGCAACGTCTCCACTAAAGGGCTCCCGTATTTATAAAAATTCTGAAATATCCTTAACTCCTCTACAGGATTTCTGTTTTTTTTTTGCTATAGACTACCCAGCACTCTGCAGTTGCTCATCCTGTTCTTTGAGATTTCCCTTATTCTATTTAACCTCTGCAATGCTTCTACAGAATTCCTATTACTTTTTCCCATATCTGATGTTTTTAAACATTTTCTTGTTTTTTTTTTATTTGCGCATGATCTGAAACAGTTACTGGATACATGGCAGAGCTTTCAATTAAATACACATGCTTCTATGAGATATAATTTCTGCTCAGTGCAGCCCAGTTCTTGTACCTTGGGGAATAATATGAGAATTCTGCCCGAGTTCCTACAACTGAATTCACATCGTCCATACCAAACACTCGTACATTTCTTTAGAAATCTTCCCTCTTTTGCCATATTTTCCCTTCTAGGTCCCTCAATACATCCTCACTAGTGCAAATCAGATTCCAGTCCTTGCCCATGAATAATAAATACTCCTTGCTGAAAGCTGTGGATTTCTACCAAAATTCTCTTAAGCACCACAATAGCAGTTTAAGTTAGAATATAAATACATGCCTGCATAATCTTCCTTACGTGCCAGTTACCCCGTACTATCAGTAATGTATCATTGTCATTTATTTTGGAGTCCGTCACTACTGGAGCCCCTCTAGCATTCAGTGTTATTCCTCTACTTTTCCTTTGTCCCCGATATTCTGCTGAATGTCCACCAGGAAATGTTTTCTTTGTCAAATCCACATGCTCAAATCTGTCCAAATGTCTCCTGCAATACTGCAATTTGCCCTTAAGATTTCTCAATATACTGCAATACACTTTTCTTTTTGGCTATAGTAGTCATTATGCTAGAAAGCTATTACTCCCATTGTTATACATCACAGTGCTTTTGAATGTGTACTTCAAACTTTTAGCTTACACGTAGGTATTAATGTTTTGTAAGCCGATTTCTTATGTAGTTGTTTCTTTTCATCTCCCTTTTAACCCATATCACATTTTCAAGACTTTTCTTCAATGAAAGTACTCAAGCAAAAAAACTAAATAGATTTTCAGAACACCTATCCACTTTTTAACTTTTTCAAGCACACAGGAGTGTGTGTATTTTTAAAAACTGTTTACCACTCCAGAGATGAGCAGTTGCCCCGAACTGATGGCTGCACCCACAGACACTACCTAATCTGAGGTCAAGGTTACCCATGCAAAATGGATGCTACCACTTGTGCTCCTACGTACACTAACTGCTTCATGTTCTTTTCTCATCTCTGTTCTCTTCCCAAATGTGAAAAGCTGCTTGCATGCTTTCAGTAAACATTAAAATTTAGCCCCAAGAAAAAAAAGGGGGGGGGGTACTTTTTAATAAACATAATAATGTACTGATCCTGACCCCCCTACTAGAGAATATACTCCTGGATGCATCCTCTGGTGTAGACAACCTACTCCCCTAGTTCACCTCACTCTGCAAAACTTTCTTACCACACTTCTTTTCCACATGTATAACCTCTGCTCAACTCAAAACACAATGGCAAACATATGGAAAAATGCTTTTGTCAAACCCCTTCCTGAACAGCCTCAGACAGAAAATACCTCCCACTTCTGCCCTCTTTCTATTCTCCCCACATGAGAAAAAAATAGTTGAAAAATAAATCGATAAACCACTGTCCACTTACATCCAACAGTACCACCTCCTTATTCTTAAACAAAATGGATTCCGGGCTGGCTGGAGTACAATGACAGCACTAAGATCATTTACAGAGGAGATCCTTCTCAAGATGGAGAAAGGAAACCTTTCAGAAGCATATTTTATTTATCATATCACAGTGTTTGATCTTACTGACCACCTCCTGCTGCTTCACTCACTCCAAGAAATCAAGAGTTCATTTCAACATTGTTTCGTGGTTCAAAGACTTCTTAACAAACAGGTATTTCAGAATTAAAATAGGCTCATCCCAATCACCACCAACATCCCTTACCAACTACCCTCAGACCTTCCTAACCTATAACACTTTACACAGATGACACGGTTATCCTTTGATCCAGTCCCTCACATTCAGCTATTGAATCCAAACTGCAATCTGACCTTCACAGTTTTAATTCTAGGCTAAAAAACCATAAACTACTTCTAAATCCCTCCAAAACAAAACATATGGTATATGGAACTCATAAAAGGTGAAAAAAAAAGCATCTCAACATTGCAAATCTCAGCTGTACCCCAAATACAAACAACCATGTCCATTAAATAACTAAGTTTATGTCTGAGCAGTCACTTAACTTCCATAACCACAATAAAAACACCAGGAAACAATTCCTCTCTCTTTTATTTTGGTCCTGGAAAATATCTCCCTTTCTCACCAGACCAGCTAGAGCTGCAACAAAGGAGTCCTCCTTACGTAAGTTGAATATGGCCTTCCTATTATAGCCACAGACACTATTTAAAAAAAAAAAAAAAAAACTTATTCACTCTATAATACACTGAAAACAAAATCTGCCAGTTCACTTCCAACTCCAGCCCCTCAGGAACACCAATACACCGTCCCCTCCAAAGCCATATAGCTCCCAGTTTTCTATTCCCTGGGTCACCTCTTTTCAAATTATCTCACCCAACCAGTGCCTTCCTGCCTCTTGCTGCCAAACTCCATAATAAAACCACCCCCCATAACTCTGCAACCTCTTTCAATTAACTCCCTCATTCCAGACCCCCAAACCAAACTGCAATGTACAGAACACTACTCCTTTCTTGCATCTAAACTCTGGAAATTCTTCCCTCCTCACCTAAAAGAAACGTACAGTTGTGTACACTTACCATAAATGCAGATGTTTGAGTCTATTCACTGTTGCAGTCATCACATTTGGGTTGATTCCCAAAGTTGAAAAAAAGGGTGCAGGCACTCAAGAAGACTGGGGACTGGCTAGGATGTCCTGCAAGACTGCGGTGGCAAAGCCTGCCCTGGATTTGGAGAAGATAGGCAGGTGGTAATGCTTGGTGAAGGTATGAACATATGTCCATGTTGCAGCATCCAGGACGTCCCTGGTGGGGACCCTTCTGAGGAAAGCTGCAGAGGTGGAGGTTGCTCTGGTGGAATGTGTCCTGACCCCCTTGGGGGGAGGTTTCCCATGCTGTTTGCAGCAGAAATGGATGCAGTGTGCTATCTATTTGGAAATGGTTTGTTTGGATGTGGCCTTGCCCTACTGCAGTGAAGCTGACTAGCAATTGATCAGTTTTTCTAAAAGATTTAGTCTTGTTTACGTAGAATCTGAGCTGTCTGTGCACATCTAGAGAATGCAGAATCCTTTCCCCCTTGTTTTGTGGGTTAGGAAAAAAAGGTGGGCAAATGAATGAATTGGTTGAGAGCCACACTGGACACCACTTTTGGCATGAAGGATGGGTTAGTCCTGAGGAAGACCCTGTCAGCATGAAAAATGAAAGACTCTATAGCCATAAGTGCTTGTAGCTCGGATACTCTTCTAGCTGAAGTGATGGCCAGAAGCAAGTCTGTCTTCCAACAGAGAAACTTTAAAGTACAGTTTTGTACCTACCATAAATGTAGATGTTCGAGTGCTAATACAGCTGCAGTCATAACAGATGGGTTCTCCTGCCTTCAGGCGGGTCCTCGGTCGGCAGAATTCCAAAGTCTAGGTTGTCGTCGCTTCTTCCCTGACGTCAGTGCACCAGGTGTATAAAATAACCAGCCAACGCCATTTTCTTCAGTTTTTCTTGCCCCAGATGTCAGGTGCCCCCAGAAGGAAGGCAATACATAAATTTGTGTGATAAAGCAATGCAGTATGATCAAAATACAGTAGTGCAAGCAAATACAACAAGAATGAATACCCCAATCAGGTAGCATGAGGAGGTGTTAGCCAATAGACCTGTCCCAAGAGGTGAAGGAGGGAGGGAAACCTGGACTGCAGCTGTATTAGCACTCGACCATCTACATTTATGGTAGGTACAAAAAGTACAGTTTTGTACCTACCATAAATGTAGATGTTCGAGGATCCACATTGCTGCAGTCCTAACTATTGGGTAGTCCGCTGTCCCAGTCGGCCCGAATACCAAAGTATATGGCTGACGTCGGTCAAGGCGCATTAGACTGACGTCAGGACGTCAGGGTACTAATGCGCATGACCGACGTCATATCCTCAGTCTTTTCTTGCCTCAGATGTCAGAAGACCCTAAAAAGACAAGGCCAAAACCAAAAACACCAAACACTCCTGCACCAAAAATATGTACAATATATACAAAATTACAAGAGTATAACCTCACCCACACAACCACCCCTAAACACAGAGGGAAGGAGGGAGGGATTGACTGCAGCAATGTGGATCCTCGAACATCTACATTTATGGTAGGTACAAAACTGTACTATGTTCTTCATTCCACATTGCTGCAGTCCTAACTATTGGGTAGAATCCCAAAGCAGAGGTAAGGGAGGCTGGCAAATCATAAGGAAGCAGGAGCTGTCAACATGCCTTGCAAAATAGCTGTGGCAAAACCAGCCCTAGATTTAGAGTAGAGAGGAAGGTGGTAATGCTTAGAGAAAGTATGCACTGAACTCCAAGTAGCTGCCTCCAAAATATCCTTAGTTGCCACCCCCCTTAGAAATGCTGTTGAAGTGGCAGTAGCCCTAGTGGAATGAGGCCTAATCCCAGCTGGAATCTCCTTGCCATGATGGGAATAACAAAATGCAATGCAAAACCCAATCCACTTAGAAATAGTTTGTTTTGACACAGGCTTGCCCTGAGAACTCAAAGCAAAAGAAACAAACAACTGCTGAGACTGCCTAAAATCCTTGGTCCTGCATAAATAATAACGAACTGCCTGTGTACATCTAAAGTGTGCAAAATCTTTTCCCCTTATTTTGGGGATCTGCATAGAAAGTAGGCAAATGAATAGTTTGGTTTAAAGCCACACTAGAAACCACCTTAGGCATAAAAGAAGGATTAGTACGTAATGATACCCTATCCTTATGGAAAATCAAAAAAGGCTCTACCGCCATAAGGGCCTGCAATTCAGAAACCCTTCTTGCAGAAGTAATGGCCAACAAAAAAGCAGTCTTCCATGACAAGTATTTCAAATCAGCAGTAGCCGCAGGCTCAAAAGGTTGTAGAGTAAGTTTCTCCAACACAAAATTGAGATCCCAAGCAGGAGTAGGAGCTCTATGGGGTCTTATATTCTTTGCCCCTCTAAGAAATTGCTTGAACAAAGGATGCGAAAACAATGGTGGGTCACAATCATAGTGAGCTGAAATTGCTGCAGCATGAATCTTAATGGAAGAGAAAGACAAACCTTTGTCCAATAATTCAGTAAGATATTGAAGAGCCACACTCAAATTAGGCTCAGAAATCTCCAAATTCTTTGCTGCACTCCAAAATAAAAATCTCTTCCATTTTCTCATGCACTTTCCTTGTACTAGGTCTTCTGGCTTCCATAATCACATTTAAAACTTGTTGAGGAAGTTGAGACCTGCTGTGTTTCAAAACAGAATATGCCAGGCTGTTAGATGAAGAGAGTGAAGCTTGACATTGAGCAGGTGACCGTCCCTCTGAGACAACAGGTGTGGAATCAAAGGTAAAGGCCATGGAGGCTTCCTTACCAGACTCCTCAGTAATGGGTACCAGTGTTGCGAGGCCAATCTGGAGCTATTAAAATCATCCTTGGCTTGTCTTGTCTGACCTTTAGGAGCACCTTTGGGAGAAGAGGCAGAGGTGGAAAGGCATACACATGAAGATTTTTCCAACTGAAAGAAAGAGCATCCACTTTCCAAGCTGTGTGATGAAACCTCTTTGTGCAAAACTTTGGCAGCTGGTGGTTTAGTGGAGAAGCGAACAGATCTATGTCTGGAGTTCCCCATGACACTGTCAATTTCGAAATACATGAAGATCCAGTTTCCACTCGTGGGGATCCATGATTTGTCTGCTTAACACATCTGCTAAGGAGTTCTGTGCTCCCGGCAGAAACCTTGCCTGAAGAGTTAGTTGCAAGCTGAGCGCAGTCTCCCATAAAATCATTGCTTGCCTGCACAGCGGGTAAGAATGTGTTCCCCCTTGTTTGTTGATGTACCACATGACAGTTGTGTTGTCTGTTAGAATCAACACCTGCCCTGGAAGAAGTAACTCCTTGAAAGCCATTAATGCAAACTGGACTGATAACATCTCCTTCATGTTGATATGTAGATGCTGTAGTCTGGCAGGCCACTTGTCTTGTATCCACCTTCCATTTAGATGAGCTCCCAAGCAATGTCTGAGGCATCTGTCGTTAGAATCTGACTCGCCTCTGGCCGGGTCACAGAGAGTCCCTTGTTTAGGTGACATTCCTGAGCCCACCACAAAAATTCCTGTTGAATGCAAGGTATTATTTGAATGACAGTGTCCAAATCCTGGCAGTGCTGTGTCCATACATTTTTGAGATACCATTGCAGCTTCCTCATATGCAGTGTGGCATTGGGAAGCACCAGAATACAAGATGCCATGAACCCTAAGGCTTGAAGGACTGTCCTTGCAGTCAGCCCGGACTGAAGAGATAGTTGATGGAAGTAAATGGAAAGATTCTTTTGTTTGTCCGGGGTTAAAAGGCCATCTGGGCTGCTGTATTCAGTCTCACACCCAGAAAGCACATGTCTTGAGAGGGTACTAGACTGGACTTTATTTCGTTCACAGAATACCCTAGGCATCTTAGCACTGCTATCACATATTCCAAATGCTGTAAAAGGTCTTCCTTTTCTTGAGCCAGAATCAGGCAGTCGTCCAAGTAAGGATAGATTTGAATTCCTTTTAGCCTGAAGTAAGCTATCACTGGAGCCAGAACCTTTGTGAATACTCTGGGCAGTAGATAAGCCAAAGGGCAATGCAGAGAACTGATAATGGAAATTTCCAGCTCACGCAGATACTTCCTGCAACTTAGTCTGATAGGCACATGAAGGTAAGCCTCCTTGAGATCTAAAGTTACCATCCAGTGATCTTTGCCCAGCAGAGGTAAAAGCTGTTGTAACGTCAACATTTTGAACTTGGGAATGTCCAGATAAGTGTTGAGGATAGATAAATCCAAAATTGGTCTCCATGTGTTCCCCTTCTTTGGTACTAGGAACAGGCGAGAATAAAATCCTAGGCCCCTTTCTGGCACAGGAACTGGCTGAATGGCCCCTATTTGGAGTAACAGAGAAATTTGCTTGTGAGCCTCTTTTCTTTGTAGAGGAGGAATGTCTGGCATGCCTTTGAAAGGAGGCAAGGTATGGAATTAAAACCTGTAACCGTGGTGAATGATATCCAAAACCCATCTGTCTTGGGTAATTAAATCCCAATTTTCTTTGAAAAGAGCCAACCTTCCTCCCAAAGGTGCTGCCAGACGAGAACTGGCAGCTGAAAAGGCAGGTCATTGGGTCTGTTTACGAAAGGACTGACCCCTGCCCTCACCAGAAGTCTGAGCAGGAGAACTCCTGTTCTAGGCCTAAAAGAACCTTGAGCTCTGCCCCTACCACGCCTAGACCTACCCCTAGACTGGGAATCATAAGCAGGATATGTCCATCCCTTAGTAGGCCAATTTCTACTAAACTTGGAGGCTGCACCTGCAAAAATCTTTAACAGTTTGCATAGACTTAGCCTTGTCCTCCATTTTCTTTAAAACTGCTTCCACAGGCGAACCAAACAATACGTCAGACTGTAAAGGAGCATCCAAAATCCGTGTCTTAACATGCTCAGCTAAATTCTGATCCCTCAACCAGGCGTGCCTACGAAGAACAGAACCAGTGGCAGCCACCCTCGAGGAGGCCTGCACAGCATCAAAACCACATTGCAAGGAATGCTTACCCACCTGTTCAGACACATGAACTAAATCCTGCAACTCTTTACACTCAATACCTTCCGCCAGAGCATCCACCTTAGACTTCAATTGTGAAAGGAGATAATTTTGATATTTTAACATGTGAAACTGGCAATTCAAGCCCTCATGGCTAAAGTGGAAGAAGTATACACTTTCTTTCCCCATCTATCCAAAGCCCTTGCCTCTTTATCAGGAGGAACAGGATTTTTAACAACAGAAGCCTTAACACCTTTAGGCCCCTGAGAGACAGTTTCCGGGTCTGCCCTGGGACTCTTAAAAGATACTTATGAGCTTCAGGCACCCTATAGTACCTATCCGGTTTAACTGGGGCAGGAGGCAAAGAATCAGGGTTCAGGGAAGCCTCTGAAAAAACATCTTCCACCACATTCAGAACAGGAGGAATAGCTAAAGGCCTATGCTGGGGTAAAACAAGAATTCCCTAAGCCTCTTCCTGGAATCAGAGAAATCTTGACCTTCCCATTTAAAATGCTCCCTCATGGAATGCAGAGTCTCTGAAAATGAAAAATCCTCAGGAGGAGAAGCTGAAGGAGTAGAATCATCCACATCAGAATCAGAATAAGGAGGATACTCCTGCAAGTCTTCAGCCGAAGACTCAGAAGCCTCGAACACTGCTCAAAACTCTCAAACTCAGGTTCCACCCTAGGCCTCTTATCAGGAGGGCATAGAACCTCTAATCATAGTAATCAAATCCTCTGCCATTTTAAGCATATGTTTCTTAGGCAAAGATCCTGAAGAGCTAGGAGAAACCCCCACTGAAGTTAAACCTGGCCTGCCTCTCAAAGAAGCCTTGGATACTGAAGGGAGGCTCTAACCACCTTAGGAAGAGAGGGAAGAACAGCCACCTGAGAAGCCCCTTCAGCCTGGCCTACCTCCTGAGAGGACACATCCTGTAACAGTAAAGTCTCTCCCTGAGACTCCAAAGAAACTCCTGGCAGAACCTCCGGCTCCACTGAGCCTTCTAAAGAACCGGCGTCCGGGACTGTCGGTTCTTCCACTCTAGGCTTTGCTGCTTTGTCCTTGCGCTTTTGACGAAGCGGCCGGAGCATCCGGCGGCATTTTATAATTACAACGCTTCCCAAAACTAACCTAGCACAGTCTAACCTTCTCTTAATAGTGCGTTTGTTAAATCTAGCACAAGAGCGCATCCAACAACGTCGTGCTCAGGCCCTAAACAAGGTATACACAAGGTATGGTAATCCCTATGAGGTATCTGTTTCCCACAAGAAATACAGTTATTCACTTTTTCTGACATCCGGTTAAATACTGAGGCAAGAAAAACAAAATATTCCCAACGGGTACTTAGCCAACTTTGATTCGGTCTGAAACTCCGACTTCAGAAAATTTCAGAACGCCAACCTGCACTCGCAAAACTGCTTCTGCATCGGACCATGCGGCAAAAGACTGAGGATATGCCGTCGGTCATGCGCATTAGTACCCTGGCGTCCTGGCATCAGTCTAATGCGCCTTGACCGACGTCAGCCATATACTTTGGTATTCGGGCCGACTGGGACAGCGGACTACCCAATAGTTAGGACTGCAGCAATGTGGAATGAAGAACATCTGTACTATGTTCATCGTGCATACAGCTGCAGTCATAACAGATGGGTAGAATCCCAAAGCTAAGAAAGGGGTGGTAGGCACTAGGTGGAACTAGGAGGAGCCAGAATGCCCTGCAAGACTGCAGTGGCAAAGCCCGCTCTAGATTTGGAGTATAATGGAAGGTGGTAGTGCTTGGAGAAGGTATGCACAGAACTCCAAGTGGCTGCTTCCAAAATATCTTTGGTAGGAACTCCTCTGAGAAAAGCTGCAGAGGTAGCCGTGGCCCTTGTGGAGTGAGATCTGATGCCTATAGGTACAGTTTTTCCATGAAAAGAATAGCAAAAACGTATGCAGTGGGCTATCCATTTTGAGATAGTCTGTTTGGAAATTGGCTTCCCGTGAGCTCCTATAGCATAGGACACAAAGAGCTGATCTGATTTCCTGAAAGGCTTTGTTCTGTCCAAATAATAACGCAGTTGTCTGTGGATGTCCAAGGAATGTAGTAATCTCTCCCCTTTGTTTTGAGGATTAGGATAAAAGGTAGGTAAGTGTATAGCCTGATTCAAAGCTACCCTGGATACCACTTTTGGCATAAAGGACGGATTGGTTCGTAAGGAAACTCTGTCCTGATGGAAGATGATGAAAGGTTGCACAGCCATGAGAGCTTGCAGTTCCGATACCCTACGAGCTGAGGTAATAGCCAGAAGGAAAGCTGTTTTCCAGGACAAATATTGCAAATCTGATGAGGCAGCTGGCTCAAAAGGAGGCAAGGTCAGCTTTTCTAGAATGAAATTGAGATCCCAAGCAGGTATTGGTTGTTTCCTTGGGGGTTTTAGATTCTTAGCCCCTCTGAGGAACTGTCTTAAGAGGGGGTGAGAGAATAAAGGTGGATCAGTGTTGTATTCTGCAGAAATGGCTGAGGCATGGATTTTGATGGAGGAGAAAAAGTCCACTGACTAGCAGCTCAGCTAGATACTGTAATATTTGAGGTAAATTCAGTTTTCCAGGATCCTGGCCCTTTTTCTCATTCCAGACACAGAACTGCTTCCATTTTGCGGAGTAAGCTTTTCTGGTAGACAGCCTTCTGGCCTCCAAAATGACATCCTGCACTTCCTTGGAAAGTAGGGTCTGTTGTGATGCTAAGGAATCTTCCATGCGGCTAGATTGAGTGTTTTTAGCTGACTGTGAAGAGTTTTGAAGCTGTGCCGAGTCAGAAGAAGAGGCATTAGAGGCAGGGTCCATGGTGGGGAATGCGTCAGGCTCCTCAGGAGTGGGTACCAGTGTTGTCTTGGCCAGTCTGGAGCAATGAGAATCATCTTTGGTCTGTCTGCTCTGGTTTTTAATAGAACTTTGGGCAGCAGAGGAAGAGGTGGGAAGGCATAAACTGTCATAGATGTCCAACTGAAAGAGAGAGTGTCCACTCTCCAGGCCTTTGGATGAAAAATCCTTGAGCAGAATTTTGTCAATTGGTGATTTTTGTGGGAGGCAGAGAGATCTATGTCTGGCCTTCCCCATGCTTGAATTATCTCTGTAAAAACTTGAGGATGCAACTTCCATTCGTGTGGATCTGTCATATTTCTGCTTAGGTTATCTGCCAGCGTGTTTTCCTTGCCTGGCAAGTACTGTGCTTGTAGTTCGATTTGTAAGTCCAGGACCAGGTTCCAAAGTGACATGGCCAGTCTGCATAGTGGGTATGAATGGGTTCCTCCCTGTTTGTTTATGTACCACATTACTGTGGTGTTGTCCGTCCTTATCAATAGTTGACCTGGTTGCAGAAGGTCTTTGAAAGCTATAATAGCATTTATTACTGCTAGCATTTCCTTTTGATTGATGTGTAGGTGCTTTTCTTTTTGGGACCATTTGCCCTGAATGTACCGATCTGTCATGTGCGCCCCCCAGGCGTAGTCCGAGGCGTCTGTTGTGATGACTTGATTTGCTTGAGGCTTGCTGAATGGGAGACCTGTGTTTGTTTGGCATGCTTGAGCCCACCACAGAAATTCCTTTTGAAGACATGGAATTAGTGGTATTATTGTTTCCAAACTGTGGCTGTGTTGAGACCATAACTTTTTCAGGTACCATTGAAGTTACCTCATATGCAGCTTTGCACATGGGATTAGTAAGATGCATGATGCCATGAATCCCAGAGCCTGCAGGATTTTCCTTGCAGTCAGCCTGGTGCAATTTGCTAGAGTTCTGAAGTATTGAGTTAGTTGCCCCTGCTTCTCTGGCATGAGGTAGGCCATCTGGGTGTTTGTGTCCAAGTTGGCACCCAGGAAAATTATTTTCCGAGAGGGTATTAGCTTTGATTTTTTTTTTTTTGTTGACTGTGTATCCCAGAGAATTCAACAACATTATTACATAAGCCAGATGTTTCAGAAGAATGTGCTTGCTGTCTGCTTGGATCAGGCAGTCGTCCAAATAGGGGTATATTTGTATCCCTTGAAGTCTGCAGTAGGCAATTACTGATGCCAGGCATTTTGTGAATACTCTGGGTAGATAAGCCAAAGGGCAATGCAGAGAATTGATAATGGGTTGAACCTGCAAGAAATCTGAGGTATCTTCTGCAATTTTGTCTGATTGTGACATGCAGGTATGCCTCCTTGAGGTCCAATGTTACCAGCCAAGACTCTTTGCCCAGCATGGGAAGAAGCTGCTGTAGAGTGAGCATCTTGAATTTTGGCAGTAGAAATGTGTTTAGGATGGATAGGTCCAAAATAGGTCTCCAATCTTTTCTCTTCCTTGGTACCAGGAATAGTCTGGAATAAAAACCTTGACCTTGTTCGTGCGTAGGTACCTCTTGAATAGCTTTCATGTCTATGAGATCTGAAATTAGTCTTTGTGCCTCTGCCCTTTGATTGTGTGGCAGGTTTGGCATGCCTCTCATTTTTGGAAGGGTGTGAAAATGGAATCTGTAGCCTCTGTTTATAATGTCCAGGATCCATTTGTCTTTTGTGACAATATGCCAATTTTTTGAAAATAATGCCAGTTTTCCACCTAAGGGTGCTGCCATTTGAGTCTTGCTTGGCATGCAAAGGGGGAAGTCATTGGGCTTGCTTTCTGAATGGTTGCGAGTTATCCTCACCACCTCTGTGTAGGAGCTTGCCATTGTCTGCCTCTAAACGATCCTTGTGATTGCCCTCTGCCCCTCGGGCGCCAGTATCTACCTCTTTGGGGTCTGTCCGTGGCTGGAAAGGACCAATTTTTGGAAGGCCAATTTCTACTGAAACGTGGGGGTTGTACCTGTAGAAAATCTTTCACTGTTTGCCTTGATTTAGCCTTTTCCTCCATTTTCCTCAATACCTCCTCAGCATTAGCACCAAATAATACATCCTTTTCTAGAGGGGCATCTAGTAATTTAGCTTTGACATGATCTGGTAAGGTTTGTTCCTTGAGCCAGGCATGTCTACGTATGACTGCTCCTGTAACAGCAGCTCTACATGAGGCCTCTAGAGCATCAAAACCACATTGTAAGGTATGTTTACCCACTTGTTCTGCACTATGCATCAAATCCTGCAACTCCTTCAAGTCTGGTTGTTCAGGTTGTGACAATTTACTTCTCAATTGTGATAACAAAAACTGTTGGTACTTTAGCATATGGAACTGACAGTTTAATGCCCTCATGGTTAAGGTGGCCAAGGTATATACCTTTTTTCCCCACCTTTCTAAGGATCTGGAATCTCTCTCGGAAGGTAATGGATTTTTAGCAGTGGAGGCCTTAATTCCCTTGGGGCCCTGTGAGACAGTTTCTGGGTCAGCAGCATGGCTTTTGTATAGAAATTGGTGTGAGTCAGGAACCCTGTAGTACCTGTCAGGCTTGACTGGAGCTGGAGGTAGAGAATCCGGGTTAAGGTAGGCCTCCGAGTACACATCATCTAGTATGTCCAAGACAGGAGGTATAGCTAGAGGCCTGTGCTGAGGTAGCAAGAGAAATTCCCTAAGCCTTTTCTTGGAATCTGAATAATCTTGGCCTTCCCAGTGGAAGTGTTCCCTTAAGGTATGCAAAGTTTCCCCAAATGAGTAATCCTCTGGGGGGGATACAAAGGGAATGGACTCCTCTGCATCAGAGTCTTCAAAAGGGGAGTAAGAATGTTCCTGTTCATCAGAGTGCTCTGATATAATGGAGCCCTGATCAGAGGAGGGGATTCTTCCTCCACTCTGAGCCTTTGTCCGGGGTTGAGAACCCTGATAAGAGTAATTAGATCCTCAGCCATCTTAAGCATCTGTTTTTTAGGCATGGGCCCTGGAGATGGGCCCTGTGTAGCTTGTCTCTTAGAATGCATGGCTGCTTTAGACTTAGTGAAAGCCTTGATGGAAAAAGAAGAGGAAGGTCTGAAGACACCTTGAGAGGAGGTAGACCTGTCCACATTTTGAGATTCACCGCCAAGAGTGGCTTCGGTATCTGTAGTTGGGGTGTGGGCCGAGGAGCCTGTGACCTCTGGTACAGGAGACATCGCCAATGTAGTGTCGTCGGTAGTCAGGGGCTGCGTAGGTGCCTCGCTGAGAACCGGACCACGTGTAGTCGGCTTTGGCGTGGTGTCGGTAGAGGCCGCGGACCTCGTGTGTCGGTCCTTGTCTTTGCATTTTTTAGGCAAAACTGGAGTCGGAGTATCCGACGACATAATATAATAAAATGTTTTGCCAAAATAATGCTGGGCGAACTCCGCACGACGCTTAATGGTGCGTTTGTTGAATGTAGCACAAAAGCGACAGACCGAGACGTCGTGGTCTGGGCCTAAACAAGGAATACAGAGGGAATGGAAATCCTTATGCGGTATTTGCTTCCCACAAGAAATACAATTATTAACTTTGTCTGACATCGGTCAGAGGCAAGAAAAGTTTCAACGGGTACTTAGCTTTCAAGAAGACTTCGGTTGCAAAATTTTCGTAATTTCAGGAGCTGGCCGACCGGCACTTGCGAACTGCTTCTGCTTCGGGCACCGCGCAGCAAGAAAGACTGAAGAAAACGGCGTCGGCTGGTTATTTTATACCCCTGGCGCACTGACGTCAGGGAAGAAGCGATGACAACCGACGCCGGACCTAGACTTTGGAATTCGGCTGACCGAGGACTCGCCTGACGGCAGGAGAACCCATCTGTTATGACTGCAGCTGTATGAACGATGAACATCTCTGCTGAAGCTGCAGGTTCAAAGTGAGGCAGGGTGAACTTTTCCAACACAAAGTTTAGGTCCCAAGCTGAGGTAGGAGCTCTTCTGGGTGGCCTCAAGTTGGTAGCCCCTCTTAGGAACTGTTTGATGAGAGGCTGTGAGAAAAGAGGTGGCTCTGTGCTGAAATAAAAAGAGATGGCAGAGGCATGAATTTTAATAGAAGAGAAGGATAGACCCCTGTGTAGTAGGTCAGCCAGGTAATCCAGGATGAGAGGTAGGGAGGCTGTGCCGGTTCCAGCTCCCTTAGCCTGGATCCAGGTGCAAAACCTTTTCCACTTGTCAGCATAAGACTTTGTAGTACTGAGGCGTATGGCCTCACATATAACATCTAGAACTTGTTTGCTTAGACTGGCAGCTTGTGGAGTGTTCAGAGAATAAGCCAGGCTGCCAGATTGAGGGTCTGCAATTGGGGATGCACAAATTTTCCATTCCTCTGTGTCAGGAGTGTTGAGATCTGAGGTAGATGCCATGGTGGCAGGGGTGACAGGCCGCACAGCAGTGGGTACCAGTGCTGGTGTGGCCAGTCTGGGGCAATCAGGATTGTCCTTGGCTTTTCCTCCCTTATTTTGAGCAGTACCCTTGAAATGAGTGGTAGAGGGGGAAATGTATAGACCAACTCAGATCTGTTGCTGGCCAAATCTTCTAGACTTCAACTTGTTGGGCTCCACTTCCCTGCAGATACCTCAGAAAGAGTTTTCCCCTCTTTAATCTAGCTCTAAATTACCTTTTTTTTGCATAAGGAAAAAAGAACAAGACTCCCCCTGCATAGCGATCTCAGGAAAAGTACAGTTGTGTACACTTACTATAAATGTAGACGTTCGCGTGCATTCACTGTTGCAGTCATTACATTTGGGTTATCTGCTGGCAGGTTGCCCTCAGTCGGCCTGAATAACAAAGTCTTGGGTCCTGTGTTAGTTGCTGTCTCCTCTTCCATGACGTCAGGGGTATAAAACGTGCAGCCAACGCCATTTTATTCAGTTTTTCTTGCCCCATATGTCAGGTGCCCACCAAATGGGGAGCAAAAAAAAAAAAAAAAAATATATATATATATATATATATATATATATATATATATATATATATATATAAATAAACAGAAATATATGTAAATGCACTTTTAGCAACACAAACTTTACCTTCATCTAAAAGTAAATACACCACAGAAAAGGGGGATGGTGGGTGGGTAACCCAGACAGCAACAGTGAATACACTTGAACATCTACATTTATGGTAAGTGTACACAACTGTACTATGTTCTTCGTATTTCACTGTTGCAGTCATTACATTTGGGTAGAATCCAAAAGCTATGGATGGGAGGATGAACTAAATAGCATTAGGAGCGGCTATAAGGCCCTGCAGAACTACAGTGGCAAAGCCTGCCCTGGATTTGGAGAAGAGAGGCAAATGATAACGCTTTGTGAAGGTATGAACAGAGCTCCAAGTAGTGGCTTCTAGAATGTCTTTGGTTGGAACTCCTCAGAAAAACTGCTGAGGTAGAGGCAGCCCTGGTGGAATGTGACCTGATCCCCTTGGGCACAGTTTTACCATGGTGCAAGTAGCAGAAACGAACGCAGTGGCTTATTCACTCAGAAATAGTCTGCTTTGATATAGCCTTCCCCTCTGATCCTGCAGCAAATGCTACCAGTAGTTGCTCAGACTTTCTTAGAGATTTGGTCCTGTTTAAGTAGAATCTTAGTTGTCTGTGTCCAATGAATGCAGAATACGCTCCCCCTTGTTCTGAAGATTTGGGTAAAATGTTGGCAGGTGAATTGTTCATTTAAGAGCCACACTGGATACCACCTTAGGCATAAAAGAAGGATTGGTCCTGAGGGACACCCTGTCTGTGTAAAATGTAATAAAAGGCTCCACAGCCATGAGAGCCTGTACTTCTGAAACCTTTCTTGCTGAAGTGATTGCCAAGAGGAAAGCTGTTTTCCAAGATAAAAATTTTATATCCGCAGTAGCTGCTGGTTCAAAAGGAGGCAGGGTGAGTTTTTCAGCAAAAAACTGAGGTCCCATGCAGGAGTTGGTGATCTTCTGGGAGGCCTTAAAATGTATGGCCCCTCTAAGATACTGTTTAAGCAGAGGATGAGAAAAGAGGGGAGGCTCCGTGTTGTAATGAGCCGAGATGGGAGAGGCATGGATTTTTAATGAAGAAAAAGATATGCCCTTGTCAAGCATCTCAGTCAAGTATTGTAAAATCTGAGGGATATTGGGCTTTGCTGTGTCTGTTCCTAAGATTTTCTAGTACTAGGCCTTCTGGCTTCCAAAATGACATCCATCACAGATTTATTGAGAGGTGTTGTTTGAATAATTAAATGATCAGCCATGCTGCAAGGTTCAGAGTTTGGAGCGGAGTGTGCAGAATTTGATTTATCTGTTGAGACAGTAGATGAGGTATTTGAGGCAAGTACCAAGGAGAGAGTTGAGACATATTCCTTAGAATAGGGTACCAGTGCTGGCGAGGCCAGTCCGGAGCAATTAGGATAACTTTTGTTTTTTCCTGTCTGACCTTGGAGAGAAGAGGCAGGGGGGAAAGGCATAGACTGATAGGTTTTTCCAACTGAAGGACAGGGCATCCACTTTCCATGCTTGTCTGTGATACGCCCTTGTGCAGAATTTGCCCAGTTGATAATTTTGGGGAGAGGCAAATTTCCACTCGTGTGGGTCCATAAGATTTCTGCTTAGGTCGTCTGCCAGAGTATTTTGTTTTCCTGGCAGGAATTGAGCTTGAAGATGTATTTGGTAAGTCAAAGCTGTATTCCACAATGCCATGGCAAGTCTGCAAAGGGGGTAGGAATGTGTACCCCCCTGCTTGTTTATGTACCACATAACCGTGGTGTTGTCCATCTTTATCAGTAGTTGTCCTGGATGAAGTAAGTCCTTGAAGGCTGTCAGAGCATTCTGAACAGCTAGCATCTCTTTCTGGTTGATATGCAGATGCATTTGTTTTGGGCTCCATTTGCCCTGAATGTATCTCCCTGACAGGTGGGCCCCCAATGCAGAGTCTGAAGTTAGGGTTTGGGTGGCAGGGGGTAGAGTGAATGACAGCCCCTTGTTTTGGTGACATGTCTCTGCCCACCAAAGAAACTCCTGTTGTAAGGAGGGAATGAGAGGAATCATTGTTTCCAGTCTGTGACCATGTTGGGTCCATAAACTTTTTAGGTACCATTGAAGTTTCCTCATATGCAGTTTCGCATATGTAATTAGCAGAATGCAGGATGCCATGAACCCCAACGCCTGCAGAATTTTCCTTGCAGATAAGTGGGTTATTGTTGCCAATTTCTTGAAGTAAGTAGTCAATTGTTTTTGCTTGTCTGGCGTGAGATAAGCCATCTGGGCAGTTGTATTTAAGCTTGCACCCAGGAATATTATCTCTTGCGAGGGCACTAGTTTTGATCTATTTTCATTTACTGTGTACCCTAGGCCAATTAGTAATCTTTTTACAAATGCCAGATTCTTTAGAAGAGTGTGTTTGTTCTCTGCTTGCATTAGGCAGTCGTCCAAGTAGGGATATATTTGAATTCCCTTTTGTCTGCAAAATGCAATTACTGGTGCCAGGCATTTTGTAAAGACCCTGGGCGCAGTAGATAAGCCAAAGGGCAGTGCAGAGAATTGGTAATGCATTGAGCCAGCTATGAATCTGAGGTATCTTCTGCAAGATTGTCTGATTGGGACATGCAGGTATGCCTCTTTTAGGTCCAAAGTTACGAGCCAAACCCTCTTACCCAGCATGGGCAGTAGCTGCTGAAGAGTCAACATCTTGAATTTTGGAACTTCCAGAAACGTATTTAGTATAAACAGGTCCAGAACTGGTCTCCAGGTTTTGTCCTTCCTGGGTACTAGGAAAAGTCTGGAGTAAAATCCTTGCCCCTGCTCTTGTTGTGATACTTGCTGAATGGCCCTGATGTCCATGAGGGGTCTGCTGTGCTGAGGAAGAAGCAGGAAGTCTCTGAGCCTTTTCTTAGACTCAGAATAATCTTGGCTCTCCCAGTGGAAATGCTCCCTCATAGTATGCAATGTTTCCCCAAAAGAATAGTCCTCAGGAGGAGAGGCTGAAGGAATGGATTCTTCAGCAACAGAATCCTCATAGGGAAGCATGGAGTAATCCTGTTCAGAACAGGAATCAGAGGAAATAGATACCTGATCAGAAGAATCATACTCTGTCTCTTGCCTAGGCCTCTTATCAGGAAGAGCCCCCGATCAAAGTAATTAGGTCTTCGGCCATTTTGAGCATCTGTTTTTTAGGCATGGAAGTCTGAATAGGAGAATGCTGTACTTGTTTCTTTGTCTTTACAGCTGCTTTAGTCTTTGAAGCTGAGGATGGCTTAACATACAGTTGTGAAGGTCAGAAGACACCCTCAGAAGCCGGTAGTCAGGGGCTGCGTAGGCGCCTCGCTGAGAACTGGACCACCTGTAGTCGGCTTTGGCATGGTGTCGTTAGAAGTCGCGGACCTCGTATGTCGGTCCTTATCTTTGTGTCTTTTACTCAAAACTGGAGTCGGAGTATCCGACGACATAATGTAATTAAACTTTTTGCCAAAATAGTGTTGGGTGAACTCCACCCGACGCTTAATAGTGCGTCTGTTGAATGTAGCTCAAAAACGACAGGCCGAGACGTCGTGGTCTGGGCCTAAGCAAGGAATGCAGAGGGAATGAAAATCCTTATGCGGTATTTGCTTCCCACATGAAATGCAATTATTAACTTTGTCTGACATCGGTCTGAGGCAAGAAAAGTTTCCCCAACGGGGTACTTAGCTTTCAAGAAGACTTCGGTTGAAAAATATTCGTAATCTCAGGAGCTGGCCGACCGGCACTTGCGAACTGCTTCTGCTTCGGGCACCGCGCGGCAAGAAAGATTGAAGAAAATGGCGTCGGCTGGTTCTTTTATACCCGTCGCACTGACGTCAGGGAAGAAGCGACGACATCCGACGCCGGACCTAGACTTTGGAATTCGGCCGACCGAGGACCCGCCTGACGGCAGGAAAACCCATCTGCTATGACTGCAGCGGTATGCACGATGAACATCCACATTGCAAAGTATGCATTCCAACCTGCTCTGCTGAATGCAGTAATTCCTGTAATTGTTTATTTTCCACACAATCAGAAATCAACATCATTTTCTGTTTCAATAAGCCCATAACATGCTGTTAATATTTAAGCATATGAAATTGGCAGTTTAAGGCCCTAATTGCCAGGGTTGCAGATGTATAAACCTTCTTTCCCCATCTACCTTGGAATCTCTATCAGAGGGGGTAGGATTTTTGGCTGTAGAGGCCTTTACACCTTTGTGACCCTGTGAGATAAGTCTCAGGATTAGCAGCAGGATTTTTGAATAGAAATTTGTGGGAGTCAGGTACCCTGTAATATCTGTCTGGGTTACTAGGAGCCGGAGGTAAGGGAATCAGGAGCCATGCTTGATTCTGAAAACACATCATCAACAATGTCTAATACAGGATGTATTGCCAAAGGCCTATGCTGAGGAAGAAGATGGAAATCCCCAAGCCTCTTTTTTGATTCAGAGAAATCCTGACTCCCCCACTGAAAATCTTCCCTTAAAAGTATGCAAGGTTTCTCCAAAAGAGTAATCCTCAGGAGGAGATGCAGATGGGATGGATTCTTCTGCATCAGAGTACTCATAGGGTGGAATAGAAAATTCCTGATCAGAAGAGGAATCAGAAGAAATGGAAACCTGATCTGAAGATTCATAATCAGTGCCTTGCCTAGGCCTCTTAGCAGGGGGGGTTGGGAACCCCTGATCAAGGTAATTAAGTCCTCAGCCATTTTGATCATCTGTTTTTTTGGCATAGGGCCCTGAGCACGTGGCTCGTTTGTCGGTTTTTTAGACATAGAAGATGTTTTTGATCTTGGTTTTGAAGCTGCCGTCGGTTTTATATAAAAATGTTGAGGCCTGAGAACACCCTCAGAAGCCGGTGCCTGCTCAGCGGCTCCGGACCCATCCAAGGGAGAGACATCCGTGGGTTCAATACTCTGAGAATCTCGCGGCATACCGGACTCCGAATGGGTCTCGATAGAGGCCTGCGACTCAAAAGTAGCGGGTATCAGGGGCTGCAAAAGCGCCTCACTGAGTACCGGTGAATCGGTGACTGGCTTAGGAGACGTTTCATCATCGGTTTTGGACCTCGACGGTCTGTCTTTTTCTTTGCGTTTTTTGATTGCTAACTGACGACATTTCAGGGTAATTAAATCTTGATCCAAAATATTTAGAAGTAAAAATATACCGACGCTTAATAGCATGTTGGTTAAATCTAGCACAAAAATGACAGCAAGGCACATTATGATCTGGGCCTAGGCAAGGAATACAGTACAAATGAAAATCCTTATGAGGTATTTGCTTCCCACAAGTAATGCAATTGTTAACTTTTACTGACATCGGTAAGGAGCAAGAAAAAGTTTCCCCAATGGGGGTACTTAGCTTTAGTTGAAGACTTCGGTTCTGAAACTCAAATGCGAAAATTTCTGGAGTCGGCCAACCGGCACTTATGAACTGCTTCTGCTTCAGGCACTGCGCGGCAAGATGGACTGAATAAAATGGCGTCGGCTGCATGTTTTATACCCCTGACGACCTGATGTCATGGAAGAGGAGACAGCAACCGACGCAGGACCCAAGACTTTGTTATTCAGGTCGACTGAGGGCAACCTCCCAGCAGATTACCCAAATGTAATGACTGCAACAGTGAAACACGAAGAACATCAAGACAAGCCAAAAAAGTGGTGGGCAGGAGGGAAGGAAGGTTGAACAAGACTGAGACAGACAAGGATCTTTTGTTTTTATCCATCCACCCATCCATCCTTTGTTGACTAGGTTTACCCCAATGAGCCAGTGGTCTCCTTTCAAGGAACACTCAAGGTGATACTAATACTGAAAAGGAGAAATTCTGTCAGGGTACCAGGAAAATTCCCTTACTCTTTTTGAAAAGTACCATGGGATCTTTCGCATGTACCCGAGGTACCACTAACTCAGGCAACTGGAACCAAAGTTTAATGTCTCTTCCCCTGACCCAGAATCAGGATCAGCTTTTCCAGTCCCAGATTTACAATGGAGAACTAAACTTGGTCAAGTGAAAAGAGATGAACAGCCTTACCTCAAACATAGCAGAAAAAACACACAATGCCTTTATCATGAGGAGGTTGCACATTTCTGTGATCTTCAACTACCCCTCCATTAACTGGGAAAACTACTCATGTACCAATACACTTGCCCAATTTTTCTTGGAATTCATTAATTCAAATGCCCTAGACCAGCTCGTTCTTACCCCCCACTAGAGGTAGCAACATCCTTGACCTGGTCATTACTAACATGGACGACCGTTGCTCTACACCAATAGTTAACTCCTCCCTGGTTAGATCTGACCACAAACTAATCACCCTGGAAATCCACAACACACACACACACACACACAAAGGTAACCACCATGAAAAACTTCTCCAAAGCTAACTTTGGGCTCCTAAAAACAGAGGTGGCTAACTTCATTGCACCCATGCATACGGAGGATAGTTGCATGACAGCCGAATCATACACCAAAGCACTGTACAAACACGTACACAAATGCATGGATCTCGCCATACCCAATAGAACCAAGATGCTCTCCTCCAAAAAAGGAAGCCAATCTGGCAGTCCCCTGCCATAAACAAACTCTACAACAGGAGGAGGAAACTGATGCAGAATAAGGTGAAGTCCCAAAACTGGAAAAACTCCCTTATCAGCCTGAACAAAAAGTTGAGATCCCTCATCAAATCTTCTAAAGCTAACTATGAAAACAGAATTGCAGGAGATAGTAAAGACAACCACAAGGCCTTCTATAGTTATGTAAAGAATCTCCATGGCAATACCCAGATATGCTCTGAACTACTGCACAATGGTAACTTATATATGAAGCAAACAGATATTGCCAATATACTGGCCAACAGATTCAGTGTCAACTTTACCCCTCTCTCCCCCCACAAAGGACCAATCACAATACAGTACAGTTGTGTACACTTACCATAAATGTAGATGTTCGAGTGTATTCACTGTTGCAGTCATTACATTTGGGTAATCTTGCTGGCAGGCTGCCCTCAGTCAGCCTGAATTCCAAAGTCCTGGGTCCTGCATCGGCTGCTGTCGCCCCTTCCCTGACATCAGGTTGTCAGGGGTATAAAAGATGCAGCCGACGCCATTTTCTTTAGTTTTTCTTGCCCCAGATGTCAGGTGCCCCCTAAAAGGGTAGCCAAAATCTATCTATCTATCGATATATATATATATATACATATATATATATATATATATATATACATATATATATATATATATAAAAATACATGCACCAATATAAACTCTACCTTCACCTACAAGCAAATACACCACATAGGTTGTATAAACCAGAGAAGGAAAGATTGGTTCTATCAGAAGAAAGGGGGATGGCGGGTGGGTAACCTGGACTGCAACCGTGAATACACTCGAACATCTACATTTATGGTAAGTGTACACAACTGTACTATGTTCTTCGTGTTTCACTGTTGCAGTCATTACATTTGGGTAGGGTCCCAAAGCTATGGATGGGAGGCTAGAGCTAAACAGCATTAGGAACGGCTATGAGGCCCTGCAGAACTGCAGTGGCAAAGCCTGCCCTGGATTTAGAGTAGAGTGGCAGATGATAGTGCTTTGTAAAGGTGTGCACTGAACTCCAAGTAGCAGCCTCTAAAATGTTCTTGGTTGGTACTCCCTTGAGAAAGGCTGCTGAAGTGGCTGCAGCTCTGGTTGAATGAGGCCTAATGTCCTTAGGTACTGGCTTGCCATGGTGTAAGTAGCAGAAACAAATGCAGTGGCCTATCCACTTTGAAATAGTCTGCTTTGAGATAGCCTTTCCTTGTGATCCTGCAGCATACGCCACTAGTAATTGCTCTGTCTTTCTGAAAACTTTGGTTCTGTCCAAGTATAATCTAAGCTGTCTGTGTACGTCCAAAGAATGCAGAATTCTCTCCCCCTTGTTCTGTGGATTTGGATAAAATGTTGACAGATGAATAGTTTGGTTAAGAGCCGCACTGGACACCACTTTAGGCATAAATGTTGGGTTTGTCCTCAGAGAGACCCTGTCTGGATAAAAAATGATAAAAGGTTCCACAGCCATGTGTGCCTGTAGCTCTGACACTCGTCTTGCAGAAGTTATTGCTAGGAGCAGAGCTGTTTTCCAAGATAAAAACTTTATATCAGCAGTAGCATCTGGCTCAAAAGGAGGCAGGGTGAGTTTTTCCAATTCATAGTTGAGGTCCCATGCAGGTGTTGGTGATCTCCTTGGAGGCCTTACATTTTTGGCTCCTCTGAGATACTGTTTTAATAAGGGATGAGAAAAGATTGGTGGCTCTGTATTGTAGTGAGCCGAAATGGCAGAGGCATGAATTTTAATAGATGAAAAAGATAGGCCTTTGTCCAGCATCTCAGTTAAGTATTGCAAAATCTGCGGAATATTTGGCACAGCTGTATCAGTTCCTTGTGCTTGGTTCCAAGCACAGAATCTCTTCCATTTTCCAGCATAAAATTTTCTAGTACTAGGTCTTCTGGCCTCCAAAATGACATCCATCACAGCTTTACTGAGAGGTGTGTTTTGTATGCCTACATTATCCGCCATGCTGCCAGGTTTAAAGTCCTGAGTTGGCTGTGCAGAATCTGATTGTTTTGCTGGGACAGTAGATGACGTATTTGAGGTAAGGTCCAAGCTGGGCATTGGGACAAGTTCTTTAGGATTGGAAACCAGTACTGGCGGGGCCAGTCTGGGGCAATCAGTATCATTTCTGGCTTCTCCTGTCTGACCTTTAGGAGTACCTTGGGGAGGAAAGGCAGTGGGGGAAAGGCATATACTGATAGGTTTTTCCAGCTGAAAGATAGGGCGTCCACTTTCCAAGCTTGTCTGTGATAAGTCCTTGTGCAGAATCTTTTTAGTTGGTAGTTGTGAGGGGAGGCAAATAGATCTATGTCCGGTTATCCCCACTTCCTTGTTATCATGCTGAAGACTTGTGGATCCAGCTGCCACTTGTGGGGATCCATGAGGTTTCTGCTTAGTTCGCCTGCCAGAGTATTTTTCCTTCCTGGCAGGAATTGTGCCTGCAGATGTACTTGGTAAGTTAATGCTGTGTCCCACAAAGTCATGGCTAGTCTGCAAAGGGGGTAAGAATGTGTGCCCCTCTCCTTGTTTATACACCACATGACCGTGGTGTTGTCTGTCTTTATCAGTAGTTGCCCCGGATGAAGTAGGTCCTTGAAGGCAGTCAGGGCATTCTGAACAGCTAGCATCTCTTTTTGATTGATATGTAGATGCATTTAGTTTGAAGACCATGTGCCCTGAATGCATCTTCCTGCCATGTGGGCCCCCCAGGCATAATCTGACGCATCCGTTGTTAGTGTCTGCCTGGCTGGGGGTAATATGAATGGCTGTCCCTTGTTTTGGTGACAAGCCTTTGCCCACCATCGAAACTTCTGTTGCAGGCAGGGAATGAGAGTAATCATTGTTTCCAGGTCGTGGCAATGTTGAGTCCAAACACTTTTTAGGTACCATTGAAGTTTCCTCATATGTAAGTCTTGCATATGGAATTAGTAGGATGCAGGATGTCATGAAGCCCAAAGCCTGCAGAATTTTTCTTTCGGATAACTGGGCCTTTGTTGCCAACATTTTGAAATAGGTAGTCAGTTGCCTTTGTTTTTCTGGCATGAGATAAGCCATCTGGGCAGTTGTATTTAAGCTTGCACCCAGGAATATTACCTCTTGAGAGGGTACTAGTTTTGATTTCTTTCACTGACTGTGTACCCTAGGCATGTTAGAAGTCTTTTCACAAATGCCAGATGCTGTAGAAGAATGTCCTTGTTCTCTGCTTGAATTAGACAGTCGTCCAAGTAAGGATATATTTGTATTCATCTTTGTTTGCAGAATGCAATTACTGGTGCCAGGCACTTTGTAAAGACCCTGGGTGCAGTAGATAAGCCAAAGGGCAGTGCGGAGAATTGGTAATGCATTGAGCCAGGCTTGAATCTGAGGTATATTCTGCATAATTGTCTGACTGGGATATGCAGGTATGCCCCCTTTAAGTCTATAGTTACCAGCCAAGTGTTCTTGCCCAGCATGGGCAGAAGCTGCTGCAAAGTCATCATCTTGAATTTTGGTATATCCAGGAATGTGTTCAGAATAGATAGGTCCAGTACTGGTCTCCAGGCCTTGTCCTTTCTGGGTACCAGGAACAGTCTTGAGTAAAATCCTTGTCCCTGCTCTTGCTCTGGTACTTGTTGAATGGCCCCCATGGCCATGCGGGATGAGACTTGTTTTTGTGCCTCTGCCCATTGATTTTTTGGCAGATCTGGCCAGCCGTTTGCCTTTGGCGGGGTATGGAAATGGAACTTGTACCCTTGTGACACTATATTTAGAACCCACTGGTCCTAGGTTATAATATGCCAATTTTGAGAAAAAAGTGCTAATTTTCCCCCTAAGGGTGCTGCCTGGAGATAAGTGCTTGCTGCAGGCAGGGGGAAGTCATTGGGACTGTTTCCTGTATGGTTGTGATTTGTCTTCTCCAACTTTGGAGGTAGAAGCACCCCATTGCTTTGACCTGTAGGAACCTTGCGCCTGGGATCTGCCTCTAGGGCATCTGGATCTGCCCCTTTGCGGTCTGTCTGACACAGGAAAGGACCAATTATTTGTAGGCCAGTGTTTACTAAACCTAGGTGTCTGTACTTGTAAAAAAATCTTTGACAGTTTGCATAGATTTAGCTTTGTCCTCCATTTTCTTTAACACCTCCTCTGCCTTAACACCAAACAAAGTATCATGCTGTAAAGGTGCATCTAATAATTTAACTTTCACATGATCCTGCAGATTTTGTTCCTTTAACCAAGAATGCCTCCTAATTACAGAACCCGTAACTGCGGCCCTACAGGAGGCCTCCAAAGAATCAAAACCACATTGCAAAGTATGCTTTCCAACATTTTCAGCTGCATGCAATAAATCCTGCATTTCCTTGTTTTCTGCACATTCAGAGTTTAATAACATTTTCTGTTTAAGCAATGCCATGACATGTTGCTGATATTTGAGCATATGAAACTGACTGTTTAAGGCCCTTATAGTCAAGGTAACAGATGTGTAAACCTTTTTCCCCATCTATCCAGTGCCCTAGAATCTCTCAGAAAGGGTAGGGTTTTTTGCAGCAGAAGCCTTAACTCATTTGGGACCCTGTGAAATAGTTTCTGGGTCTGCAGCAGGGTTTTTAAAAAGGAATTTATGAGAGTCAGGAACCCTGTAATATCTGTCAGGCTTAACAGGAGCTGGAGGTAAAGAGTTAGGGGTAAGACTAAACTCCGAAAACACATCATCTACAATATCTAACACAGGTGGAATGGCTAGTGGCCTGTGTTGAGGTAGCAAAAGGAAATCCCTAAGCCTCTTTTTAGATTCTGAAAAATCTTGGCTCTCCCAGTGGAAATGCTCCCTCATGGTATGCAAGGTTTCCCCAAAAGAATAGTCCTCTGGAGGAGAAGCTGAAGGTATAGATTCTTCAGCTTCAGAATCTTCTTAGGGGGAAGAGAATATTCCTGATCAGAAGAGGAATCAGAAGAAATAGAAATAGAAACCTGATCTGAAGATTCATAGTCAGTCTCTTGCCTAGGCCTCTTATAAGGAGGGGGATGGGAACCCCTGATCAAGGAAATTAAGTCTTCGGCCATTTTGAGCATCTGTTTTTTGGGCATAGAAGCCTGTCCACGTGACTCTTGAGTTTGTTTCATAGGTTCATAGGTTCATACTAGGCTATCTGCCCTGGGGCAATTATAAGCCAAGCCCGATTCTGTATGGCTTACACCACCCCTTGATTTGAGTATACTGTGCCCTTTTTAAGGTTTAGTTTACTGTGCCTCTGTCTAATAGTGACACAGGAGTAATCCCTGGGACAAACCTACGATCCCCCATCCACCTATCGAGATTCTTCTTGAAGAGATTCAGTGAGGTGCTCTGCCTCACATGAACTGGAATTCTATTCCAGAGCGAAGGGAGCCTCTGGGTTATGAACCTGTCCCTCCAGCAAGTTCTATTTATTTCTGTGCTGAGGTTCAAGTCCCTCAGTGTGGCTCTAAGGGATTTAGATTTACTGAGGTGGAGCATGTCCATTAATTCTGGATTTGACTTAGCTTTGTATGTCAGGCATAGATCGCCTCGAAGTAGGCGGTATGCAACTGAGTGGAGCTGGAGTTTTTTTAACCGAGCAGCATATGGCATCTGTTTGAGACCCTTGATCCTCTTGGTGAGATACTTTTGGGGCCTTTCTAATTGCTGCAGGTGTCGGGTAAGGTACATCCCAAAAGGGACACTGTATTCTATGATGGGCCTGATGAGGGATGAATAAAGGGGCACGATTACCTCTCTTTGCTTTAGAAGGTGCTTTAGTCTTTGCCTTTGAATCTGAGGTTGGTTTAATGTAAAGATGTTTAGGTCTGAATACACCCTCAGAAGCCGGTGCCTGCTCAGCGGCTCCGGACCCATCTGAAGGAATAGTATCCGAGGCTCCAATACCTTGAGTTTCCAGCGGCATGGCCAACTCCATGTGGGAGTCGGTAGCGGCCTGCGACTCTGAAGTAGCGGGTTCAGGGGCTGCGAAAGCGCCTCACTGAGAACCGGCAAACCGGCGACTGGCTTAGGAGAAGGTTCGTCGGTTTTGGGCCTTGGTTGTCTCTCTCTCTCTCCTTTTCTTTGCATTTTTTTGTGAACTCCGGTAATCGGATGGCTATCCGATGACATTTCTGGATAATTAAACCGGCGTCCAAAATAGTTTAAAGCAAAATCATACTGACACTTAATAGTGCGTTGGTTAAATCTAGCACAAAACCGACAACCAGAAACGTTGTGATCAGGGTCTAGGCAAGGAATACAGTAAGAATGAAAGTCCTTATGAGGTATTTCCACAAGAAATACAATTTACTTTTTCTGACATCGGTCTGGAGCAAGAAAAAAGTTTCCCCAATGGGGTACTTAGCTTTATTGAAGACTTCGGATCTGAAACTCTAACACGAAAATCTCAGGAGTCGGCCGACCGGCACTTGCGAACTGCTTCTGCTTCGGGCACCGCGCAGCAAGAAAGACAAAAGAAAATGGCGTCGGCCACATTTTTATACCCCTGATGACCTGACGTCAGGGAAGGGGCGACAGCAGTCAACGCAGACCCAGGACTTTGGAATTCAGGCTGACTGAGTGCAACCTGCCAGCAGGATTACCCAAATGTAATGACTGCAACAGTGAAACACAAAGAACATCAGTAGATTGCCAGGCACCCAGTATTACTGCTGCACAGGTAAAAACAGCACTGTCCAAGGCCAAGAATACAGCTTCCATGGAACCCAACAATACCCTGGCTGTGTTCTACATGAACTAGAGTGAACTGGCACCTCACCTGTGTGGCCTGTTCTATCACAGCCTCACTTTAAGCTTTGTCCCTACCGAATGGCGGACTGCCACAGTCTCCACAAAGGAGGAGCAACTACAGACCCTGGGAACTATCAACCCCTTAGCATGACAAGTCTGATATGCAAAGCTATGGAACGCATCATCACGGATCTAATAAACAAGGATGTAGGGAATCTCCAAACTCTGGATCCCACACAGTTTGGTTTTGTGAAGGGTAGATAATGCCTGCTCAACTTGGTCGACTTCTTTGAGTCAGTCACCAGAGTCACCAGAGCTGTGGATGAAGGCAAGGTGGTTCATACAGCCTACCTTGATCTGGCCAAGGTGTTTGATACCATTCTCATTCAGGAATTATAGAAAAACTCACTAAGTTAGGCATCAACCCCTATATCACTAGGTGGGTTGCAAACTGGCTCACAGACAGAACCCACAAAGTAGCAGACTCCAAGTCAGACTGCTGACCAGTCACAAGTGGAGTTCCACAGGGTTCGGTCCTGGGTCCTCTCCTGTTTGGTGTCTACTTCTCTGAAGTCCAGGTCAACACAAAGGGTCTCTGGCTGACAAAGTTTGCAGACAATTGCAAGTTGGAAGCTATTACTGACACCTTCTGATGTTGACATCATGCAGAAAGGCCTCATTGAGACCAACGACTGGTGTCAGAACCATGGCTTAAGCTCAATGCCAAAAAATGTGTCGTCATCCCCTTTGGGAAAAACCTGGTTCCCATGAATTACCACACTGATGGTAGTCCACTGAACACAGAAGGTGTTACGAGAGATCTGGGAACACAGGTTGACAGCAGCCTCTCTTTTGACCACCACATGTGCCACATAGAAGGACTTTCTGACCACAGTGGCAATCTCATTACTAAGGGTTTTGCTTCCAGGAAGAAAGAGGTCATTGTCTCCCTCTACTCTTCCCTCATTAGGCCAATCATCGAGTACAATGCCCCATTTGGCATGTACCTCACTAGATATCTGCAACAACTGGAGAGGCCGCAAAAGTACCTCATAAAGAGGATCTTAGGCCTTAAACACTTGTCCTATATGGACAGACACAAAAAACGCCAACTACTCTCTATCTCATATCTCCTACTTAGAGGCGATCTCTGCTTGACATACAAAGCCATGTCTGATCCAGCTCGGTTAGAAATGTTACATCTAAAGAAATCCCAATCCCTCCGTACCACACGCTCCAGTGACCTCAACCTCATTACCACAATCAACAGATGTGCTGGACGAACAGGCTCATAACCCAGAGACTGCCCTTGCTATGGAATAGAATTCCCATACATGTCAAACGGAGCATCTCACTGTCCCTCTTCAAGAGAAACCTTGATGAGTGGATGGGAAATAGAAAATTCACCCCAGGGATCACTCCAGTGGCTCTACTCGACAGAGGGACTGGGAACTAAGGTCGGGTGGCAAGATGTCAGGGTAATCCTATGGGCTAGGTTTGTAAAGGCTCCAGGGCCATTAGCCTAGTACACACCTATGAACCTATGGGTGATAAGATTCAAGATTCCTCACTCCTTCCCAAAAATATTCATTTAGGACTTGCTCCAACTCAGGACTTCTTCAAAAGCAAGAGGCATCCAGGAAGTGAGCTTTAAGGAGTATAGGACTCGCTGTGTTTACTTAGCTCAAAAATAAGGATTTTTTGGTACTTGTTCTCTTCCAAGGACAGAAAGAATGATGGAGACAGTCCCTGACCAGATATCCAAAAGGCACAGGCCCGCACTCTTAGCATGCAAGTGCAGTTAAGAGAGTAGAGACTGAACACTGCAAGGCAGTTTAATAGAGACTGGCACTCTGGCATAGGGCTGAATGTGGAAATGGAACCAGTTAGGCCTGTACAGGTTCTAGTATTAGTAGCAATGTCTTCACTAAAGTGCTCCTGTACCCATAGACCAGATTGCACCAAATATCAAACAACTATCTGAAATCCAATGTCTGGCCTTGTCCAATAAGACCAGCTAACAAGGGCAAGTCTACTGGACTATTCTTGACCTGGGTCAATCTTTCTGCTGGGCCAAGAGAAAGAACTAAATAGAAGAGCCCTCAGTACCCACTGTACCCATGAATGTGTAAATTGGCCACGCAAAGACTCCAGTCACAAAACTGTAGTGTGTGTGGTGCTAGCCCTAGCTCCACACTCAGCATCTGGAATGGAAGAAAACAGCGTGAATCTGACTTGTCAACTACTGGAGGGGACAGATGGTGACAAGCAAGAACAGACTTGCATCCAGAAAGGTGTGAGCAATCTCTACTTTCTGTACCTTTTACTTTCTTGCTGTGCTCTTTCTTCCAGTGAAAACAGATGGTGACTGTAGCGGACATGGATCATGATCTGGAAGCCACAAAAACACCTTGCCTTATACATTCAAGGTATCAAGCAACGGAACTTTTCTATGATGAATGTAAGCATATGATCCAAACTGTGCAAGTGGCAGAAAAACAAGGATTCAGAGTCCACACACATTATCCTGTACTTCTGTATGATGTCATAGCATGTGGCAGCAAAAAGCTTGCAATGTCTTGAACATGAGCACAGAAAACAAAAAAACACACAAATTGGCAACTGCAAAAGAGGAGCTCCCAAAAGTTAAGCCACTGCAGACCTCCTAGCATCAGAACTAATATTAGTTTTTTTAATGTGTGTTGAAATATCTTTAGAAATTACAAATGTCAAAGTTCAGGTAGAACATTGCATAAGACAGTTATAAAAAAAGGCAGAAATACATATTACCAGCTCCACTAACTTAACATAGTCACAGGGGACTTCAATTACCCCTCTATAAACAGGGAGTGCCATATGATCCCAAACTTGCAGGCTCAGAGATTCCTGGACTAATGCAAACAACCTGGACCAATTACTCCATAGGCTTGAGGTGTAAACATACTGGACCTGGTACTCACAAATATGGGAAAACATTGCACCCTCAAGCCCACCACACTAATGTCCTCTCTGGTAAGGTCAGACCATAAAGCTGTCTTCTTTGAAATAAAACTCAATGCTGTGACTCCCGTACTAGCAAACTTAGTAACACTTAGGAGCTACTCTAAGGTAAACTACTTATTACTAACAGATTACCTGACAAAATTTCAAACCCCTCCAAACATGGAGAACACAGCTGCCTATGCAGAATTGTACACAGAAACCCTGTACAATTAAGTTAATAGATGCATACAGATAGCTGTGCATACCACAAACAAGCCCAGAATGAACAACGAAACCAAACCACCCTGGTAGAATCCAAACATAAACAGATTCTACAACAAAAGAAGAAAAGTCATAGCTAAAATAAGGAAGTGCAATGCCCAGAAGGATAGAAAATTAAGCTATGTACTCACCATAACTATGCATTTGTGTTGTCCATTTTCATTCTTCCTTAAATGTATCGGTCTCAGATCTGACTCGGCCAATCTCTTTAGATACTTTGATCAGACTCTCGAGCTCCTCCCTTTATCCATACTGCCCCTAACTTGCCAAATTACCTCAGATTGAGTTTGCTGCTGCTAAATATACCAGAAGGCATAAATTCTTATAATAAGAAGGATTATAATCAAAGCAAGAAACAGGACAGAAACAGAGAAAGTTCTTAAAATGGTAACAATGGTTCCCATATACCTCACCATGTCACTCCTAAATGATAAGGACAGGGGGAAGGAAGGTTGGGAGTTGCGGAAGAATGAAAATGGACAATAGAAGTGCATAGCTATGATGACTACATAACTTAAATATCTGATGATGTAATTTTCGTTCATTCCTCAAAGTATGATGGAACCGGCACAAACAACTTTCCAAGCAACTACTGAACAGAATAAAACATAGAACGTTGACAGTCAGTGTCTTGAGACGAAACTCACCAAAAAAATGGCAATTCAGCAGCTGAAAAGTGTGTTTCAACTTGTTCTGAAGAAGCTAGCCATTCAGCAAGTGAAAGGGCTTAACCTTTTGGATTATTCTGTGTTTCATTTAATAAAATTACAGTTTGGCTGAGGATACCATTGGTTTTTGAAGACATTTGTTTAATTTGTTTCATCTGTTCCACTGGCTTTTAAAAAAAAAGTTTAACTGCTGAGAGTTTGGCTGTGGATATCGCTGGTTTTTGAAGGCATTTGTTTCATTTGTTCCACTGGCTTTCGTACACACTTTTCAGCTGCTGAATTGCTGTTTTTTTGGTGAGTTTCATCTCAAGACACTGGGACTGTCAACGTTCTATGTTTTATTCTGTTCAGTAATTCCTCAAAGTATGGGACAAAGTCACCAGCTATGATGACCTTGGGTGGCCGTCATGGAAGGATATTCCGGAGGATCACACAGCCAAAAGGCAGCCCTTTTCCTGGATAAGATGTCCAACTTATAATGAGCAATACATGATATCCAACTTGTAATGAGCAGTACAGATATGGGAAATGGACTAAGTGGCCACAGCACAAATGCCATCAACTGAAGGTCTAAGCCCATGAAGCAGATGATGCAGCCATGAATCTAGTCAAATGAGCATTTGTGGATCTAGGTAAGGGCAAACCTCTTACACAAAGGAAGTGTAATCTGTTATCCATTTAGCTATAGTAATTTTAGATACTGGTTTTCCTAATTTGTTTTTAGCAAAGGAGACAAACAGTTGATCAGCTTTTCGAAATCCTTTTGTTCTATGTAGGTAGAAACAAAGCTCCCTATGTACATTTAAAAGATGTAGCATGTACTCTCCTTTATTCTCAAAATTTGGAAAGAAGACTGGTAAATTGATTCTTGATTTATGTTTGACTCAGAAACAACTTTTGGCAGGAAGTAAGGGTTTGTACGCAAGGTCCTCCGCCTATGTGAAAAAAAACAAACAAATAAGGCAGTCTTGAAGAGAGTGCTTGGAGTTCAGAAACTCACATTGTAGACATAACGACAACAAAAAAGAATAGTTGTGTAAAATCTTACCATAACCATAGATGTCCTTCTCTTCCATGTTGCAGTATTCTTGGTGTGGGATTTCCAGCCTCAGGCGACCCGTATGTCGGCTCCTATACAAAAGCTTCAGCTTGGCTGCTGTAGTTGTGTGGGATGTCACACATAGGGCCAAAAACCAGGGACCTTAAATGTGACATTTGCAAGCACAGACCTCAGAACTTGAAAGCCCAGCAGGATTGTCGCAACATAGTAGCAAGTGAAGTCAGCCATAGGATCAAAGAGCCATTTGGTGGTTAAATTGGTCATAGGGTAGGGTATAACCACCAGGAGACCTAAGACAGGTCAATAATGAGAGAGAGTGAGAGAGAAAGAGAATAGAAAAGGGGGGTTAGGTGGGTGGGAAGGAATACTGCAACATGGAAGAGAGGGACATATATGGTTATGGTAAGATTTTACACAACTATTCTATGTCCTTCTATTCCTATGTTGCAGTATTCTTGGTGTGGGAGAGTACCATAGCTTAGATGGAAGGAAGGGAGGAGACAGAAGTGGTTAATTTCACAAACCCCTGCAGAAATGCTCTGGCAAAACTTGCACGTGCTGTGGAGACATTGTCTTGTAGTGTTTGGTGAAAGTGTGAATAGTGGACCATGTGGCTGCTTCCAAGACGGATGAAGTCCAGGCCTTTTAAGAAGGCGGTGGAGGCTGCCACTGCCAGGGTACAGTGAAGCCTTTACTCCCTGTGGGTTTTCTTGCATTCTGCTAGAATAAGGATGTCATCCAGGTAAAGGTAAATCTGAATCCCTTGTGTTCTGCAACAGGCTATGGCAGGTGCCAGGCATTTTGTGAACACTCTGGGAGCAGTGGACAAACCAAAGGACAATGCTGCAAATTGAAAGTAAGAGGAGGGTCTAGAAAAATGTAAGAATTTCCTGTGGGAAGGTTGTATGGAGATGTGCAGATAGGCTTCTTTCAGGTAAAGTGTGGCCATGAAGGCCTGGGCTGGTATAACAGGGAGTAAAGTTTGTAGGGACAAAAGTCTGAAGGTGGGAACTTTTAAGAATAGGTTTAGAAAGGAAAGGTGTAGAATGGGGCTCCATGATCCATCTTTTTTGGGAACCAGAAACAGTCTTGAGTAGAAGTCCTTTCCTTTTTGCCCTGGTGGGACAGGTTCTATTGTTCCCAGGTTCAGAAGGTCTTGTAAAATCTGTGGGAAGAGGTGCCTCTGATTTCTTGGGGGGAAGGGTACGCCCCTCGAGGGGGGCCTTTCTCACCAAGAAAGGAAGTATCATTTTTGAAATATAGCCAGAACCCATTTGTCTGTAGTGATGTTTTTCCAAAGGGGGAGGCAGTGGGAGAGGCGGGCAAGAAAGGAGGCGGTGGGCAAGGCAGTCACGCATTGTTGGGACCTCCTCTGTCTTAAAAGGGCTGTCTAGTGAGGGGCTGTGAGACAGCTGGCCTGGAAGATGTTTGTCTTCTACCCCCTCTTCTGTGCCTGGAAGAGGGAGGTCCAACAAGTGGGAGGCTGTGAGACGGCTGGCCTGGAAGATGTTTGTCTTCTACCCCCTCTTCTGTGCCTGGAAGAGGGAGGTCCAACAGAGGAGGGGTTTCTTCTGACAACTGTAGATTTTGCAGGGTAATTTCTGTAATACTTAGGAATAGGAGACGAGACGACTGGCCTGGAAGATGTTTGTCTTCTACCCCTTCTTCTGTGCCTGGAAGAGGGAGGTCCAACAGAGGAGGGGTTTCTTCTAACAACTGTAGATTTTGCAGGGTAATTTCTGTAATACTTAATAATAGGAGACACAAGAAGATGCTTGAAGTCTTGCAATTCCTTACTCTTTTCTTCTAGATTTTTAAAAAGGTCTGCTGACTGCTTACCAAACAATAAGTTAAGGTCTAGAGGAGCATCTAAGATTTTAGACTAACTCCTCAGATAAGTGTTGCAGACACAGCCATGAATATCTTCGAAGTACACAGGCAGAGGCTGCAGACCATGCAGAGGCCTCTGCTGCATCATAATTACATCTACATCTAATGGAATGTCTGGCTACATGGGCAGCCAGAGATAGGTTAGATGCTATGTCAGGTTTAGGGGGACAGTCTGGAGTAGCAGCTAGCAGAGTAGAGGCTTGAGAGACAAGGTCCAGAGCATATTTGGTCATATGGGTTTGACAGTTGATGGCTGCAGGCCAGTGTTGAAGAGGTGTAAACCTTTACAATTCTATCCATAGTTTTACTGTCCTTGTCTGAAGTAGGAGAGAGGCAGATGGATTCAGTGTGGATTGTTTATCTGGTAACACTGCAATCACAGCAGGGTCTGTCAGGGGTGGTTTGACTAGAAATTTCTGGTCATCAAGTACTTTGCAGAAGCAATCTGGCCTCTTAGTGGTAGGGGGCTGAGAGTCTGGGGTCTTAGATGCTGAAGAAATGGCATCTAAATAAGCAGGGATGACAGGAGGAATGGCAGAAGGGGAGGGAGATTCCACTTGTAGCAATTCAAAATACCTTTTTTGAGTATCAGACATTTGGAAGGTGTCCCATTTGAAGTATTCTTTCATTTTGGTTATGGTCTCTCCAAAGGTGATATCCTCTGGAGGGGAGTCCCCTTCAATGGATTATTCATCTGGGGAGTAATATTCTTGAGGAGAGGCTATTTGGGAGGTATATGAGACTGATTCATCTGAAGATGAATAATAGTTCCTTTGCACTTCTTCCCTGTCTTGTGATGTGGATGGTGGAAGAGATGAGACAGAGGCAGGCCTGGGGCTCAGGAGAGGAAGGGTAGATAGAGAAGAGGCTGTTGTCCTAAGGGCCGTGAAGGCCTGCATCAAAGATGAGGTGAAGGACTGCCAATCAGGTAAGCCTTCAGCGGGTGTAGCCAGATGTTTTTTTTTGTTTCTTTTTTAGTGGAGTAGTCTTAGGCGAAGGCCTGGAATCGGGTGCCTGGCTAAGGGTAGTTTTGTCAGAAGAAGGGATCCCAGTCGGAGGCCCGACTGTGTCTGGTTCCCCCTCGACCTCGGCTGTAGCCGATGTCTGTGTAAGCTCCGTGGATGTGCTAGTCATCAACTGAGAAGCGGCTTCCTTGAAGGTTGAACTCCTAAATCGGCAGCTGGCGGGGTGTCGAAGAGCAGAGAGGCAGTGTAAGTGGGCCTAAGAATCTTTGCCTTCTTCCGCAGAGGTTCAGTCGGAGCTTCCGAAACGGGATCCATCCTTAGCACTAATTTAAGTTGCTAATTTTCTAGATATAGATTGAGAGCAGCCAGACGGCTGTGTAGGGTCTTCGGAAGAAAGAATTAGCAGATAGAGCAAGCGGTACAGTCATGCTCTCAGCCTAGGCAAAAAACGCAGCGATCGTGTGTATCTTTATGTGGTATCTGGCGCCTGCATTGTCATTTACCCTTTTTTGCTGACATCGGCAAAAGATTACTACAACAAACCAAGCTTTAGCTAGAAGTCAAAGAATTAAAAACCCCAATGGAGTACTTAGCTTTTAGACGTCTTGTGGTGAAGGAGTGAAGCACATGATTTGATGGTCGTCTGCGGCTGAAAAGTTCTGAGGTCTGTGTGTGCAGATGTCACATTAAAGGCCCCTGGTTTATGGCCCTATGTGTGACGTACCACGCAACTACAGCAGCCAAGCTGAAGCTTTTGTATAGGAGCTGATGTACGGGTCGCCTGAGGAGGGAAATCCCACACCAAGATTACTGCAACATAGAAGGAAATAAAGCCGCGGTGGTGCAGCGGTAGCATTGTCACCTCACAGCAAGACGTTCTCCCGTTCGATTCTCGGCTGGAGCGCCTTCTGTGTTGACTCTGTATGTCCTCCCCGCGGTCGAGTTGCGCTCGAAAGACATGCGTAAATGGGCATGCCTTCGTTGAAGGTTGGGCGTCGAGCTGGCATCTTGGCACTGTAAAAATCTACTGCCAATCATTAGCAGACCGGAGTTGCGCTGTGGTGACCCCTAACTGGGAAAAGCTGAAAGAAGAAAGGAGGAATAGAAGGACATAAATTGTTTTCCAAGAAAGAAAGAAATTTCAGGTCTGACGTAGCCTAAGGTTTGAAGGGGGATAGAGTTAAAGTTTGTACAAGACTGTAAGATCCCAGGGTGGAGTACGGTCTCTTACTGGAGGTCTAAGTAGAAGCATACCCTTCAGAACAGCCTTACAAATTTTTGAAGAAGCTAGGGGAAAAGCATTATGTCCTATGTGGTAATTAAAAATTGCTGCAAGCTAGACTTTTACAGTGGAAAAACTAGCACCATCTTGAAAAACTGAAGCTAGAAAATATAATACAGCAGGAACTGAAGCTGTGTAGGGATCCAGCTTTCTTTGTTCTGCCCAATATAAAAACCTCTTCCATTTACTCTTGTAAATCATTCTGGAAGAAGGTTTTTGAGATGAGGATAAAATCAGACAAACTGGAGTGGAAAGCCTGGGCTGTCTAGCCATCACTGGAATTGGAGAAACCATGTGGTTAGGTTGAGGCCCATAATGTCTGGATGAATCATTCCTGAAGGGTGTGATGGTAGGTCTGGATTAGGGTCCAGTGTCCAAGGCGGACACTGAAGATGAGACCAAAGGAATGGGAACCAACCTGCTGAGGCCAGAAGAGAATGATGACTACCTTGCACTTCAACCATTGTACTTTCTGGGGAAATTTGGCTATTAGGGAAAGGGGAGGATAAGTATACAGGAGATCAGGGTGGCCAAACATGGACTAGAGCATCTTTCGGTGACTCCCCCTGATGGGGAAATACAACAAAGAACTTGCTACATTTGTTGTTGAGGGGAGAGTCAAAGAGGTTGACCCCATTGATGAAAAGTCATCTCCGCCACTATAGACCTGAGAGACCACTCATGCAGCATCAAGATGAACCTGCTGGGATTGTTGGCTAGGGCATTGATTTTCCTGGGAATGTGCATTGCTACAATAATTGCTTCTCAGCCAAAGGATAAGATCTGGCTCCCCCTGTGTTTGTTCAAGTACTAAACCACTGACATATTGTCTGTTTGGATAGCAATTGTACCTACAGAGACAGTTCTGAAAGGTCTGCAATACTAATAGGACTGCTCTCACCTCCTAAGACATTGATAAGCAAATTGGTTTCTTGTGGCGACCACGTACCCTAAACAAACTGTCCCAAGAAATGCCCCTCCTCACCCCAAATGGGAGGTGTCCATGGTCAGCATGGCCTTTGGGGGAGGAAAGATAAATGAGTGAACCTGACAAAGCTCCTTGGACTGGATCCACCAAAGCAGGGAATCCCTGACTCACAAACTCTTTACAGGATACTTCAACGGAAATCGAAGCATCAACCATTGTACTGACAAGGTCCTTTGGAGAATTCTCATGTGAAAGTAAGCCATGGATAACAAGGTGATCGCTGCAGCCATAGAACCTAAGGATTGAAGAACCAGTCTTGCAGGAGGATATGGGTGATCTAAAATCTGTCTGACCTGCAGGCTTAGAGAATGAATTCTGCTGTGAAGTAAGAATGCGAACTGTATAACTGTGCCCAGGCAAGCTCCTATAAACCCAAAGACAAACTGCTTGAAGTTCGGACTTGGAAAGATTTAGTGTGATCCCTGGGAGTGGACACAACTGGAATAAGTAATCCCTTCTCTACGAGATGCTTGGTTGGTGCAGAAAGGAGGCAATCATCTAAATAAGAAAACACTCTGAATCCATGAAGTCTGAGATGAGATGCCACCACTGCCATGCATTTGGTGAACACCTTGGGGGATGTGGTGAGACCAAGGGGCAGGGAGCTCAACTGGTAATGACTGGCTCCCAGCTAAAAGCGCAGAGTGTGCCTGTTTATTTTTATGTGATAGTACGCATCTTGAATATCTATCGAGCACATCCAGTCATCCTTCTGTAGAATAGGCAGAATGGACTGAACCATGACCATCCAATACTTGCAGTTGTTCACAAACTGATTTAGATGACTGAAATCCACAATTGGTCTCAGGTCCCCTCATTTCTCTGGCACCAAAAGGAACCTTGAATAAATTCTGGATCATGCTTGGCCTGGTGAGACCTTTTGGATGACTCTCTTTTCTAGCAGTTTTTGGATTTCTAATGTTGCTAACTCCTTCTGATTGGGTGGAACATCGGTGAGATCTCTCTTTTGTGAGGGTTTTTGTGAAAAGGGAATGAGGTATCCTCTGGATATGATCTTTGCACCCAAGAATCTCTTGTGATGGCTGTCCAGGTGACTGGGTGCAAGGAGAAGCTCCCACCAACTGCCTCCAGTGAAGAACAGAACAGTCGAGCAACTTTTCAGGAGCGCTGAAAGGGCCTGTCCAAGAAACAATTTCAAGACCCTTGGTTCTGTAGACCCCCTCTGACATGAGAATGCCATCTTCCATTATTATTTCTCCCTCTGCTTCTAGGAAAAAACTCCCATTTTGAGTCCTGAAAAGGTCCTTGAAATTTTCAGAATCACATTTTCTTACCACCAAACTGATTCCTAGAGATAGATCTTCGCGGGAGAAACAGATTCCAAAAGCATATGAGGTCTTTCCATCTTTCTTAATGCATGAAAATGTGTTTTTAACTGTGGGCCCAAACAGAAAGGATCCATCAAAAGCAGCACTGATGAAAGAGGATTTAAAGGGCTCTGCAAAATCACACAGTTTCCTTCAGGCATGTCTCATTAAGGCTGTACCTGAAACAGTGGCCCATGAGGAACCTTCAGCAGTGTGAGATATTAAACTCATGGACATGTTGGATATAAATTGTAGGGTGGCCAGTTGGGAGGAATAAGTTTTCACTTCTCTGCCGACATGGACCCTAGGTTAGACTTAGAGAGTTCCTTGATCAAGTCCCTCTGTAATCTAGTAAAATGTGCCAGGTAGTCAAGTGACCGTAAAGCAAAGGTCGCCAAAGCGTAAACGCACTTTCCAAACCTGTCTAGTGCCTTAGATGCCTTGTTACAAGGATGGACAGAGGAACGCTGTTCGGCTAAGTGCCTTTTTTGCAGCTGCTGCCACAACCATAGCATCTACAGGAATACCCTTACTCTAGTACTGCCGGTCTTTGGGGGCTTTTAGAATCTTGTCTGGATGGCAGAGGATAGTCTCCATGAAATCCTTCCATGCCCAGTGGGAGACTAGGTCTATAAGGTCTACTGCCGGGACAGGTAACCCAAGACTTAGATGGGCCAGATGTAAAGGCTTCCTGAAACAAGGACTCCTCTTGGTAAGGGCTTTGAGAGGACCAACCACCTTTATGGAGTAGATCTCTAAAGTGTCTCTGAAGGACACAACCTCAGGTGGGGACCTAGGGGACCCCCCCTCATCAAAATCAGTTTCGTTGGTTAGATATTCGTGAGGGAAATCTAATTGCCTCCTCTTGCACTTTTTCTTCCATGCACCTCTTCAGTGGGGTGCTCTGGAGAGGTATTGAAAGAGATATGGAGTTTGCCGAACAGGAACTTCTTGGAAGCTCTTGCAGACTGACTGTCCCTGTGTAGAAGTGTGACAACAGTTAGAGCTCAAATCTGTTGAGGGGAGCAAGTACAAGATTTGAGGAAGTGAAAGTAGATTACCTGGGACAGGAGAACACCAGTACCTCAAAGGCACAGGACCAGGAGAGAAAGAAACCAACCTTACTGGAGTCAAAGCACTTGGCTCAGCTGGCTTTAAACCCCTCCTGGATCTCCCTTCCGAGAAGGAAATTGGACCCAAGCTGTCCAGTGCCAAGGCTCCAAGGGGAAGCTGACCTTTGCTCCAAAAACCTCTGAGTCTATGTCAACCTTCTGTCCTGTTCAGTAGTGTTTGGCGCCTAATGGGTCAGGGACAAAATGAGATCCAAAGAAGAAGATGGTATCCTTGGGTCCAACACTTCACCTCTCAGTACTCTCAGATCTGATGGCTCTGAAACAATGGGTCGGACTGGAGAAGGAGTTACTACTGGGTGCAAAGGTGGCTGAAGACTCAAGGATCCGATGGGAGATGGAGCAGGCAACACCCCTATCTGGATTTGTGCTCTAAGAAATTTCCTCATCATCCTGTCCACATATGCCTCGGAAAGACTATGGGAGGACTTGAGTGAAGAAGTTGTGGAAGGAGGGCAGGACAACTTATTAGGAGTCTTCTGCAAAAATGGAGACCTAAGTCTGAGAGAGAGAGGTTATGGAGAAAATCTCAGGCAGCCATTCTAAGGAGACCTGACCGCAGAGGTTGTCGGAGCCAACACTTTTCTGATTTTTAAGGCGGCTCTGAACTCAGAGCAGGTGCAGGAGACTGCACCTGAGAATGCTTCCAGTTTTCATTCGGCTCCAATGACTTCTGCATTTTTATTGGGGGTTTGAGGCGCAGAAGTAGAAGCAAAATTAGAGAAAGAATCTGCCAAAAGGCACTTCAGGACTAACTTATTCTGCCTATCACTGATTGCCCTCAAATTAAAGCCTGTACAGATCTCACAAAATACCTGTTAAGTAAGAAGGGGCTAAACGATATATGCACTCACTGTGGGCATCAGAAATGGCAGCCATACCAAGAACCAAACAGTAGCCAACAATAAGATGGGAAAAGAGAAGAGAGAAACTCTTCCAGACATTTTATAAAAAGAGTTTTTTTTTGGAAAGGAAAGAAACAAAAAGAATACCTTAAAGGTACAAAGAAAACCTAGTACAAACAATGGTAAAAAATGTTACCTAAACATAAACCCGAAGGTAAACAAAGAGTAAAGGGAGAAGGACTAAATAGAAATATATTTTAAATGTAACAATTGGAAAAAAAATCAATTGTATCTACTCATAAAACCTAGCAAGGCAACCTAGAGCTTGAGAGAACGCAATCCAGCCCGCAATGTTAGAGCAGCAAACTAAATCTCAGGTAAATCTGGCAAGTTAGGACCATTATGGGTAAGGGGAGGACCTTGAGAATCAGATCCAAGAATCTAAAGAGACTGGCCGAGTTGGATCTGAGGGCTGGATCCGAGACCCATACATTGAGGAATGAATGAAATGACAACATCAGATCTTTCTCTTCAGGCTAAATAAACTAAGAGGGCAAAGTCTACCAAAGCTACCTTTGATGTAAAGATAGCCTCCCAGGCCAAGGACAACCACAGGGCTTTCTTTAGCCAAGTCTAAAACCTCAAAGGCAGTACACATCAGTTCACAGAAAGTACAGTTGTGTACACTTACCATAAATGTAGATGTTCAAGTGTATTCACTGTTGCAGTCATTACATTTGGGTTATCGCCTTGCAGGTAGCCCTCAGTCGGTCTGATTAACAAAGTCTTGGGTCCTGCGTCGGTTGCTGTCCCTCCTTCCATGACATCAGGTCATCAGGGGTATAAAACATGCAGTCAGTTTTTCTTGCCCCAGATGTCTGGTGCCCCCCTAATGGGAAACAATTAAATATAAAAGTACAAAGATATACTTCCAACAAAAAAGCAAATACACAAAAAAGGCTTTTAAGCATAGTAAAGCAAAGTAGAGGTATAGTCAAAAGAAGTTAGGGGGCTGGAGGGAGGGTAACCAGGACTGCAACATTGAATACACTCGAACATCTACATTTATGTTAAGTGTACACAACTGTACTATGTTCTTCGTGTTTCACTGTTGCAGTCATTACATTTGGGTAGATTCCCAAAGCTATGGTTGGGAGGAGGAATTTAGATTGCATTAGGGCCAGTTATAAGGCCCTGCAAGACTGCAGTGGCAAAACCAGTTCTGGATTTAGAGAAAAACTGGCAAATGATAATGCTTGGAGAAAGTATGTACAGAACTTCAGGTAACAGCTTCTAGGATGTCCCTGGTAGGGACGCCTCTGAGAAAGGCTGTAGAGGTAGATGCAGCCCTGGTGCAGTGAGGTCTGATCCCCTGGGGGATAGGTTTTCCATGGTGCTTATAGCAAAAATTAATGCAATGGCTTATCCATTTAGAAATGGTTTGCTTTGAAATAGCCTTCCCCTCTGCCCCTGCAGCAAATGCCACCAGCAGTTGTTCAGATTTCCTTTGAGGTTTAGTCCTGTCCAAGTAGAATCTAAGTTGTCTGTGCACATCTAAGGAATGCAGTATCCGTTCCCCTTTATTCTGTGGATTGGGAAAGAAGGTTGCCAAATGAATGAACTGATTAAGAGCCACACTGGATACCACCTTGGGCATGAAGGATGGATTGGTTGTGAAGGACATCCTGTCAGCATGAAAGATGATTAAAGGCTCCACTGCCATAACGGCCTGTAATTCAGATACCCTTCTAGCTGAAGTGATTGATAAAAGGAAAGCTGTTTTCCATGAAAGAAATTTTAAGTCTGCAGTAGCAGCTGGCTCGAAAGGAGGTAGAGTGAGTTTCTCCAAGACAAAGTTAAGGTCCCGGGCTGGGGTTGGAGCTCTCTTGGGTGGTCTCAAATTTTTGGCCCCACTGAGGAACTGCTTGAGCAGTGGATGAGAGAAGAGGGGAGGTTCTGTGTTATAATGAGCTGAAATGGCTGAAGCGTGGATTTTAATGGAGGAAAAAGACAAGCCCTTGTGAAGCATCTCAGTTAAGTATTGTAAAATCTGAGGTAAATTGGGTGCTGCTGTGCTCATCCCTTGAGATTGGTTCCAGGCACAGAATCTTTTCCATTTTTCAGCATAAGATTTTCTAGTACTAGGCCTCCTTGCCTCTAAAATGACATCCATCACAGGTTTGCTGAGGGATGGTAAAGGAGAGGTTAAGTAATTAGCCAGGCTGCAAGGTTCAGTGTTGGAAGCTGAGGGTGCAGAATCTGGTTCTCCTGCTGAGACAACAGGGAAGGAGTCTGAGGCAGATATGGAGATAACCATGACACACTGCACAGGAGGGGGTACCAGTGTTGGCACAGCCAGTCTGGAGCAATCAAAATCATCCTTGGTTTGTCCCGTTTGATTTTTAGTAATACTTTGGAGAGCAGAGGGAAGAAGGCATAGACTGATAGGTTTTTCCAGCTGAAGGACAGAGCATCCACTTTCCAGGCTTGTTTGTGGGGAGTCCTTGTGCAAAATTTGCCCAATAGGTAGTTCTGGGGAGAGGTAAACAGGTTTATATCTGAGCTCCCCCATTTGCTTGTCAACATGTTGAAATTCCTTGGTTCCAGTTTCCACTCGTGCAACTCCATGAGTTTTCTGCTTAGTCTGTCTGCCAGTGTATTTAATTTTCCTGGCAGGAATTGAGCTTGGAGGTGCACTTGGTAGCTCAAGGCTGTGTTCGACAATGCCAAGGCTAGTCTGCAGAGGGGGTAAGAATGTGTACCCCCCTGCTTGTTTATGTACCACATAACAGAGGTGTTGTCCGTCTTTACCATTAGTTGTCCTGGAAGAATGTGGTCCTTGAAGGCTGTCAGTGCATTCTGTACAGCTAACATTTCTTTTTGATTGATATGCAGGTGCATTTGATTTGGGTTCCATTTGCCCTGAATGCACTTCCCTGCCAGGCGAGACCCCCATGCATAGTCTGATGCATCTATTGTTAGGGTTTGGGTGGCAGGGGGTGGTGTGAAAAGTAGTCCCTTGTTTTGGTGGCAGGCCTCTGCCCACCAAAGGAACTCCAGGCATAGGCAAGGTATGATAGGAATTATTGTTTCTAGGTCTTGAGAATGTTGACACCATAGGCTTTTTAGATACCACTGTAGTTTCCTCATATGCAGTCTTGCATATGGAATTAGAAGAAAGCAGGAGGCCATGGAACCCCAAGACTTGCAGTATTTGTCTTGCAGACAGAAGGGTTTTTGTGGCCACCTGTTTGAAGTAGATTGTCAAATGAATTTGTTTCTTTGGCGTGAGGTAAGCCATCTGGGAAGCTGTATTCAAGCTTGCTCCCAGGAATATAATTTGTTGACAGGGTACCAGGTGTGATTTATTTTCGTTTATGGTGTACCCCAGACAAGTTAGAACCCTTTATACAAAGGCCAGATTATTCAAAAGTATGTCCTGGCTTTCTGCCTGAATTAGACAATCGTCCAGGTATGGGTATATTTGAATATTTATTTGCCTGCAAAATGCAATAACTGGAGCTAGGCACTTTATGAATACCCTGGGCGCAGTAGATAAGCCAAAGGGCAATGCAGAGAACTGATAGTGCATGTCGCCTGCTTTGAAGCGTAGGTATCTTCTACAAGATACCCTGATTGGGATGCGCAGGTATGCTTCTTTTAAATCTAGTGTTGCCAACCAGGCATCTTTGCCTAGCATAGGAAGTAATTGGTGAAGAGTCAGCATCTTGAATTTTGGAATCCCCAAAAAGGTGTTTAGAGTAGACAGGTCCAGGATAGGATGCCATGAATTGTCTTTTCTGGGTATCAGGGAAAAGTCTTGAGTAGAAACCTTGTCCCTTTTCTTGTTTGTGGGCCTCTGCCCACTGATTTGGGGGTAGGTCCGGCCACCCTCTTGGTGTTAGCAACGTGTGGAAGTGAAATCTGTATCCCTGGGACACTATATTTAAAACCCATTTGTCCTGGGTAATGAGTTCCCAATTCTTTGCATGATGAGCAATCTTTCCCCCAAAAGGGGCAATCAGTTGACAAGTGCTTGGAAATTTTAAAAGGAAGTCATTGAGACAGTTTACCATTGGGGGGGGGGGGGGAGTCTTATTATTCCCACATTTGGAAGTGGGGGCCCCCCACTGCTTAGTTCTGTGTGTCCCCTGGGACTGAAACCTGGGGTTTTTGCTGTGTCTGGGTTTGGCTTGAGAAGACCTGGAAGGGGCTGTAAAGGACCAATTCTTAGAGGGCCACAGTGCCTACTAAATCTAGGAGGCTGAACTTGTAAAACAATCTTTCACAGTTTGCATAGATTTAGCTTTATCTTCCATCTTTTTAAGAACTTCCTCAGCCTTGTTGCCAAACAGGCGGTCCTGATTTAAAGGAGCATCCACCTATTTAGCTTTAACATGATCAGGCAAAGATTGCTCCTTAAGCCAAGCATGCCTTCTGAGCACAGATCCAGTAACAGCAGCCCTGCAAGAGGCCTCTAATGAATCAAAACCACATTGCAAAGTATGTTTTCCAACTTGTTCAGCAGAAAGCATTAAATCCTGCAATTCTTTACTTTCCACATAGCCAGGAATCAACATCATTTTCTGTTTAAGCAGTCCAATAACATGTTGCTGATACTTTAACATATGAAACTGGCAGTTTAAAGCCCTAATGGCCAAGGTTGCAGAAGTGTAAACCTTCTTACCCCATCTATCCAGTGCCCTGGAGTCTCTATCAGAAGGGGTAGGATTTTTTTGCAGTAGAAGCCTTAATGCCCTTGGGCCCCTGTGAAACAGTCTCTGGATCTGCAATAGGATTTTTAAAAAGGAACTTGTGGGACTCAGGGACCCTGTAGTATCTGTCAGGTTTTCTGGGAGCAAGATGCAGGGCATCAGGGGATAAACTAGATTCTGAAAAAGCATCAACAACAATGTGTAGTACAGGAGGAATAGCTAAAGGCCTATGCTGAGGTAGGAGAAGGAAATCCCGAAGCCTTTTTTTTGAATCAGAAAAATCCTAGCTTTCCCAGTGGAAATGCTCCCTTAGAGTATGTAAGGTTTCCCCAAAAGAAAAATCCTCAGGAGGGGAAGCAGAGGGAATGGAGTCCTCTGCATCAGAATCTTCATAAGTACATAAGGGCAAATCCAGATCATCAGAAGAATCAGAAACAACAAAATCCTGATCAGAAGATTCATAATCAACTTCAGTCCTAGGCCTCTTAGAAGGAGGGGTTGGCTACCCCCTGATTAGAGTTATTAGATCTTCAGCCATTCTTATCATTTGTTTTTTAGGCATAGAGGCCTGAGCATGTGGCCTGGACATCAGTTTTTTAGGCATGGATCGAGATTTAGGCCTAAGTGAAGAAGGAGGTGTCTGTTTAATATGCAAGTCCGTAGGCCTGAATACACCCTCAACAGCCGGTGCCGGCACTGCGACTTCGGACCCATCCAATGTAGAGATATCCGCGGGTTCCACAGTGAAGCATCTCGCAGCATACCGGACACCGAATAGGTCTCAGTAGAGGCCTGTGAATCAGAAGTAGCGGGTATCAGGGGCTGCGAAAGCGCCTCAGTGAGTACCTGCGAACTGGCGACTGGCTTAGGAGAAGAGTCATCGGCAGTTTTGGACCTCGGCGGCCTGTCTCTGTTTTTATCTATGCATTTTTTCAGAATCCCGGTAGTCGGATGGCTAACCAACGACATTTCTGGATAATTAAAATGAGAACCGAAATATTTAGAGGCGAAAATATACAGACGACAGTGCACTGATTAAATAAAGCACAAAACCGACAGCAAGGTATGTCATGGTCAGGACCTAGGCAAGGAATACAGTACGAATGAAAATCTTTATGAGGTATTTGCTTTCCACAAGTAATGCAATTATTAACTTTTACTGACATCGGTAAGGAGCAAGAAAAAGTTTCCCCAACGGGGTACTTCTCTTTAGTTGAAGACTTCGGTTCTGAAACTCTCAAAAACGAAAATTTCAGGAGTCGGCTGATCGGCACTTGCAAACTGCTTCTGCTTCGGGCACCGCACTGCAAGAAAGTCTGACGTAATGGCGTCGGCTGCATGTTTTATACCCCTGACGTCATGGAAGAAGGGACAGCAACCGACGCAGGACCCCAAGACTTTGTTAATCAGGCCGACTGAGGGATACCTGCAAGCAGATAGCCCAAATGTAATGACTGCAACAGTGAAACACGAAGAAAGTACAGTTTTGTACCTACCATAAATGTAGATGTTCGAGTGTATATACTGCTGCAGTCATCACACTTGGGTTATCCTGCGTCAGGCAGTCCCGCAGTCGGCCGAATCCCAAAGTCTTGGTCTGGCGTCGGTTGTCGTCGCTTCTTCCCTGATGTCAGTGCGACAGGAGTATAAAAGAAGCAGCCGACGCCATTTTCTTCAGTTTTTCTTGCCCCAGATGTCAGGTTCCCCCAACTAGGAAGGTAAAACAAATAACTATGCAAAAATACCCTAGTAGATAAACAATAGTACTAGCTGTTAGCAAATACACCATACAGAAATGCATCCAATTGATTGATGTACATGGAGTTATAACTAACACCCTGGTATGTAGAGGGGATGGTGGGAGGGTAACCTGGACTGCAGCAGTATATACACTTGAACATCTACATTTATGGTAAGTACAAAACTGTACTATGTTCATCGTGTTATACTGCTGCAGTCATCACACTTGGGTTGAATCCCAAAGCTATGGATGGGAGGCTTGTACTAAACTGGGTTAGGCGAAGCTAGGATGTCCTGCAGAACTGCAGTGGCAAAACCAGCTCTAGTTTTTGAGTATAATGGAAGGTGGTAGTGCTTGGTAAAGGTGTGCACTGAACTCCAAGTAGCTGCCTCCAGAATGTCCTTGGTTGGAACCCCCCTGAGAAAGGCTGCTGAGGTTGCTGTAGCCCTGGTAGAATGGGACCTAATAGTAACAGGCACTGCTTTCCCATGGTGCGAGTAGCAAAAGCGGATACAATGTGCTATCCATTTGGAGATGGTCTGTTTTGAAATCGCCTTTCCTTGTGAACCTGCAACATAGGATACAAAGAGTTGGTCAGTTTTTCTGAAGGTCTTTGTCTTATCCAAACAGTAACGTAGCTGTCTGTGAATGTCCAAAGAGTGAAGGAGTTTTTCTCCTTTATTCTGGGGGTTTGGATAAAAGGTGGGTAAATGAATGGTCTGATTCAAAGCCACACTGGATACTACCTTTGGCATAAAGGTAGGGTTAGTTCGTAAAGAGACTCTGTCCTGATTGAAAATGATGAAAGGCTCCACTGCCATGAGTGTCTGTAGTTCTGAGACCCTGCGTGCTGAGGTGATAGCCAGCAACAGAGCTGTTTTCCATGACAAGTATTGTAGTTCTGCTGAGAAGGCTGGTTCGAAAGGAGGCAGTGTTAATTTTAAGAAATTTTGCACAAGATCTTATCATTCTAAGGTCCCAAGCCGGCGTTGGGGGTTTTCTGGGGGGTCTTATATTCTTAGCCCCTCTGAGAAACTGCCTTAGTAAAGCGTGTGAGAATATGGGAGGGTCCGTATTATATTGAGCTAAAATGGCTGAAGCATGGATCTTAATGGATGAGAAAGAAAGGCCTTTGTGTAGCATCTCAGTTAAGTATTGCAGTATTTGAGGAATGTTTGGTATCCCAGAATTTTGGCCTTTAGCCTGGTTCCATGCACAAAATCTTTTCCATTTGTCTGAGTAAGTTTTTCTGGTGCTGGGCCTCCTGGCCTCCAAAATTACATTCAGGACTTCCTTTGAGAGAAGTGTTGATTGATAATTCAAGGTATTCTCCATGCAGCTAAATTTAAAGTCCTGAGCTGACTGTGAAGGATCTGAGAGTTTTGCTGAGTCAACAGAAGTGGGAATTGAGGTAAGATCCATGGAGGGCTGTGAGTCAAGTTCCTTAGTAATGGGTACCAGTGCTGACATGGCCAGTCTGGAGCAATGAGGATCATTTGTGGTCTCTCTGATCTGACTTTCAGTAATACCTTGGTCAATAGAGGTAGTGGTGGGAAGGCATAGACTGTTAATGCTGTCCAAATGAAAGACAGGGTGTCCACTTTCCAGGCTAGGGAATGATAAGTCCTTGTGCAAAATTTCTGTAGTTGGCAATTGTTGGGGGAGGCAAATAGATCTATGTCTGGGCGTCCCCACCTTTGAGTTATCATTGAAAATACTTGTGGGTGTAGTCTTCACTCGTGAGGATCTGACATATTTCTGCTTAATTCGTCTGCCAATATGTTTTCCTTTCCTGGCAGGAATTGTGCTTGCAGTTGTACTTGGTAAGTCAATGCTGTGTTCCACAAGGTCATTGCCTGTCTGCATAAAGGGTAGGAGTGTGTTCCTCCCTGTTTGTTTATGTACCACATAACTGTGGTGTTGTCTGTCCGTCATTAGTAGTTGTCCTGGATGCAAGAGGTCCCTTGAAGGCTGTCAGTGCATTTTGCAAGGCTAGCATCTCCTTTTGGTTGATGTGTAGATGCATTTGTTTTGCAGACCATTTGCCCTGTATGCACTGTCCTGCCATGTGTGCTCCCCAGGCGTAGTCTGAAGAATCTGTTGTCATAGTTTGGTTTGCTGGAGGTAAGACAAAAGGAAGACCCTTGTTTATTTGACATGCTTGAGCCCACCATAGGAACTCTTTTTGAAGGCAGGGAATGAGAGGTATACTTGTTTCGAGGCTGTGCCTGTGTTGAGTCCATGCACTTTTCAGGTACCATTGTAATTTCCTCATATGCAGCTTTGCATGTGGAACTAGTTGAATGCAGGATGCCATGAACCCCAATGCCTGCAGGATTTTCCTTGCAGTGAGCTGGGTAAAAGTTGCCATCTTTTTGAAGTATTGAGTCAGTTGTTTTTGTTTGTCTGGCGTGAGATAAGCCATCTGGGCCGTTGTATTTAAGCTGGCACACAGGAATATTATGTCTTGTGAGGGTATCAGTTTTGACTTCTTTTTGTTTACTGTGTACCCTAGGCAACTTAGCAGCTTTGTTACAAATGCCAGATGCTGTAATAGAATGACCTTGCTGTCCGTTTGGATCAGGCAGTCGTCCAGATATGGATAAATTTGTATTCCTCGTTGTCTGCAGTATGCAATTACTGATGCCAGGCATTTCGTAAATACTCTGGGCGCAGCAGATAAGCCAAAGGACAATGCAGAGAATTGATAATGCGTTGTACCTGCCAAAAATCTGAGGTATCTTCTGCAATCTTGTCTGATAGGGGCATGCAGGTATGCCTCTTTGAGGTCCAACGTTACCAGCCAAGACTCCTTGCCCAGCATGGGAAGAAGCTGCTGTAGTGTGAGCATTTTGAATTTGGGTACCTCCAGGTATGTGTTTAGGATTGAGAGGTCTAAAATGGGTCTCCAGGCTTTGTCCTTTCTTGGTACTAGAAATAGTCTTGAGTAAAAACCTTGACCTTGCTCCTTTGTAGGTACCTTTTGAATTGCTTTCATATCCATGAGAGCTGAAATTTGCATTTGTGCCTCTGCCCATTGGTTTGGAGGCAGATTTGGCATGCCTCTCATCCGTGGTAAAGTGTGAAAATGAAATCTGTAGCCTCGGGTAATAATATCCAGAACCCATTTGTCCTTTGTTATGATGCGCCAATTTTGTGGAAATAGAGCCAGTCTTCCTCCCAAAGGGCAATTTTGCTTGGCAGGTGAAGAGGGAAGTCATTGTGTTTGTTTCCTGAAGGGCTGAGATCTTTCGTCTCCACCTCTTTGAGTTGTTGTATGCCATTGTCTAGGTCTGAAAGAACCTTGTGGCTGGCCTCTGCCCCTTGGGCGTCTGTACCTACCTCTTTGGGGTCTGTCTGATGCGGGAAAGGACCTTTTTTTCGATGGCCAGTTTCTGCTGAAATGAGGAGGATGTACCTGTAAAAAATCTTTAACTGTCTGCATAGATTTTGCCTTTTTTTCCATTTTCTTTAAGACTTCTTCTGCTCTGACACCAAATAACACATCTTTCTGCAATGGAGCATCCAATAACTTTGCTTTGACATGTTCTGGTAAGGCTTGCTCTTTTAGCCAAGCATGTCTACGAATTACAGATCCTGTGACAGCTGCTCTACATGAGGCTTCCAATTAATCAAAACCACACTGTAAGGTATGCTTTCCCACCTGTTCTGCTGCATGCAGCAAATCCTGCATCTCTTTGAAATCAGGTTGATCTGTCTGAGGGATCATTTTCTGCTTTAACTGTGTAATCAAGTACTGCTGGTATTTTATCATGTGGAACTGGCAGTTTAAGGCCCTCATGGCCAAAGTAGCAGACGTATATACTTTCTTCCCCCATCTTTCTAATGCTCTGGAATCCCTTTCAGAAGGTAGTGGATTCTTAGCAGTAGAGGTCTTAACCCCTATGGGACCCTGGGAAATGGTTTTGGGGTCTGCAACAGGGCTTTTATATAGAAACGTATGAGAATCAGGAACTCGGTAGTATCTGTCTGGTTTAGCTGGTGCAGGAGGTAGGTAAGGAGTCTGGGTTTAGACTAGATTCGGAGTAAACATCATCCAAAATGTCTAAAACCGGAGGAATTGCAAGGGGTCTATGCTGTGGAAGAAGAAGAAACTCATGGAGTCTTTTCTTAGGGTCAGAGTAATCTTGGCCTTCCCAGTGGAAGTGTTCCCTCATGGTGTGTAAAGTTTCCCCAAAAGAGTAGTCTTCAGGGGGGGGAGACAGAGGGAATGGACTCTTCAGCATATGAGTCTTCATAAGGAGGGAAGGAATAATCCTGGTCCTCAGAGTTAGCTGAAGAAATGGATGCTGGGTCAGAGGAAGGATAACCTTCTTCCAGTCTAGGCCTTTTGTCAGGAGGGGGTTGGGAACCCCTGATAAGGGTAATTAAATCCTCAGCCATCTTAAGCATCTGTTTCTTAGGCATAGGGGCCTGTGGGGTCTGTGGACCCGGTTTCCTAACTTTTAAGGGAGCTTTAAGTTTAGCATAAGACTTAATAGAGATAGCTGCCAGTTTGAAGACACCTTCAGAAACCGAAGGCCTATCCAAAATCTCCAGATCACCGTCAGGGTTGGCGTCCAAAGGGTGAGATGGAACCGGCTCCTGAGGCCCAGTTGATTCGGTCTGGGAGGCCGTCAGAATTTCTAAATCAGCAGTAGTCAGGGGCTGCGTAGGCGCCTCGCTAAAAACCGGAGAACCAGCAACAGGCCTTGCTGAGGCCTCGGTATGTGGTCTTGGCCTTGGTTGCCTGTCCTTAACCTTGCGTTTTTTAGTCATTGCTGATGTCGGTTGTTCCGACGACATGCTATAGTTAAATTTTCTGCCAAAATAATGTCGGGTGAAATCTGCCCGACGCTTGATTGTACGTTTGTTGAACCTAGCACAAAACCGACAACTAGAGACGTCGTGGTCTGGGCCTAGGCAAGGAATACAATAAGAATGAAAATCCTTATGAGGTATTTGCTTCCCACAAGAAATGCAATTATTAACTTTGTCTGACATCGGTCTGAGGCAAGAAAAGTTTCCCCAATGGGGTACTTAGCTTTAGAGAAGACTTCGGGCTGAAATTCGATTTGAAAATCTCAGGAGCTAGCCGACTGGCACTTGCGAACTGCTTCTGCTTCGGGCACCGCGCGGCAAGAAAGACTGAAGAAAATGGCATCAGCTGCCTCTTTTATACCCCTGTCGCACTGACGTCAGGGAAGAAGCAACGAGAACCGACGCCAGACCAAGATTTTGGGATTCGGCCGACTGCGGGACCGCCTGATGGCAGGATAACCCAAGTGTGATGACTGCAGCAGTATAACATGATGAACATCATCTGTTTGTTAATGGAGCCATTTACACTGAGCCAGAAGATAAAGCAAATCTGCTGGCTGATAAATTCAGCTCCAACTGTACCCCATCCAAGTAATACCATCACACTAACACCACCAGCTATCACTAGGGTGAAAGTCCTAAATTCTCTCTCTAAGGCTAAGAGAACAGCATCGATGAGCCCCAGTAATATCCCAGGATGCCTCCTAAATAGCCTGAAGCATGATCTGTTTGGACCTCTACAGTCACTAATTAATCACAGCTTTCAGACAGCCTTTCTGCCTTTTGAATGGGGAACTGCAATGGTCATTCCTCTGCCCAAGGGCAGTCCATCAATGGATTCTAGAAACTACACACACAAGTCTGACTAGTCTCATATGCCATGGAAAAATTATCATGGCTATGATTAACAATGGCACAGGAAACATTTAGACATGAAATTCAACCCAGTTTGAGTTTTTCAAAGGTAGATTATGCTTACTCAACCTGGTGGACTTTAAAAAAGTTACCAAGGCAATGGATGAGGGAAAAAGTACAGTTGTGTGCACTTATCATAAATGTAGATGTTCGAGTGTATTCACTGTTGCAGTCATTACATTTGGGTAATCTGCTGGCAGGTTGCCCTCAGTTGGCCTGAATAACAAAGTCTTGGGTCCTGCGTCGGTTGCGGTCTACACTTCCATGACGTCAGGTCGCCAGGGGTATAAAACATGCAGCCGACGCCATTTTAAATCAGTTTTTCTTGCCCCAGATGTCAGATGCCCCCCAAATGGGGAGCAAAAATTATACAGATATATATATATATATATATATATATATATATATATATATATATATATATATATATATATATATATATATATACATATATATGTAATTTAGAACACAAAAAATTTTACCTTCAACTAAAAGCAAATACACCAATAAGGCTTTTGAGCATAGTGAAGGAAGGAAGAGGTATAATAAGAGAGAAAAAAGGGGGCTGGTGGGTGGGTAACCCAGACTGCAACAGTGAATACACTCGAACATCTACATTTATGGTAAGTGTACACAACTGTACTATGTTCTTCGTGTTTCAGTGTTGCAGTCATTACATTTGGATAGTATCCCAAAGCTATGGATGGGAGGATGGAATTACACAGCATTAGGAGCAGCTATAAGGCCCTGCAAGACAGCAGTGGCAAAACCTGCCCTGGATTTAGAAAAGAGAGATAAATGGTAATGTCAGGTGAACATACGGATTGAGCTCCAAGTAGCAGCTTCTAGAATGTATCTGGTAGGAACCCCTCTGAGAAAAGCTGCAGAAATAGATGCAGCCCTGGTGGAATGGGATCTGATCCCCTTGGGGGCAGGTTTACCATGGTGCATGTAGCAGAAACTAATGCAATGGCTTATCCATTTTGAAACAGTCTGCTTTGAAATAGACTTCCCCTCTGCCCCTGCAGCAAATGCCACCAGTAGTTGCTCGGATTTTCTTAAAGATTTTGTCCTGCTTAAATAGAATCTTAGTTGTCTGTGTACATCCAATGAATGCAGAATCCACTCCCCTTTGTTGTGCGGATTTGGGAAAAAATTTCACAGATGGATGGTCTGGTTAAGAGCCACACTGGATACCACCTTAGGCATAAAGGATGGATTGATCCTGAGAGCCACCCTGTCCGAATAAAAGATAATGAAAGGCTCCACTGCCATGAGAGTCTGAAGTTCTGAAATCCTTCTAGCTGAAGTGACTGCTAAAAGAAAGGCTGTCTTCCAGGAAAGCAATTTTATGTCTGCAGTAGCAGCTGGTTCAAAAGGAGGTAGGGTGAGTTTTTTCCAACACAAAATTGAGATCCCATGCAGGAGTAGGTGCTCTCCTGGGAGATCTCAAATTTCTGGCCCCTCTGAGGTACTGCTTTAGCAGGGGATGAGAAAAGAGAGGAGGCTCTGTGTTGTAATGAGTGGAGATGGCAGAGGCATGGATTTTTATAGAAGAAAAAGATAGCCCCTTGTGAAGCATCTCAGTTAAATATTGCAGAATCTGAGGAATATTGGGCATTGCTGTGTTTATTCCTTGTGCTTGATTCCAGGCACAGAAACTTTTCCATTTATCAGCATAAGATTTTCTAGTGCTAGGCCTTCTAGCCTCCAAAATGACATCCATCACAGGTTTACTGAGAGATGTGACTGGTGAAATTAGATGATTAGCCAAGCTGCAAGATTCAGGGTTTGGAGATGAGTGTGCAGAATTTGATAGTTCTGCTGAGTCAATAGATGAGGTATCTCGAGGCAGGTACCACGGAGGAAGGTGTGACATATTCCGTAGGAGCGGGTACCAGTGTTGGCGAGGCCAGTCTAGAGCAATCAGAATCATTTTTGTTTTTTCCTGTTTGACTTTTAGCAAAACCTTGGAGATCAGAGGCAGAGGGAGAAAGGCACAGACTGATATGTTTTTCCAGCTGAAGGATAGAGTATCCACTCTCCAAGCTTTTTTGTGATGAATTTTTGTGCAGAATTTGTGCAACGGATAGTTTTGGGGGAGGCAAAAAGATCTACGTCTGGGCTCCCCCATTTTCATGTCAACATGTTGAAGATTTGTGGATCCAGTTTCCATTTGTGTGGGTCTATAAGATTTCTGCTTTGTTTGTCTGCCAGAGTATTTTGCTTTCCTGGCAGGAATTGAGCTTGCAGATGTATTTGGTAAGTCAAGGCTGTGTTCCACAAGGTCATGGCTAGTCTGCAAAGAGGGTAGGAGTGGGTACCCCCCTGCTTGTTTATGTACCACATAAGTGTGGTGCTGTCCGTCTTTATCAGTAATTGTCCTGGATGAAGGAAGTCCTTGAAGGCTGTCAGAGCATTCTGTACAGCTAGCATTTCTTTCTGGTTGATATGTAAGTGCATTTGGTTTGGGCTCCATTGGCCCCGAATGCAACTCCCTGCCAGTTGGGCCTCTCAAGCATAGTCTGATGCATCTGTAGTCAGGGTTTGGGTGGCAGGGGTTAGAATGAATGACAGTCCCTTGTTTTGGTGACAGGCTTCTGCCCACCATAGGAACTCCTGTTGCAGGCAAGGAATGAGAGGAATCATTGTTTCCAGGCTGTGACAATGTTGACTCCATAAGCTTTTTAGGTACCACTGAAGTTTCCTCATATGCAGTCTTGCATATGGAATTAGTAGAATGCAGGAAGCCATGAACCCCAAAGCCTGCAGAATTTGTCTTGCAGATAGCTGGGTTTTTGTGGCCACTTGTCTGAAGTATGTTATCAATTGAATTTGTTTGTCTGGTGTGAAGTAAGCCACCTGGGCAGTTGTATTCAAACTTGCACCCAGGAATGTAATTATTTGAGAGGGTGCCAGTTGTGATTTCTTTTCGTTTATGGTGTACCCTAGGCATGTTAGAAGCCTTTTTACAAACGCCAGATGTTGTAGAAGAGCGTCCTTGTTTTCTGCCTGAATTAGACAATCGTCCAGATAATAAGTTTGAATGTTTCTTTGTCTGCACAATCCAATCACTGGTGGCAGGCACTTTGTGAAGACCCTGGGCGCAGTAGATAAGTCAAAGGGCAGTGCAGAGAACTGGTAATGCAAATAGCCTACTTTAAAGTGGAGGTATCTTCTGCAAGATTCCCTGATTTGGATATGCAGGTAAGCTTCTTTTAAGTCTAGAGTTACCAACCAGGCATCTTTGCCTAGCATAGGCAGTAACTGTTGTAGAGTCAGCATCTTGAACTTTGGAATGTCCGGGAAGGTATTTAGAATGGATAAGTCCAGAATTGGACGCCATGATTTGTCTTTTCTGGGTACCAGGAAGAGTCTTAAGTAAAAACCTTGTCCTTTTTCCTTTTCTGGTACTGGCTGAATAGCCCCCATATCCATGAGTTACATGACTTGTTTCTGGGCCTCTGCCCACTGATTTGGAGGCAGATCTGGCCATCCGTTTGGAACTGGCAACGTATGGAAATGAAATCTGTATTCCTGAGATACTATATTTAAGACCCACTTGTCCTGGGTAAATAGATGCCGATTTTGAGCATGAAGTGCTAGTTTTCTCCCCAAAGGGGCTGCCAAAAGATAAGTGCTTGGAAATGGCAGAGGAAAGTCATTGAGACCGTTTACCGTAGGGGGGTGCTTTGCTACTTCCAGATTTGGAGGCGGAAGCACCCCGTTGTTTTGTTCTGTAAGTTCCTTGTGACTGAAACCTGGAGCCTTTGGAGTGTCTGGGTTTGACCTGTGTGGCTCTGTTGGATACTGAAAAGGACCAATTCTTAGTAGGCCAGTGTCTACTGAACCTGGGTGGCTGCACTTGCAAGAATGCTTTTACAGTTTGCATAGGTTTAGCTTTATCCTCCATCTTTTCAAAATTTCTTCTGCCTTATTACCAAACAGACTGTCCTATTGTAAAGGAGTATCCAACAATTTAGCTTCAACATGATCAGGCAGAATTTGCTCCTTGAGCCAAGCATGTCTTCTTATCACAGATCCAGTTACGGCGGACCTGCAAGAGGCCACCAAGGAATCAAAACCACAATGCAAAATATGCTTTCCAACTTGTTCAGCTGAATGCAATAAATCCTGTAACTCTTTATTTTCCACACAATCAGAAATCAACATCATTTTCTGTTTAAGTAAGCCCATGACATGCTGTTGATATTTATGCATATGAAACTGACAGTTTAAAGCCCTGATTGCCAGGGTTGCAGATGTATAAACCTTCTTACCCCATCTATCCAGCACCCTGGAGTCTCTACCTGAAGGGGTAGGATTTTTAGCAGCAGAAGCCTTACCACCTTTGGGGCCCTGAGAAATTGTTTCAGGGTCTGCAGTAGGGTTTTTGAAAAGAAACTTGTGAAGTCAGGAACCCTGTAATATCTGTCTGGCTTACTAGGAGTGGAAGGCAGGGAATCAGGAGCCATGCTGGATTCTGAGAAAACATCATCAACAATGTCTAAAACAGGAGGTATAGCCAAAGGCCTATGCTGAGGAAGAAGAAAATCCCTCAGCCTCTTTTTGGATTCTGAAAAATCCTGACTCTCCCAATGAAAATGTTCCCTTAAGGTATGCAAAGTTTCTCCAAAAGAAAAATCCTCAGGAGGAGAAGCAGAAGGGATGGATTCTTCTGCATCAGAGTCCTCATAAGGGGGAATAGAAAATTCCTGATCAGAAGAGGAATCTGAAGAAATGGAAACCTGATCTGAAGATTCATAATCAGTGCCTTGCCTAGGCCTCTTAGCAGGAGGGGGTTGGGAACCCCTGATCAAGGTAATTAAATCCTCAGCCATTTTGATAATTTGTTTTTTTAGGCATAGGGGCCTGAGCACGTGGCTCATGCATCATTTTTTTAGATATAGAAGTTGGTTTTGGCCTTGTCTTTGATGATGGCGTCAGTTTAATATAAAAATCTTTAGGCCTGAAAACACCCTCAGAAGCCGGTGCTTGCTCAGCGGCCTCAGACCCATCCAAGGGAGAGACATCCACGGGTTCAATACTTGAAGACTCCCGCGGCATACCGGACTCCGAATGGGTCTCGGTAGAGGCCTGCGACTTAAAAGTAGCGGGCATCAAGGGCTGCGAAAGCACCTCACTGAGTACCGGCGAACCGAAGACTGGCTTAGGAGAAGCTTCGTCGTTGGTTTTGGACCTCGACGGTCTGTCTCTGTCTTTTTCTTTGCAGTTTTTGTGAATTCCGGTAGTCGGACTGCTAACCGATGACATTTCAGGATAGTTAAATCTTGAGCCAAAATATTTAGAAGCAAAAATATACCGACGCTTAATAGTGGGTTGGTTAAATTTAGAATAAACCCGACAGCAAGGCACATTATGGTCAGGGCCTAGGCAAGGAATACAGTACAAATGAAAATCCTTATGAGGTATTTGCTTCCCACAAGTAATATGATACATCGGTAAGGAGCAAGAAAAAGTTTCCCCAATGGGGTACTTAGCTTTAGGTTGAAGACTTCGATTCTGAAACTCGAAAATGAAAATTTCAGGAGTTGACCGCCCGGCACTTGTGAACTGCTTCTGCTTCGGGCACCGCGCGGCAAGAAAGACTGATTAAAATGGCATCGGCTGCATGTTTTATACCCCTGATGACCTGATGTCATGGAAGAGGAGACCCAAGACTTTGTTATTCAGGCCGACTGAGGGCAACCTGCCAGCAGATTACCCAAATGTAATGACTGCAACAGTGAAACACGAAGAACATCCAGTGCTTACTGCCTATCTTGACATGGCATTCGATACAATACCTCACGGAATTAGGAATCAACCCTCATGTTACACCTTGGACAGCCAGCTGTGTCTCTGAAAGGACCCTGGAAGTTAGGATAAGGAAGATCGCCTCCACAAAGCAGGTGGTCACTACCAGAGTCCCTCAGGGCTCTGTGGTGGGTCTGTTCCTTTTTGGCATTTACTTCTCAGAAGTCAAAACCAATGTCAAAGGCCTCCGGCTGACCCAAGTTTGCAGATAACTGCACACTAGGCGTAGTCATAGAGTCCCCAAGACACTAACAGAGACAAATGACTGGTGCTGAAGCCATGTCTCAAAACTCAATGCCAAGAAATGAATAATAGTACCCTTTGGGAAGCCGGCCATCCAAGGAAACTACCTTACTGATAACATGTCCCCAAGAGTGGACTAGGAGTTAGGGATTTGGGGAATGTTTGTGGAAATAAACCGGCTTTTGACCAATATGCTTCAAAGGTAGTAAGGAAATCATCATATGTTGCTTGATTTATAAGCAACATCATGGCATCTAGGTCCCAGGACGTCATTGTTCTTCTGTATTTGGCCCTCATCAGACCCATCATTGAGTAAAGAGACTCCTTTGGTATGTAACTGACCAGGTACATGCTGCAACTGGTACATGCTGCAACTGGAACATTCACAAAGGTTCCTCACAAAAAAATAAATTAAATAAATGCAGAGTATAAACAACATGTTATAATGCAGATCACCTCAAAGATCTATGTCTATACTCTGTTTCTTACAGACTGTTGAGAAGCAATCTGCCCTGGCATACAAGGCATCCCTCTTTCCATTCTAACAGACTTCTTGTACATTTGCAAAAACAATAGCATCAGAACTACTTGAACTAGGGACTTGAACTTTGCTTGTGACATAAACCAGACATGTTGAAGGGACAGCTATGTGTCTCACAGAATTTCCCTCTTATGGAACAGGCTTCTGATCCATGTAAAGCAGAGTTCTCCCCTAACCCTTTTCAAATGTAATCCGGACCAGTGGATGGGAAACAGAAATTCATCCCAGGTATAGCACTTATGTCTCTAATGGACATAGGCAGTATGGAAATCATATGCTGGCTTACGTATGCCCCTTAAAATAAATGTAACACTCAAAAAAACTTTCAGGATACATTTAGGATGAATGGCTAGGTTTATAAAGACCCCATTGGCCATTAGCCTAATATACACCTATCAACCTATAAAAAATACAGATCTATGTCACAGACATCAGCAAATCCTGCATTATAAGTCATGCTTAAAACAGCAATAAATCAAAACAGTACCTGTGGTACATAAGAGTCTGGAGGAGTACAACTCCTGTTCAGGAACTCCTCATAATACAAATTAACTCCACTAAGCTGTAGAATTTTATGAATGAAGGCAGGTGGTTGGTGGATGTCAACAGGGATCAGATGACTGGAATCTTTCACTGCTTCATCACAGTATTCCAACCTATAACAAAAAATGCAAGAAATATAACAGAAATTACAAGCAGTTTCTTGTACCAGTGTACATCACTAGCATACAAACAATCAAAATGGCTATTAAAAAAACACACATTTTTTTTAACTAAGCTGTTAACTGGTTAAGTGAACTGATCCTTCTCAAACCCTTGTCAGCCACAATCCAGGCCACAAGTGACAGGGTGGATATGATATATACAGACAGAATTTAGTGTAGCTAACCAACCAACCTGCATGAGTTGACGGTGCGAAAGAAGCAAGATTACCCTGAGAAAACCCATGCAGATCCAGAGAGAACATGTATAAATTCTGCATAAACAGTAAATGAAGGCAAAATTGAACACTTTCTTTCCCATGCATGTGCATGCGCACACACACACACACACACACACACACACACACACACACACACACACACACACACACACGTACACATCTCAGTTAAGTATTGAAGAATCTGAGGTAAATTGGGCGCTGCTGTGGCCATCCCTCGAGTTTGGTTCCAGGCACAGAATCTTTTCCATTTTTCAGCATAAGATTTTCTAGTACTAGGCCTCCTTGCCTCCAAAATGACATCCAGCACTTGTTTACTGAGGGATGGTAACGGAGAGATTAAGTAATTAGCCAGGCTGCCAGGTTTAGGTTTTGAAGCTGGGGGTGCAGAATTTGATTCTCCTGCTGAGACAGCAGGGTAGGGGTCTGAGGTAGGTGCCATGGGGCCAGCTGTGAAACACTGCATAAGAGGGGGTACCAGTGTTGGCGTGGCCAGTCTGGTGCAATCAGTATCATCCTTGGTTTGTCCTGTTTGATCTTTAGTAGTACTTTCGAGAGGAGAGACAGAGGAGGAAATGCATAAACTGATAGATTTTTCCAGCTCAAGGACAGAGCATCCACTTTCCAAGCTTGTTTGTGGGGAGTCCTTGTGCAGAATATGTCCAATTGGTAGTTCTGGGGGGAGGCAAACAGGTCTATATCTGGGATCCCCCCCATTTGTTGATCAACATATTGAAAATCTTTGGTTCCATTTTCCACTTGTGTGGGTTCATGAGATTTCTGCTTAGATCGTCTGCCAGTGAATTTAGTTTTCCTGGCAGGAATTGAGCCTGTAGATGAACTTGGTAGCTCAAGGCTGTGTTCCACAGAGCCATGGCTAGTCTGCAGAGGGGGTATGAATGGGTACCCCCCTGCTTGTTTATGTTCCACATAACAGTGGTGTTGTCCATCTTTACCATTAATTTCCCTGGAAGAATGTGGTCCTTGAAGGCTATCAGAGCATTCTGTACAGCTAACATTTCTTTTTGATTGATATGTAGCTGCATTTGACTTGGGTACCATTTGCCCTGAATGTACTTCCCTGCCACGTGAGCCCCCCCCCATGCATAGTCTGATGCGTCTGTTGTTAGGGTTTGGGCGGCAGGGGGTAGAGTGAATGGTAGTCCCTTATTTTGGTGGCAGGCCTCTGCCCACCAAAGGAATTCTAACCGTAGGCAATGTATGATAGGAATAATTGCTTCTAGATACTGAGAAAGTTGACACCATAGGCTTTTTAGATACCACTGTAGTTTCCTCATATGCAGTCTTGCATATGGAATTAGTAGAATGCATGAGGCCATGAACCCCAAGGCTTGCAGTATTTGCCTTGCAGATAGAAGGGTTTTTGTGGCCACTAGTTTGAAGTAAGATGTCAGATGAATTTGTTTCTCTGGCGCGAGGAAAGCCATCTGGGAAGTTGTGTTCAACCTTGCTCCCAGGAATATAATTTGTTGACAATGTGTCAGCTGTGATTTATTTTCGTTTATGGTGTACCCCAAACAAGTTAACACCTTTTGTACAAAGGCCAGATGACTCAGAAGTATGTCCTAGCTTTCTGCCTGAATTAGACAATCGTCCAGGTATGGGTATATTTGAGTATTTCTTTGCCTGCAAAATACAATGACTGGAGCTAGGCACTTTGTGAATACCCTGGGCGCAGTAGATAAGCCAAAGGGCAGTGCAAAGAACTGATAGTTCATGCAGCCTGCTTTGAAGTGTAGGTATTTTCTGCAAGATTCCCTGACTGGGATGTGCAGGTAGGCTTCCTTTAAATCCAGTGTTGCCAACCAGGCATCTTTGCCTATCATTGGAAGCAACTGGTGAAGAGTTAGCATCTTGAATTTTGGAATCACCAAAAAGGTGTTTCGGATAGACAGGTCCAGGATAGGACGCCATGAGTTGTCTTTCTGGATACCAGGAAAAGTCTTGAGTAGAAACCTTGTCACTTTTCCTCTTTGGGTACAGTCTGAATAGCCTTTAATATTAAGAGAGAGTGCTTTTGAGCTTCTGCCCACTGATTTGAGGGTAGATCTGGCCAACCGTTTAGGTTTGGTTTGGTAACGTGTGGAAGTGAAATCTGTATCCTTGGGAAACTATGCTTAAAACCCATTTGTCCTGGGTAATGAGTTCCCAGTTTTTTGCTTGCAGAGCAATCCTTCCCCCTAAAGGAGCAGTCAGTTGTGAAGTGCTTGGACGTTTTAAAGTTAAGTCATTGAGACAGCTTACCATAGGGGGAGTCTTACTACTCCCTGATTTGAAAGTGGGAGCCCCCCACTGCTTAGTCCTGTGCATACCCTGGGACTGAAGCCTGGGTGTTCTGCTGGTTCTGGGTTTGAACTGAGAAGGCCTGGAAGAGGCAGGAAAGGACCAATTTTTTGAGGGCCAATGCCTACTAAATCTAGGAGGTGGCACTCTGCCCACTGATTTGGGGGTAGATCTGGCCAACTGTTTGGGAATGGTAAGGAGTGAAGTGGAATCTGTATCCTTGGGAAACTATATTTAAAACCCATTTGTCCTGGGTAATGAGTTCCCAATTTTTAGCCTGCAAGGCAATCTTTCCTCCTAAAGGAACAGTTAGTTGTGTAGGAATTGGAAGTTTTAAAGTTGTCATTGAGACAGTTTACCAATGGGAGAGTCTTACTACTCCCTGCTTTGGAAGTGGGAGCCTCCCACTGCTTAATCCTGTGAGTACCTTGGAACTGAAGCCTGGGTGTTCTGCTGGTTCTGGGTTTGGATTGAGAAGGCCTGGAAGAGGCAGGAAAGGACCAATTCTTAGACGGCCAATGCCTACTAAATCTGGGAGGCTGTACTTGCAGGAAAATCTTTAACAGTTTGCATAGATTTAGCTTTTTCCTCCATCTTTTTAAGAACTTCTTCTTCTTTGTCGCCAAACAGGCAGTCCTGATTTAAGGCAGCATCCAGCAACTTACTTTTAACATGATCTGGCAAAGATTGCTCCTTAAGCCAAGCATGCCTTCTAAGTACAGATCCAGTGACAGCAGTCCTGCAAGATGCCTCTAGTGAATCAAAACCACATTGCAAATTATGTTTTCCAACCTGTTCATCAGAATGCATTAAATCCTGTAAATCCTTATTTTCAGCACAATCAGGAATCAACATCATTTTCTGTTTAAGCAATCCAATAATATGCTGCTGATACTTTAACATATGAAACTGGCAATATAAGGCCCTGATGGCCAAGGTTGCAGAGGTGTATACCTTCTTACCCCATCTATCCAGGGCCCTGGAATGTCTATTAGAGGGGGTAGGATTTTTGGCAGTAGTAGCCTTAATACCCTTGGGTCCCTGTGAAATGGTCTCAGGATCCGCAGAAGGATTTTTAAAAAGGAACTTGTGAGAATCAGGAACCCTGCAATATCTATCAGGTTTTCTGGGAGCAGGAGGTAAAGAATCAGGGACCAAGCTAGATTCCGAAAAGGCATAGTCAACAATGTCCAGCACAGGAGGGATAGCTAAAGGCCTGTGTTGGGGCAGAAGTAAGAAATCTCTAAACCTCTTTTTAGAATCAGAGTAATCCTGGCTTTCCCAGTGAAAATGCTCCCTAAGAGTATGCAAGGTTTCACCAAAAGAAAAATCCTCTGGGGGAGAAGCAGAGGGAAAAGTGTCCTCTGCATCAGAATCCTCATAGGTAGATAAGGGTAAATCCTGGTAATCTGAGGAGACAGACATTTCAGAATCCTGGTCAAAAGTATCATAAGCAAATTCAGTCCTAGGTCTCTTAGAGGGGGAAGGTTGGCTTCCCCTGAATTAAAGTAATAAGGTCTTCAGCCATTCTTATCATTTGTTTTTTAGGCATAGAGGCCTGACCATGTGGTCTGGGCGTTGGTTTCCTAAGCATGGTTCAAGTTTTCGGCCTAGAAGAAGAAGATGGCGTCAGTTTAATATGCAAGTCAGTAGGCCTGAATACATCCTCAGTAGCCGGTGCCTGCACAGCTGCTCTGGACCCATTCAAGGTAGAGACATCCGCAGGTTCCACAGTTGAAGCATCTCGCGGCATACCGGACTCCGAATGGATCTCAGCAGAGGCCTGCGAATCTGAAGTAGCGGGTATCAGGGGCTGCGAAAGCGCCGGAGTACCAGCAAACTGGCGACTAGCTTAGGAGAAGTGTCATCAGCAGCTCTGGACCTAGGCGGCCTGTTCTGCCTTTATCTTTGCATTTTTTTCAGAATGTCGGTAGTCGGGTGGCTTACCGAAGACATAGCTGGATAATTGAACCAAGTAACAAAATATTTAAAGCGAAAATGTACCGACGAATAGTTCATGGTTTAAATAAAGCACAAAACCGAAAGTGAGGTACGTTGTGGTCAGGGCCGAGGCAAGGAATACAGTACGAATGAAAATATTTATGAGGTATTTGCTTTCCACAAGAAATACAATTATTGACTTTTACTGACATTGTTTTAGAGCAAGAAAAAGTTTCCACAAGAAATACAATTATTGACTTTTACTGACATCGTTTTAGAGCAAGAAAAAGTTTCCTCAACAGGGTAGTTAGCTTTAGTTGAAGACTTCGGTTCCGAAACTCGAAAATGAAAATTTCAGGAGTTGGCAGACTGGCACTTGCAAACAGCTTCTGCTTCGGGCACCGCACGGCAAGAAAGACTGATGTAATGGTGTTGGCTGCATGCTTTATACCCTTGACTACCTGACGTCACGGAAGATGAGACAGCAACCGACACAGGACCCAAGACTTTGATAATCAGGCCAACTGAGGGCTACTGCAAACAGATAACCCAAATGTGATGACTGCAACAGTGAAACACGAAGAACATCTAGGGATTCCTCTTGATCCTCCAGGAAGGGGGAAGGAGGGTGGGACGCAAGAAGGAAGGCGAGATCAAGGACAACAAACATGGAACGTTATGGTGAGTACATACTTCTTTATGTTATGTTGTCCATATCTCACCTTCATTCTTGCGGTTTGGGACAGCATCCCCAGCACCTGATTCTTGGGTGGCTCACTGGAAAAAACTCATCAGGACCGTGGAACCAAAGGATGCCCTGTTCTGGGAGTCCACATCTACTTTGCAATGAGTGATAAAGGTATGAGGATTAGCCCATGTAGCTGCTGCACAGATCAAAGGCATTTTGGCTTGAAAGGCAATAGAGGTAGACAAGGCCCTTTTTGAGTGCCCTTTAATTTTCCCTGGAAGGTTTTGTTTACGCAACTCATAGACATGTTTTATAGTGTCTGAAAGCCACTTCGATAAAGTCATCTTTGAGACTGCATAACATTTTTAATGCCCGCAAAGGATATGAACAATTGGTCAGATTTTCTAAAGTCCTTGGTCATGTGTAAATAGAAACATAACTGTCTATAAACTTCCAATTGATGAAGCTTATATTCTGCCTTGTTGCCATGACTGGGGAAGAACACAGGAGGCTCTATGGATTGACTCAAATTGTAGTCAGAACATACCTTGGGTAACAAGGAGGGGTTGGTTCTGACAGAAACCTGATCTTTATGGAAAATCAAGTACGGGGGATGAATAGATAAAGCCTGTAATTCTGAAACCCTTCTAGCTGAAGTAATTGCAACCAAGAAAAGGGTCTTCCAAGTCAGAAATTTGAGCAGACAAGAAGCAGATGGTTCAAAGGGAGAAAGAATCGGTGTCTAAAACTAAATTTATATCCTGGGGGGAAGAAATTCTCTTATCGGAGGTCTTAATAGGGTAGTACCTCTTAGAAATGTTTTGCATAACCTACGGGACATGATATTGGAACCCATTTCTCCCATATGGAAATTAGAAATGGCAGCTAACAGAACTCGGATACCAGCTGCAGCTGCTCCTTGGTTAAAGGTTTCAGCAAGAAATTCAAGAATCTTTGAAATGGGAGCAGTAAACGGATCAACCTGGTGTTTGCCTGCCCAACAAGAGAACATCTTCCATTTATTAGCATCAAGTCTCCTAGTAGTGGGTTTATGGGAGGAAATCAAAATGTGTTGAACTGCTGGAGAAAAGTACAATTTTGTACCTACCATAAATGCAGATGTTCAAGTGTTCACCCTGCTGCAGTCATCACACTTGGGTTATCCTGCCGTCAGGCGGTCCCGCAGTCAGCCTGAGTTCCAAAGTCTTGGCCCGGCGTCGGATGCTGTCACTTCTTCCCTGACGTCAGTGCGCCAGGGGTATATAAGAGGCATCCGACGCCATTTTCTTCAGTTTTTCTTGCCCCAGATGTCAGGTGCCCCCAATAGGTAGGCAATATATATATATTGCTATATAAAAATGTACATATAAAAATAAAACAGTACCTTCAGGCACAAGCAAATACACCACAGAGGTTGTATAGGATAGAATGGTATAGATAAATAAAGCTAGTTCAGAGGGGATGGAGGGAGGGTAACCTGGACTGCAGCAGGGTGAACACTCGAACATCTACATTTATGGTAGGTACAAAACTGTACTATGTTCATCCTGTTACCCTGCTGCAGTCATCACACTTGGGTTGAATCCCAAAGCTAAGAATGGGTGGTGGAGTTAAACAGGGTTAGAAGAAGCTAGTAGGCCCTGCAAAACTGCAGTGGCAAAACCAGCTCTAGTCTTAGAATATAGAGGTAAGTGATAGTGTTTGGTGAAGGTGTGCACTGAACTCCAAGTTGCAGCTTCCAGAATATCCTTGGTTGGCACCCCCCTGAGAAAGGCTGCTGATGTAGCTGTAGCCCTGGTGGAGTGGGACCTAATGTTAGCAGGTACCGGTTTCCCATGATGTGTGTAGCAGAAACGTATGCAATGTCCTAGCCATTTTGAAATGGTCTGTTTTGAGATAGCTTTTCCTTGTGATCCATCAGCATAGGCTACAAAGAGCTGGTCAGATTTTCTGAAAGCCTTAGTTTTATCCAAGTAGTAACGTAATTGCCTGTGAATGTCCAAAGAGTACAGGAGTCTTTCTCCTTTGTTCTGGGGATGTGAGCAAATGAATGGTTTGGTTTACGGCCACACTGGATACCACCTTTGGCAAGAAGGAAGGGTTAAGTTCATAAAGAAACTCTGTCTTGATGAAAAATGAGGAAAGGCTGCACTGCCATTAGTGCCTGTAGCTCTGAGACTCTTCTAGCTGATGTTATTGCTAGTAGCAGGGCAGTTTTCCATGAAAGAAATTTTAAATCAGCTGAAAAAGCTGGTTCAAAGGGCGGCAGTGTAAGCTTTTCCAGAACAAAGTTGAGATCCCAAGTAGGTGTTGGTGCTCTCCTGGGCGGTCTTATGTTCTTAGCCCCTCTGAGGTACTGTATTAGGAGTGGATGTGAAAATAAAGGAGGATCCATGTTGTAATGAGCTGAAATTGCTGAGGCGTGGATCTTAATAGATGAGAAGGAAAGTCCTTTGAGCAACATCTCAGTTAAATATTGTAGAATCTGAGGAATGTTTGGATCAAGGGGATTTTGGCCTTTAGTCTGATTCCAGGCGCAAAATCTTTTCCATTTGTCTGAATAGGTTTTCCTAGTGCTGGGCCTCCTGGCCTCCAGAATGACATCCGTAACAGCTTTGGATAGAGGTGTTGGCTGGTTGTTTAGGTAATCTGCCATGCAGCCAGGGTTAAAGTCTTGAGCTGGCTGTGTAGAATCTGATTATCTCGCTGGGTGAGCAGGTGAGGAATTTGTGGTAAAATCCATGGTAGGCCCTGGGCCATGTTCCTTAGAATTGGATACCAGTGCTGGCGTGGCCAGTCTGGTGCAATGAGCATCATTTGTGGCCTCTCTAATCTGACTTTCAGCAGTACCTTTGCTAGAAGAGGCAGTGGAGGAAAGGCATACACTGTTAATGTTTTCCAACTGAATGAGAGTGCGTCCACTTTCCAAGCTTGTGGGTGGAATGTCCTTGTGCAAATTTTTGAAGCTGGTAGTTTTGAGGGTTGGCAAACAGATCTATGTCTGGGCATCCCCATTTTTGAGTTATCATTGCAAATACTTGTGGATCTAGATTCCACTCGTGGGGATCCATGATGTTTCTGCTTAGGTCATCTTCCAATGTGTTTTTCTTTCCTGGCAGGAATTGTGCTTGCAGTTGAACTTGGTAAGACAGTGCTGTGTTCCACAAGGTCATTGCTTGCCTGCATAGAGGGTAGGAATGTGTGCCCCCTTGCTTGTTTATGTACCACATTACTGTGGTATTGTCCATCTTTATTATTAGTTGCCCTGGATGTAAGAGGTCCTTGAAAGCTGTTAGGGCATTCTGTACTGCTAGCATTTCTTTTTGATTGATATGCAGATGCCTTTGATCTGTAGTCCATTTGCCCTGAATGCACTGTCCTGCCATGTGTGCTCCCCAGACATAGTCCGATGCATTTGTTGTCATAGTTTGCCTGGCTGTGGGTAAGGTGAAAGGCTGACCCTTGTTGAGGTGACATGCCTGTGCCCACCATAGAAACTCCTGCTGAAGGCAGGGAATGAGTGGTATCATTGTTTCCAAGCTGTGGCTGTGCTGAGTCCATACGCTTTTCAAGTACCATTGTAATTTCCTCATATGCAGTTTTGCAAATGGTATTAGTAGTATGCAAGATGCCATGAATCCCAAGGCCTGCAGAATTTTTCTTGCAGGGAGTTGGGTCTTTGTTGCCATTATTTTGAAGTACTGAGTCAGCTGTTGTTGCTTGTCTGGTGTGAGATAAGCCATCTGGGCCGTTGTATTCAAGCTGGCACCCAGGAGTATTATGTTTTGTGAGGGCACTAGTTTTGATTTCTTTTCGTTTACTGTGTATCCTAGGCAACTTAGAAGGTGTTTGACAAATGCCAGATGCTTCAAAAGAATCTCCTTGCTTTCTGCTTGAATAAGGCAGTCGTCCAGGTATGGGTAGATTTGAATTCCTCTTAGTCTGCAGTATGCGATTACTGGTGCCAGGCATTTGTGAAGACCCTGGGCGCAGTAGATAAGCCAAAGGGCAGTGCAGAGAATTGATAATGGATTGAACCTGCAATGAAGCGGAGATATCTTCTGCAATTTTGTCTGATAGGGACATGCAGGTATGCCTCCTTGAGGTCCAACATTACTAGCCAAGCATTCTTGCACAGCATGGGAAGAAGCTGCTGTAGTGTTAGCATCTTGAACTTTGGTACTTGTAGATAGGTGTTCAGAATTGAAAGAAACAGAATGGGTCTCCATGCTTTTCCCTTTCTTGGGACTAGAAAGAGTCTTGAGTAAAATCCTTGTTCTTGCTCCTGTGTAGGTACCTGTTGAATGGCTCTCATGTCCAAGAGCTGTAATTTGTTTTTGTGCCTCTGCCCATTGATTTGGTGGCAGGTTTGGCATTCCTTGTATCCTTGGCAAGGTATGAAAGTGAAATCTGTATCCTTGTGAGACAATGTTTAGGACCCATTTGTCTTTTGTGGTGATGTGCCAGTTGTCTGCAAAAAGTGCTAATTTTCCTCCCAAGGGAGCTGCCAAGAGAGATTTGCTTGGTAGTTTGAGGGTTGAGTCATTATGTTTGTCTTCTGCTAGCTTGGGGCCTGTCTTCCCCTCCTTTCTGGGTAGCAGTACCCCATTGGCGAGGTTTGTAAGGGCCTTGTGACTGACCTCTACCCCTTAGGCGTCTGTATTTGCCCCTCTGCGATCTGTCAGTAGCTGGAAAGGACCAGTTTTTTGTTGGCCAATTTCTGCTGAAACGAGGGGGTTGTACCTGTAAAAAATCCTTGACCGTCTGCATAGACTTTGCCTTATCCTCCAATTTCTTTAAAACCTCTTCTGCTTTGACACCAAATAATACATCCTGCTGTAAAGGTGCATCCAATAATTTTGCTTTAATATGATCAGGTAGGGTTTGTTCTTTTAACCAAGCATGTCTACGTATGACAGACCCAGTAACAGCTGCTCTACAGGAAGCTTCCAATGAATCAAATCCACATTGTAAAGTATGCTTGCCCACCTGTTCAGCTGCATGCAACAGATCCTGCATTTCCTTGAATTCAGACTGTTCAGAATGAGTGCTCATTTTTTGTTTTAATTGAGACATTAGGAATTGCTGATATTTCAGCATGTGAAACTGACAATTTAATGCTCTTATAGCCAGAGTAGATGAGATGTATATCTTCTTTCCCCATCTATCTAGGGCTCTGGAATCCCTTTCAGAGGGCACAAGAGTTTTAGCCATGGAAGCTTTAGCCCCTTTGGGACCCTGGGAAATTGTTTCTGGGTCAGCCACAGGGCTTTTATAAAGGAATTTGTGTGAGTCAGGTACTCTGTATATCTGTCTGGTTTGGCTGGAGCAGGAGGTAGAGAAGTCTGGATTTAGACTAGACTCCAAGTAAACATCATCCACAATGTCTAAAACTGGAGGGATAGTAAGTGGTCTGTGCTGGGGTAGTAAAAGGAACTCTCGGAGCCTTTTCTTGGAATCAGAGTAGTCCTGGCCTTCCCAGTGGAAATGTTCCCTCAAGGTATGTAAAGTTTCCCCAAAGGAGTAGTCTTCAGGGGGAGATGCTGTGGGAATAGAGTCTTCAGCATCAGAGTCTTCATAAGGGGGGAAAGCGTAATCCTGTTCCTCAGAAGAATTTGATGAAATTGAAACCTGGTCAGAGGAAGCATAATCCTCCTCTTGTCTTGGTCTTTTATCTGGAGGGGGATGGGAACCCCTGAGTAGAGTAATCAAATCTTCAGCCATCTTAAGCATCTGTTTCTTAGGCATGGGGCCTTGAACTGGAGACTTATGTACAGTCTTTTTTGGTTGGAATGGAGTTTTAAGCTTAGCATAAGATTTAATGGTGAGTGTAGTCGGTCTGAAGACACCCTCTGCAACCGAAGGTGTTTCTACTGCACCGGGATCTCCTTCTGCTCCGGTGTCGGAAGGGCCTAATGAAGATGGCTGCGACTGCCTAGTACACTCCGGTTGAGAATCTGAAGCTGTCTGGGGTTCCAATTCTGCGGTTGTCAGGGGCTGCGTAGGCGCCTCACTGAAAACTGGAGAACCGGCGACAGGCCCAGCAGAGGCCTCGGAATCTGGCTTGTTCCTAGGCTGCCTGTCCTTATCCTTGCATTTTTTATGCATGCCGGTCGTCGGCTGCTCCGACGGCATGATATAATTAAATTTCCTACCAAAGTAATGTCGTGCAAAGTCAAAACAGCGTTTGATAGGTCGTTTATTAAACCTAGCACAAAACCGACAACCTGTGATGTCGTAGTCTGGGCCTAAGCAAGGAATACAATAAGAATGGAAGTCCTTATGAGGTATTTGCTTCCCACAAGAAATGCAATTGTTAACTTTTTCTGACATCGGACTGAGGCAAAAAAAGGTTCCCCAACGGGGTAATTAGCTTTATTGAAGACTTCGGACTGAAATTCGATTCGAAAATCTCAGGTGTTGGCCGACCGGCACTTGCTAACTGCTTCTGTTTCGGGCACCGCGCGGCAAGAAAGACAAAAGAAAATGGCGTCAGATGCCTCTTATATAACCCTGGCGCATTGACGTCAGGGAAGAAGTGACAGCAACCGACGCCGGACCAAGACTTTGGAACTCAGGCCGACTGCGGGACCGCCTGACGGCAGGATAACCCAAGTGTGATGACTGCAGCAGGGTAACACGATGAACATCATCAGGAAGCCTGGCGAAGACCGGAAGTGGAGAAACCAAGCTGTGAGCTTGAGAGTTTGAATGGAAGGCTGGAGAGCTCCTGACTGATGCATCAAAAGCTCTGGGGCTGGGTCCAGGATCCAAGGCTCCTCTTGCAGGTGAGGCCAAAGGAATGGGAACCATATCTGACGAGGCCAATAAGGGGCAATGAGGATTAAGTTGCAACCCAACGACTGTGCTTTCTGAAGAACCTTGGGGATCAGAGGAAAAGGTGGAAAGGCGTAAAGCAGTCCCAGGGGCCAATCATGAACAAGTGCGTCTCTGGGTGACTGTCCCATTGTTGGGACTAGGGCAAAGCAACTGCTGCATTTGTTGTTGAGGGGGATGGCAAACAGATCGCAGCATGGCTGGCCCCATTTGTGAAAAATCAAGTCCACAACTTCCTGCTTCAGGGACCACTCGTGGGGTGTCAGGATAGCCCGGCTGAGCTTGTCTGCTATCACGTTGGATCTCCCCGGGATGTGCATTGCAACCAGAAAGCGTTGGGAAGACAACATCCACTGCTAAACTCGTAGAACCTCTCAACACAAGGGGTAAGATCTGGTTCCACCCTGTTTGTTGATGTACGATACTACCGACATATTGTCCATCTGAATTGCTATAGTCTCTGTAGGTAGAGAGTCCTGAAGTGCTTGCAATGCCAGGAGCATCGCTATTATCTCCAGGACATTGATGTGCAAGTGATAGTCGTGTTCCTGCCAAGTCCCTTGAACAGTCTGTCCCAGATAATGCCCCCCCACCCTATCTGGGAAGCGTCCGTGGTCACTGCGGCTACAGGCTGGGGGGGGTAGAAACGGCTTACCTATTGGCACCATAGGGGAGTGAAGCCACCACTCCAGCTCCCTTTTTCAGGATTCCGTGATCAGAATGTGATGCGACATGGGTAAATCCTGGAATGACTATTGTGCAAATAGAAGCCACTGTAGAATTCTCATGTGGAAGCGAGCCATAGGGACCAGAGTGACTGCCGCCGCCATAGAACCCAAGACCTTGAGGACAAATCTTGCTTGAATTCTCTTTTGTGTGAACAGCATGACAACTTGACGACGGATCGTTAATACTCTTTCTTTAGGCAGCTTTGCTATCATGGCTCTTGTGTAATCTGCCCCTATAAAGGTAATATACTGACAAGGCAACACGGCAGATTTTTTGTAGTTTATGGTGATCCCAAGTTGAGAACAAGAGCGGATTATGGATTCCCTTGCCCTGATTAGTTGATGCTCGGTGGTTGCAGTAAGGAGCCAGTCATCTAGATATGGAAACACCGGGAATCCTTGATGCCTCAGGTGAGCCGCAACTATTGCTATGCATTTGGTGAACACCCAGGGGGCTGTGGTGAGACCAAAGGGCAGAGCTCTGAACTGATGGTGACTGGCTCCCAGCTGTAAGCGTAGATACCTCCTTGACCGCCTGTCCATTTTTATGTGGTAGTACACATCCTGGAGATCGATACAGCACATCCAACTGTCCTGTCTCAGAAAGGGAAAAATGGACTGCAGTATTACCATCCGGAACTTTGTTTTCTTGACTGACTTGCTCAGCCTGCTGAGATCGAAAATGGGTCTCCAGCCCCCTGTTTTCTTTGGAACTAAAAAGAACATTGAGTAAGTTCTGGATCCGATTTGGTCTGCAGGGACTTCCTGGATGACTCTTTTTCTTAGCAACCTTTGAACCTCTAGGTTTGCTTGATCCTGAAGACAGGGTGGAACATCTGGGATAGAGTGTTGTCTTTTTGGCAGGGGAAGTTGAGAGAAGGGGATATTGTAACCTCCAGATATTATGGATAGTACCCCTGTATCTCCTGTGATCGTCTGCCAGGCTTTTGGGTGCAAGGATAATCTCCCCGACTGTCTCCAGAGTCGGACAGTCGGGCCTCCCTTCAGGAGCACTGGAAGGGCCTACCAGAGAAGGTATCTCTGTCACCCTGATTCTGCGGACCCCCCCCTGCTGCGAGGTCGGCATCTTCCATTGTTATTTCTCCTCTGCCCCTGGGAGAAAAATCTTCACTTGTGTCAGGCAAAGCTCCCTAGGATTTCCGGAACCACATTTTTTCACTCTTCTGGCCTTTAGGATAGGGCCTAGATGGAGCAGAAAAATGTACTCCCATGGCAGAGCGAGTTTTCCCATCCTGTCACACCTAGTAAGAGTCTCTTTTACCTGAGACACGAACAAGGACGAGCCGTCAAAGGGGGGATTGGTACAGGAAGACTTGAAGGGCTCCGCAAAATGACAAAGCCGCATCCAGGAGTGTCTGCGCAAGGTTCCCCTGTGCCTGCCGCCCTGCTCGCCCCATCAGCTGCATAAGAAATTAGCTGCATGGAGGAGTTAACCACTGAAGTCAAGTTCGCAAGCTGAGAAGCCACCTTGTCCGAGGCTCCCGCAGTTGTAGGATCCTGTAAGGTATCTCCTAACTCCTTGAGGAGATCCCTTTGAAGCCTTGTAAAGTGGGACAAATACTTCAGAGACCTGAGTGTAAAGGTCGCTGAAGAAAACATACGCTTCCCGTATCTCTCCATCATACGAGACTCTATTTGGCGGATGGACAGATGAAGACGTTTCCGCTAATTCCTTCTTGATGGCTGCTGCCACCACCATAGCATCAACAGAAACAACTTTAGATAAGAAGAGCCTGTCTTCAGGGGCTGTAATGAATTTATTGGGCCTCCGCGGAACTGGTTCCATCGTGTCTGGAGTGCTCCAAGCCTTCAGACTCATTACATGCAATAATGGGTCAAAAGGAGGAGATACCCAAGAGGTGGAGGGTCGGGAATCAAATGCATCTAGGTACACTGACTCATCTTCAGAAGGGGCAAGGGACTTCCAGTCACCCCTCTGTCTAAGGATTTCTAAGATGTCTGAAAAAGAGACATCTTCAGAGTGGGACTGTGGGGACCCTTCTGAGTCATCCAAGTCTGTGTCTGATGTCAAGGACTCAGGGGAGTCCACATGCTTCCTCTTGAAGTCCTCTTCTGAGGGACCTCCTTCGATGGATGCTCAGGAGGTTTCAGACAAGGTGGGATCGCCCAATGGGGCATCCTGCAGCATGGGTTCCTTACATTTGGGGTGGAGGGGAGGTTCGGAGGTGGACACTGGCACTAAAGGCAAAGGAGCCAATGGAGCCGAGGGTGGAGCTGTCTCCGCAGACAGCATGCTCCTCATCACCTAAAAGGCATCGCGGTCCCAACCCAAAAGAAGCTCCGGCTCCGAAGAAGCAGGAGGGCGAAGGCTCCAAGGCCAATGTAGGAGCTGAGCTGACCTGGGCCAAAGCTCCGAGAGGGAAAGTAGGGTCGGACAAGGATCCGATGCAGCTCCCTCCCTTGGAGCCACGTCAGCTCCCAGATCCCGGGGGTATCAAGGAGATTGGAGCAGTAGTTGGAACCAAAAGACCAGAGGAGGTTACTGGAACTGACGGTTCCCCCACTATGATTTCCATGCACTCCGGCTCCAAACTCAGAGGAGTCGGAGGAGGAATTGAGACAGGTGTTCTTTGGGCTGTTGGCTCCATTTCCGTCTGGGATTGGCCCGAAAGTATTTTGTCTAATGCCGGTGTCCTATGAAGCTTCTTTACCACCCTCTCCATATCATCATCCGAGAGGCTCCTGGATGACTGAGAGGAATGGGTTGAAGACCGTTGACTGCCTGCCACAGATTGTAATAATGGAGACTGTGGAGAAGACCGCACCAGTTCCAAGGCAGGAGACCTGGAATGCTTATGGGACTTAACTTGCTCCAAAAACACAGCTGGAGCCATAGGTGAAAGTATCTTCTCGCAACTGAAAGTCGGGTCCAACTTAGCTTCTGGCTTGCCCTTGTCCTTAGATGGGTCCGAACTCGGAGCTGAAGAGGATGAAGGCTTGACTTTGTCCGATTTTTTTGCTGGCTGAGTCCCCTCCATAGCAGCATCAAAAGGGCTCTTCAATAAACCTCTCAAGATTAACTTGTTTCTTCTCTCCTGCAGGACTCGTGAACTAAAAGCATGGCAGATACAGCACGAATCCTGCAGGTGAACAGGTCCTAAACAATATATGCAACTCGTGTGCCCATCCGTAAGGAACATCTTTTGGCATCACAAATCGCACTTTTTGAAACCCAGAGGTTTCGAATCCTTGGCAGTATCCTTGGACATAACAGAGAATAGCACTATATCTAAGGCTATAGACTACTAATAAGAAAACTATGCAATAACAGAGAGAGCCTCTAAGTTAAATGGCAAACTCCCACCCTAAGGAGAGCCTCTAACTTAAATGGCAACTCCTTAAAAGTTAAAGGAAAGGCAAGAAAGCAAAGAAGAGCCCTCTAATTTAAATGGGTTTGGAAGAGAGGAAAGGCCAGAGAGAAAAAACGGTTAATCCACATGAAAGCAAGTCACTCAGACGGGACAGGGATAGGTAGAAACATGAAGGACAACTACAGTTAAATTAGATAAGCTAAACTAGAAAATGTTGTTCAAAAATATGAGAGAAAAAATACTTAGCCTGAACTAGTATCCGCAATCTCGACGCTGCAAATGAGATCTGGGTAACTACCGCTATGCATGCTGGGATAAGGGCTAGCCTTGAGCCAGTAAAAGCTCTCAAGCTATAGTATATGGCTGAGTTGGAGCCGAGGATTGGCTCTGAACTCCAAACAGCAAGAACGAAGGCGAGATATGGACAACATAACATCATTTTTTTCACATACAGAATACAAGCACCAGAAAAGTACTATTATGAACTTAAAGACATCAGTTTTTCAGACAGGAAAAAAATGTGTGGTGCTGCCAATGGATCTGATGGCAGTTCCTTTGCCAATTGAGAGCAGTGCTCTATAGGAGGTTAGGAAAACAGACTTTATACTTGTACACAGAAAAGTTGCACAATTAGAGTGACATCAGATCTGGACTGGCAGTTGCATCTTCATAACCTGACAACTAAGGCCAGGAGGACTTCGCCCAGCATCCAAAAACTTTCCGAGGCTATCAAGCACCCCGTTTTTAGTCAGAATAATGTGCAAATTAGGATCCTTCTAGAAAGTACAGAGCAATGAAAAATGAAAGTTATGTACTTACGATAAAGACACATTCATGTTGCCTCTTTCCATTTGGTTCAACATATGGGTTATCGGATCCAAGTCAGAACTGACAATGGCCACATTTCATAGATTTCAGCATGTCAAGCTCAGCCTCCTCTACCCTTAATCTCTCTCTCCTCAGGACTACCGGAGATAAAGTTTGCTCCATACTACCCAAACTAACCATGCTCAAACTCCTTAGGCAAAAGACATGAATGACCCCAACACAGAAGGAAAGAAGAAAGATCTCCCTAACTTGGTAATCCCATGGTTAACAGGCTCACCAAAAAGGCGGAGGTTGGAGAGAGGGAAGATTGAACCACACAGAAAGAGACAACATGGATCTATCATTATGGTATGTACATAACTTTCATATCCAATGTTATCTTTGCCATCTGGATTCAACCTGTGGGACAGAGTCCCCAGCCACGTAAAACCCCTAGGAAGGTCTCACAAAAGGACACTGCAAAATACAATGGAACCTAAGGAAGCCCTGGACCTAGACTGAATGTCCAATTTTGTAGTGGGACACACAGGTATGAGGACATACCCTGGGTAGCAGCTGCACAAATCTCATCCACTGAAGCTCTGGAGAAAAAATGCTGTAGAAGTAGCCATAGCTCTAGTAGCATGACCTTGTGGTTTACCCTGCAAGGACTTTCCTTTCAAACTATACCAAAGAGAAACACAATCAGACAGCCACTAACATGCCAACCAGGCTTTTGAAAATGAAACAAACTGTTTAGACTTTCTGAAAGATTTTGTTCTATCCAAATAAAACCTCAATTGTCTGTGATCAAGGCAATGCAGCAAGTATTCCCCCTCACTGGAAAACTCAGGAAAAATACAGGTAAGTGAATGGAGTATTTCAAATCGTTTTCAGTAGCCACCTTAGGGAGAAAAGAGGGGACAATGTGAAGGAAAATCCTGTCCTTATGAAAAACCAAGTATGGAGGGACTAACAAGAGGGCTTGTGATTCTTGACGCTTGCTGAATGAAATTAACAGCCATCAAAAAAGTACAGTTGTGTACCTACCATAAATGTAAATGTTCGAGTGTATTCACTGTTGCAGTCATTACTCTTGGGTTATCCTGCTGGCAGGCTACCCTCAGGTCGGCCAAAATTCCAAAGTCTAGGTCCGGCATCGGTTGCTGTCACCTCTTCCCTGACGTCAGTTTCTTGCCCCAGATGTCAGGTGCCCCAAATTGGTAGGCTGAAAAATATGCCAATAAGAAATGCATGCACAAAAATAACATTTCCTTCATCTACAAGCAAATACACCAAAAAGTTTGTATAGGATAGAGAAGTGCAGATAAGTCCCAGCAAAGAGAAGGGGGATGGTGGGTGGGTAACCTGGACTGCAACAGTGAATACACTCGAACATCTACATTTATGATTGGTACACAACTGTACTATGTTCGTGTTTCACTGTTGCAGTTATTACTCTTGGGTAGAATCCCAAAGCTGAGGATGGGTGGCTGGGCTAAATAGGATTAGGAGAGGCTATGAGGCCCTGCAAAACTGCAGTGGCAAAGCCTGCTCTGGACTTAGAGTAGAGAGGCAAGTGGTAGTGCTTTGTAAAGGTGTGCACTGAACTCCAAGTTGCAGCCTCTAAGATATTGTTGGTTGGTACTCCACTGACGAAGGCTGCTAAAGTGGCTGCTGCTCTGGTGGAATGGGGCCTAATGCCCTTAAGCACTGATTTGCCATGTTGAAAATAGCAGAAATGGATGCAATTGCCTATCCATTTAGAAATAGTCTGTTTTGAGATGGCCTTTCCTTGTGATCCTGCAGCATATGACACTAAAAGTTGCTCAGTCTTTCTGAAAGCTTTAGTTCTGTCCAAGTAGAAGTGTAACTGCCTGTGTATGTCCAAAGAATGCAGAATTTTCTCACCCTTATTCTGTGGATTTGGGTAAAAGGTAGGCAAGTGAATGGTTTGGTTGAGGGTCACACTGGACACCACCTTAGGCATAAATGTACGGTTTGTCCTCAGAGAAACCCTGTCTGGATGAAAAATGATGAAAGTTTCCACAGCCATGAGTGCTTGTAAGTCCGAGACTCGCCTTGCAGAGGTTATTGCTAGGAGCAGAGCTGTTTTCCAGGATAAGAATTTTATATCTACTGTTGATGCTGGCTCGAAAGGAGGCAGTGTGAGTTTTTCCAAAACATAATTGAGGTCCCTGGCGCTCTCCTTGGAGGCCTAATGTTTTTGGCCTCTCTGAGGTACTGCCTTATTAAAGGATGAGAAAAGATAGGTGGTTCCGTATTGTAATGGGCTGAAATGGCAGAGGCATGAATCTTAATTGATGAGAAAGAAAGGCCTTTGTTCAGCATCTCAGTTAGGTATTGTAAAATCTGAGGTATATTTGGTACAGACGTGTCAATGCCTTGTTCCTGGTTCCAAGCACAGAATCTCTTCCATTTTTCTGCATAAGATTTTCTGGTACTGGGCCTCCTGGCCTCCAAGATAACATCCATAACAGCTTTTGAAAGAGGAGTGTTCTGAATGGCTACATTATCCGCCATGCTGCCACATTTAAGGTTCTGAGTTGGCTGTGCAGGATATGATTGTTTTGTTGGGTCAGCAACTGAGAAGTTTTGAGGCAATATCCATGCTGGACCTTGAGACAAGCTCTTTAGGATTGGATACCAGTGCTGGCGTGGCCAGTCTGGTGCAATCAGTATAATTTTTGGCTTCTCTTGTCTGACCTTTAGGAGTACTCTGGGAAGGAGAGGCAGTGGTGGAAAAGCATATGCTGTTAGATTTTTCCAGCTGAATGATAGGGCGTCCACTTTCTATGCTCGCTTGTGATAAATCCTTGTGCAAAATCTCTGCAATTGACAGCTGTGAGGGAGGCAAATAGATCAATGTCTGGGCATCCCCATTTCCTTATTATCATGCTGAAGACTTGTGGATCCATTTTCCATTTGTGGGGATCCATGACGTTTCTGCTTAGTTCGTCTGCCAGAGTATTTGTTTTTCCTGGCAGGAATTGTGCTTGCAGGTCAACTTGAAAAGCCAGTGCTGTGTCCCATAAGGTCATTGCTTGTCTGCAGAGGGGGGTAGGAATGTGTACCTTCCTGCTTGTTTATGTACCACATGACCGTAGTGTTGTCTGTCTTTATTAGTAACCATCCTGGATGAAGCAGGTCCTTGAAAGCTGTCAGGGCATTTTGAACAGCTAGCATCTCTTTTTGATTGATGTGAAGATGCATCTGGTTTGCAGGCTATGTGCCCTGAATACATTTTCCTGCCATATGGGCCCCCCAGGCATAATCTGATGCATCGGTTGTCAGTGTCTGGCTGGCCGTGGGTAAACTGAATGGCAGACCCTTGTTGTGGTGACAGGCTTCTGCCCACCATCGAAACTGCTGTTGTAGACAGGGAATGAGTGCAATTACTGTCTCCAGGCTGTGGCAATGCTGAGTCCAAACACTTTTCAGATACCATTGTAGTTTCCTCATATGCAGTCTGGCATATGGAATTAGTAGAATGCAGGATACCATGAAACCCAAGGCCTGCAGGATTTTCCTTGCAGATAAGTGGGTTTTTGTTGCCAATTTCTTGAAGTAAGTAGTCAGTTGCTTTTGCTTGTCAGACGTGAGATAAGCCATCTGGGCAGTTGTATTTAAGCTTGCACCCAGGAATATTATCTCTTGAGAGGGCACTAGTTTTGATTTCTTTTCGTTTACTGTGTACCCTAGGCCAATTAGTAATCTTTTTACAAACGCCAGATGCTTTAGAAGAGTGTCTTTGTTCTCTGCTTGAATTAGGCAGTCATCCAAGTAGGGATATATTTGAATTCCTTTTTGTCTGCAAAACGCAATTACTGGTGCCAGGCATTTTGTGAAGACCCTGGGTGCAGTACATAAGCCAAAGGGCAATGCAGAGAATTGGTAATGCATTGAGCCAGCTATGAATCTGAGGTATCTTCTGCAAGACTGTCTGATTGGGACATGCAGGTATGCCTCTTTTAGGTCCAAAGTTACGAGCCAAGCCTTCTTGCCCAGCACGGGCAGTAGCTGCTGTAGAGTCAACATCTTGAATTTTGGAACTTCCAGAAACGTATTTAGTATAGACAGGTCCAGTATTGGTCTCCAGGTTTTGTCCTTCCTGGGTATTAAGAAAAGTCTGAAGTAAAAACCTTGCCCCTGCTCTTGTTGTGGTACTTGCTGAATGGCCCTCATGTCCATGAGGGCTGTAATTTGCTTTTGTGCCTCTGCCCATTGATTGTGTGGCAGGTCTGGCATGCCCTTTGGCCTTGGTAGAGTGTGAAAATGGAACCTGTAGCCTTGGGACACTATGTTCAGGACCCATTTGTCTTGGGTAGCCATTTGCCAATTTGATGAAAAAAGTGCTAGTTTTCCCCCTAAGGGGGCTGTCAAAAGAAAACTGCTTGGAACTGGTAGAGGAAAGTCATTGGGACTGTTTCCTGTAAGGTTGTGATTTGTCTTCTCCGCTTTTGGAGGTAGGAGCACCCCATTGTTTAGGCCTGTATGAGCCTTGGGGCTGAGATCTGCCTCTGGGACGCCTGTATCTGCCTCTTTGTGGTCTGTCTGACACTGGAAAGGACCAATTTTTAGAAGGCCAGTTCCTGCTAAACCTGGGTGGCTGTACCTGTAAGAAATCCTTGACTGTCTGCATGGATTTTGCTTTATCCTCCATTTTTTTCAACACCTCTTCTGCTTTAGTACCAAACAAAGTATCATGCTGTAATGGTGCATCTAATAATTTTGCTTTAACATGATCAGGCAGATTCTGTTCCTTTAACCAAGCATGCCTTCTAATAACAGAACCTGTAACAGCGGCCCTGCAAGAGGCCTCCAGTGAATCATAACCACATTGTGCCACTCAACCACAGCCCATAAGGCATAACAACGTACCCAACACTCTAGTCATAGGTGACTATAGTCAGGCACACTGATGTTCCACTCACTAGACTAAACAAGGAGAAAGTTACTGTCAGCTGCCTGTCGGGTGCCAGGATCCACCACATAACGCATGCACTCAGGTCACTCCACAATAAGTACAAATATGACACTGTCATTGTCCATGTTGGTGTGAATGACCTGAGACGAACCTCCCTGGACTACATGAAAAGAGACATGGAGGAGCTCTCCAATCTTGTATCCCAGGCAGGTATGACCCTAACCCTGAGTAGCATTCCTGCCATCACCCAGAATGATACCACAGTACAAGGACAAAATGATTGACTTCAACAATTGGCTAAGCTTCTGGTGTCATTCTAAGGGATCCAGTATTTGTCTGACTGGGACGACATGATCGACCATCCACGATGCTTTTCCAGAGATGGCCTGCACCTGTCGCCCTTAGGATTCCGGATACTGGCTAAGGCTCTTGCCACCCCTATAGTGCCTTTTCTAGGCAAGGTTCAAATGACAAATTCCCCACCATAACAGGTACAAGCAAGCAAAATCTGAGGGTAATGCTACTCAATGCTAGAAGTCTAAACCTCAAAATGCACTCACTCGAGGCACTCCTTAAAATGGAGAACATTGACATCTGTGCAGTGACAGAGACCTGGTTCAAAGCTCCAGAGAGCACCCCTGCATTACCAGGCTTCAATTCATACCACACCTTTCGGCCACCTAACCCAGAAAGAAGCACTAAAGGCAGAGGCGTGTCCATATTCATTAAGGATATCCACACCTCCAGGCTAGTTGCACAGCATAATGCATCCGAGATTATCCAAGTGCAACTAACTCTGGGCAAGACCGCAATCCAAATTGTAGCCTGCTACAGACCCCCCACCATGCCCCAGGATTCACACTCCTCATTTCTTGATACACTGGAAAGTATTAGGGTACAACCCAACACCCTAATAATGGGCGATTTCAACTACCCCACCATTAACTGGGAAAACTTCTCATGTACCAACTCTTTTGCTCAACGTTTTCTAGAATTCATAAATTCCAACGCCTTGGATCAACTTATTCACACCCCCACCAGGGGCAGCAATATCCTAGACCTTTACCAACATGGGAAACCGGTGTTCCACACCAGAGGTCAATTCCTCGGTCAGATCTGACCACAAGCTAATCAGCCTAGACATCCACATCCCACCCCCAGCCCCAATTAGGGAAACCATCGTAAAAAACTTCTCAAAAGCCAACTTCACATTTCTTAAGACAGAAGTGGCAAACTTCATGACACCCATGCAGATGGACAATAGAGGTATGACTACCGAATCCTACACAAATGCACTTTATAAGCACTTACACCAGTGCATGGATCATGCTATCCCTAATAGAACCAAGATGTTATCCTCCAAAAAAAGGAAGCTAATCTGGTGGTCCTCTGCCATAAACAAACTGTTGCAAAAAAGAGTAAAATCCCATGACTGGAGGAACTCCCTGGTCAACCTCAGTAAGAAGCTGAGATCCCTCATAAAATCCTCCAAAGCTAGTTACGAAAACAAAATTGCCACTGACTCTAAAGACAACCACAAAGCATTCCATAGCTATGTCAAGAATCTAAATGGGAACACTCAGATCTGCTCTGAGTTACAGCATAATGGCACTAAATATACAGAACTAAGTGATATTGCCAACATCCTAGCAGATAGGTTCAGTGCTAACTTTACCCCCCTCTCACCCCCTAGAGGGCCCATCTCTATACCGGAAGAATGCAAAGTTCCTATAATCACGGCTGCACAGGTAAAAAACACACTCTCCAAAGCCAAGAACACAGCATCCATGGGACCTGACAATATCCCAGGCTGCATTCTACATGAACTACAGAATGAACTGGCACCCTACCTAGGTATCATGTTCAATCATAGCCTCACCTCAGGCTTTGTACCCACTGAATGGCGCACAGCGACAGTTATCCCACTCCACAAAGGGGGTGCCACGATGGACCCCGGGAACTACCGCCCCATTAGCCTGACGAGCTTGGTCAGCAAGGCCATGGAACGGTATCATCGTGGAACTCATAAACAAAGACATTGGTAATCTCCAAACTCTGGACCCTACTCAGTTTGGATTTGAAAAAGGCAGATCATGTCTCCTAAACCTGATTGACTTCTTTGAAGCAGTCACCAAAGCCATAGATGAGAGTAAAATGGTTCACACAGCTTATCTAGATCTCGCCAAGGCTTTCGACACCATCCCCCACTCTGGAATTATAGATAAGCTCACTAAACTAGATATAAATCCCTATGTCACAAGATGGGTTGCCAACTGGCTCACGGACAGAACCCACACTGTGAAAGCAGCGGATTCCAAATCCGACATCAGACCAGTGACAAGTGGAGTACCACAGGGTCAGTCCTGGGTCCTCTCCTGTTTGGTATCTACTTCTCTGAAGTGCAGGCCAACACAGAAGGTCTTTGGCTAACAAAGTTTGCAGATGACTGCAAACTAGGAGCCATAATCGATACTCCTAACGATATGGACAAACTACAAAAGGGCTTCACTGAGACAGATACCTGGTGTCAAAGCCATGGCCTGAAGCTCAATGCCAAAACGTGTATTGTCATCCCCTTTGGTAAAAACTCTGTACCCATGAACTAACACATAGCTGGTAATCTACTTAATGCCAAATATGTGATAAGAGACCTTGGGACACAGGTGGACAGTAGTCTCTCATTTGATAATCACATTGCCACAGTGGTCAGGAAATCCTTCTACGTGGCTCATCTCATCACAAAAGGATTCTCATCCAGAAAAAAAAGAGGTCACTGTTCCCCTATACTCATCACTCATTAGACCCATTATAGAGTACAACGCCCCTTTTAGTATGTACCTCACAAGACATCTATAACAACTGGAAAGACGACAGAAATACCTCACAAAGAGGATTACTGGCCTCAAACAGATGCCCTATGCAGACTGTCTCAAAAAACTACAGCTTTACTCCATCGCATATCGCCTACTCAGGGGCGATCTCTGCCTAACATACAAAGCTATGTCAAACCCAGAGCTGTTGGACATGCTCCACTTAAAGAAATCCCAATCCCTCCGAGCTACATGCTCTAGGGACCTTAACCTTGTCACCACAATAAACAGAACATGCTGGAGGGATAGATTCCTGTCCCAGAGACTTCCCACACTCTGGAACAGACTACCTATCTATGTCAAACAGAGCTCCTCATTAGCACTCTTCAAGAAAAATCTTGATGATTGGATGGGAAATGGGAAATTCACCCCGGGGATCACTTCTGTGGCTCTGCTCGACAGGGGCACAGGAAAATAATTTACTTGGGTGGCGAAAGCCAGGGTACATTTTTTGGCTAGGCTTGTATGGGCCCTAGGGCCGATAGCCTAGTACCTACGTATGAACCTATGAACATTGCAAAGTATGCTTTCCCACTTGTTCAGTTGCATGCAATAAATCCTGCAATTCCTTGTTCTCTGAACATTCAGTATTTGTCAACATTTTCTGTTTAAGCAGTGACATTAAATATTGCTGATATTTAAGCATATGAAACAGACAATTTAAAGCCCTTACAGCCAGGGTAGCAGAAGTGTAGACTTTTTTCCCCCCATCTGTCTAGAGCCCTAGAATACCTATCAGAGGGGACAGGGTTTTTTGCAGTGGAAGCTTTAACCCCCTTGGGACCCTGAGATATAGTTTCTGGGTCAGCAGCAGGGTTTTTATATAGTAATTTATGAGAATCTGGGACCCTGTAGTATCTGTCTGGCTTAGCAGGTGCAGGGGGTAAAGAGTCAGGGGACAGGCCGGACTCTGAAAATACATCATCTAGAATGTCTAGAACAGGTGGAATAGCAAGGGGTCTGTGCTGAGGAAGAAGCAGAAAGTCTCTGAGCCTTTTCTTAGATTCAGAATAATCTTGGCTCTCCCAGTGGAAATGCTCCTTCATAGTATGCAGGGTTTCCCCAAAAGAATAATCCTCAGGAGGAGAGGCTGAAGGAATGGATTCTTCAGCATCAGAATCCTCATAGGGAAGCATGGAGTAATCCTGTTCAGAAGAGGAATCAGAGGAATTAGATACCTGATCAGAAAAATCATACTCTGTGTCTTGCCTAGGCCTCTTATCAGGAGGGGGATGAGAGCCCCTGATCAAAGTAATTAGGTCTTCGGCCATTTTGAGCATCTGTTTTTTAGGCATGGAAGTCTAAGTAGGAGAATGCTGTACTTGTTTCTTTGTCTTTAGAGCTGCTTTAGTCTTTGTCTTTGAAGCTGAAGATGGCTTAATATATAGTTGTGTAGGTCTGAAGACATCCTCAGAAGCAGATGCCTGCTCAGCGGCTCCGGACCCATCTGAGGGTATGATTTCCGAGTGTCCAATACTTTGAGTATCCAGAGGCTCAGTCGGCTCCATGTGGGAGTCGGTAGCGGCCTGTGGCTCTGAGGTAGCGGGCACCAGGGGCTGCGAAAGCGCCTCACTGAGAACCGGCGAACCGGCGACTGGCCTAGTAGAGGCTTCATCGTCGGTTTTGGACCTCGGATGCCTATCCTTGTCCTTGTCCTTGCGTTTTTAGTAAACTCCGGTTGTCAGCTGGTCTGACGGCATTATATAATTAAATCTTCGGCCAAAGTAATGAAATGCAAAATCGAACCGACGCTTGATAGTGCGTTGGTTAAATCTAGCACAAAACCGACAGCTAGCAACGTTGTGATCAGGGCCTAGGCAAGGAATACAGTAAGAGTGAAAATCCTTATGAGGTATTTGCTTCCCACAAGAAATACAATTGTTAACTTTTTCTGAAATCAGTCTGGAGCAAGAAAAAAGTTTCCCCAACGGGGTACTTAGCTTTAATGAAGACTTCAGTTCTGAAATTCGGATTTGAAAATCTCAGGAGTTGGCCGACCGGCACTTGTGAAAGTACAGTTTTGTACCTACCATAAATGTAGATGTTCGAGGGCTATTACAGCTGCAGTAATCACATATGGGTTTTCAGCCGTCAGGCGGTCCCTCGGTCGGCCGAATTCCAAAGTCTTGGTCCGGTACTTTTTGCAAGTATTTTGAAGTACTGAGATAATTTTTTTTTAAAATTTTTGGATATCCACACCTCCAGGCTAGTTGCACAGCATAATGCATCCGAGATTATCCAAGTGCAACTAACTCTGGGCAAGACCGCAATCCAAATTGTAGCTTGCTACAGACCCCCCCACCATGCCTCAGGATTCACACTCCTCATTTCTTGATACACTGGAAAGTATTAGGGTACAACCCAACACCTTAATAATGGGCGATTTCAACTACCCCACCATTAACTGGGAAAACTTCTCATGTACCAACTCTTTTGCTCAACGTTTTCTAGAATTCATAAATTCCAACGCCTTGGATCAACTTATTCACACCCCCACCAGGGGCAGCAATATCCTAGACCTTTACCAACATGGGAAACCGGTGTTCCACACCAGAGGTCAATTCCTCGTTGGTCAGATCTGACCACAAGCTAATCAGCCTAGACATCCACATCCCACCCCCAGCCCCAATTAGGGAAACCATCGTAAAAAACTTCTCAAAAGCCAACTTCACATTTCTTAAGACAGAAGTGGCAAACTTCATGACACCCATGCAGATGGACAATAGAGGTATGACTACCGAATCCTACACAAATGCACTTTATAAGCACTTACACGAGTGCATGGATCATGCTATCCCTAATAGAACCAAGATGTTATCCTCCAAAAAAAGGAAGCTAATCTGGTGGTCCTCTGCCATAAACAAACTCTACAACAGAAGAAAGAAACTGTTGCAAAAAAGAGTAAAATCCCATGACTGGAGGAACTCCCTGGTCAACCTCAGTAAGAAGCTGAGATCCCTCATAAAATCCTCCAAAGCTAGTTACGAAAACAAAATTGCCACGGACTCTAAAGACAACCACAAAGCATTCTATAGCTATGTCAAGAATCTAAATGGGAATACTCAGATCTGCTCTGAGTTACAGCATAATGGCACTAAATATACAGAACTAAGTGATATTGCCAACATCCTAGCAGATAGGTTCAGTGCTAACTTTACCCCCCTCTCACCCCCTAGAGGGCCCATCTCTATACCGGAAGAATGCAAAGTTCCTATAATCACGGCTGCACAGGTTAAAAACACACTCTCCAAAGCCAAGAACACAGCATCCATGGGACCTGACAATATCCCAGGCTGCATTCTACATGAACTACAGAATGAACTGGCACCCTACCTAACTATCATGTTCAATCATAGCCTCACCTCAGGCTTTGTACCCACTGAATGGCGCACCGCGACAGTTATCCCACTCCACAAAGGTGGAGCCACGACGGACCCCGGGAACTACCGCCCCATTAGCCTGACGAGCTTGGTCAGCAAGGCCATGGAACGGTATCATCGTGGAACTCATAAACAAAGACATTGGTAATCTCCAAACTCTGGACCCTACTCAGTTTGGATTTGTAAAAGGCAGATCATGTCTCCTAAACCGGATTGACTTCTTTGAAGCAGTCACCAAAGCCATAGATGAGAGTAAAATGGTTCACACAGTTTATCTAGATCTCGCCAAGGCTTTCAACACCATCCCCCACTCTGGAATTATAGATAAGCTCACTAAACTAGATATAAATCCCTATGTCACAAGATGGGTTGCCAACTGGCTCACGGACAGAACCCACACTGTGAAAGTAGCGGATTCCAAATCCGACATCAGACCAGTGACAAGTGGAGTACCACAGGGTTCAGTCCTGGGTCCTCTCCTGTTTGGTATCTGAAGTGCAGGCCAACACAGAAGGTCTTTGGCTAACAAAGTTTGCAGATGACTGCAAACTAGGAGCCATAATCGATACTCCTAACGATATGGACAAACTACAAAAGGGCTTCACTGAGACAGATACCTGGTGTCAAAGCCATGGCCTGAAGCTCAATGCCAAAACGTGTATTGTCATCCCCTTTGGTAAAAACTCTGTACCCATGAACTAACACATAGCTGGTTATCTACTTAATGCCAAATATGTGATAAGAGACCTTGGGACACAGGTGGACAGTAGTCTCTCATTTGATAATCACATCGCCACAGTGGTCAGGAAATCCTTCTACGTGGCTCATCTCATCACAAAAGGATTCTCATCCAGAAAAAAAGAGGTCATTGTTCCCCTCTACTCATCACTCATTAGACCCATTATAGAGTACAACGCCCCTTTTGGTATGTACCTCACAAGACATCTATAACAACTGGAAAGACGAAAGAAATACCTCACACAGAGGATTACTGGCCTCAAACAGATGCCCTATGCAGACTTGTCTCAAAAAACTACAGCTTTACTCCATCGCATATCGCCTACTCAGGGGCGATCTCTGCCTAACATACAAAGCTATGTCAAACCCAGAGCTGTTGGACATGCTCCACTTAAAGAAATCCCAATCCCTCTGAGCTACATGCTCTAGGGACCTTAACCTTGTCACCACAATAAACAGAACATGCTGGAGGGATAGATTCCTGTCCCAGAGACTTCCCACACTCTGGAACAGACTACCTATCTATGTCAAACAGAGCTCCTCATTAGTACTCTTCAAGAAAAATCTTGATGATTGGATGGGAAATGGGAAATTCACCCCAGGGATCACTTCTGTGGCTCTGCTCGACAGGGGCACAGGAAAATAATTTTCTTGGGTGGCGAAAGCCAGGGTACATTTTTTGGCTAGGCTTGTATGGGCCCTAGGGCCGATAGCCTAGTACCTACCTATGAACATTGCAAAGTACGCTTTCCCACTTGTTCAGTTGCATGCAATAAATCCTGCAATTCCTTGTTCTCTGAACATTCAGTATTTGTCAACATTTTCTGTTTAAGCAGTGACATTAAATATTGCTGATATTTAAGCATATGAAACAGACAATTTAAAGCCCTTACAGCCAGGGTAGCAGAAGTGTAGACTTTTTTCCCCCCATCTGTCTAGAGCCCTAGAATCCCTATCAGAGGGGACAGGGTTTTTTGCAGTGGAAGCTTTAACCCCCTTGGGACCCTGAGATATAGTTTCTGGGTCAGCAGCAGGGTTTTTATATAGTAATTTATGAGAATCCGGGACCCTGTAGTATCTGTCTGGCTTAGCAGGTGCAGGGGGTAAAGAGTCAGGGGACAGGCCGGACTCTGAAAATACATCATCTAGAATGTCTAGAACAGGTGGAATAGCAAGGGGTCTGTGCTGAGGAAGAAGCAGAAAGTCTCTGAGCCTTTTCTTAGATTCAGAATAATCTTGGCTCTCCCAGTGGAAATGCTCCTTCATAGTATGCAGGGTTTCCCCAAAAGAATAATCCTCAGGAGGAGGCTGAAGGAATGGATTCTTCAGCATCAGAATCCTCATAGGGAAGCATGGAGTAATCCTGTTCAGAAGAGGAATCAGAGGAATTAGATACCTGATCAGAAAAATCATACTCTGTGTCTTGCCTAGGCCTCTTATCAGGAGGGGGATGAGAGCCCCTGATCAAAGTAATTAGGTCTTCGGCTATTTTGAGCATCTGTTTTTTAGGCATGGAAGTCTAAGTAGGAGAATGCTGTACTTGTTTCTTTGTCTTTAGAGCTGCTTTAGTCTTTGTCTTTGAAGCTGAAGATGGCTTAATATATAGTTGTGTAGGTCTGAAGACATCCTCAGAAGCCGATGCCTGCTCAGCGGCTCCGGACCCATCTGAGGGTATGATTTCCGAGTGTCCAATACTTTGAGTATCCAGAGGCTCAGTCGGCTCCATGTGGGAGTCGGTAGCGGCCTGTGGCTCTGAGGTAGCGGGCACCAGGGGCTGCGAAAGCGACTCACTGAGAACCGGCGACTGGCCTAGAGGCTTCATCGTCGGTTTTGGACCTCGGATGCCTATCCTTGTCCTTGTCCTTGCGTTTTTAGTAAACTCCGGTTGTCGGCTGGTCTGACGGCATTATATAATTAAATCTTCGTCCAAAGTAATGAAATGCAAAATCGAACTGACGCTTGATAGTGTGTTGGTTAAATCTAGCACAAAACCGACAGCTAGCAACGTTGTGATCAGGGCCTAGGCAAGGAATACAGTAAGAGTGAAAATCCTTATGAGGTATTTGGTTCCCACAAGAAATACAATTGCTAACTTTTTCTGAAATCAGTCTGGAGCAAGAAAAAAGTTTCCCCAACGGGGTACTTAGCTTTAATGAAGACTTCAGTTCTGAAATTCGGATTTGAAAATCTCAGGAGTCGGCCGACCGGCACTTGTGAACTGCTTTTGCTTCGGGCACCGCGCGGCAAGAAAGACTGAAGAAAATGGCATCCGCTGCATCTTTTATACCCCTGGCGCACTGACGTCAGGGAAGAGGCTACAGCAACCGACGCCGGACCTAGACTTTGGAATTCTGGCCGACTGAGGGTAGCCTGCCAGCAGGATAACCCAAGAGTAATGACTGCAACAGTGAAACACGATGAACATCAATGTCTTTCCAAATAACTTCAGGTCAATCATAACAGAAGGTTCTAAGGAAGACACAGTCAATACTGGAGCATGAAAGGAAAATCCCATGGACGGGCTATAGTCCCTGACCAGAGAATGTAATAAAAAGGCATTCTTGAGGAAAGACTTGGAAATTCTGAGAGCCGCTAAAATGCATATTATCTCTACGAATGTGGAAATTGGAAATGGCTTCCAACTGCACCTTAATAATAGAATAACTAGAGCCCAAGTGGACCAACTTTGCAGGGAAGTCAAAAACAACCTCTTTAGGGACCAAAAAGGGATCCAGCCCCTTACAGGTAGCATAATAAGTAAAATGTTTCCACTTTCTGGTATACACCTTACACACAGCTTCTGACAGGAAGACAAAATATACACCTCTCTGTTGGAAAGCTTGGGAATTCAGACTATCAAGGAAAGTGAATGAACCATGTGGTCAACTTTAGTGTCCAAAGGTTGGGCAGTCAGGGCACACCGGGTGAGAGATCAGATCTGGAATTGGGTCCAAGACCCATGGAGGGTACTTCAGAAGCGACCAAAAAAAGGGGAATCACACATAACAGGGCCAAAAGGGGGACTATGAGGACTACAGTCACTCAGCAATGGGCTGCCGTCTAAAGAAACTTTATTATCATCAGACTTAAGGGATAGGTATAGAGCAGGCCCAGAGGACAAGCTTATAGAACAGCACTTCTGGGTGACTGTCCCCGAGGATGGACTAAGGTATAATAGCTGGTGAACTTGGTGTTGCTGGGGGATCCAAACAGACCTCAACAGAGAGTGCCCCAGTGCCGAAAAATCCAGAGCGGTCACTCTCAGATTCAGTCTGCTAAAATGTTTCATCTCCCCAGGATGTGTGTTGCAAACAGAAATCACGGAGATGGAATCACCCACTAACACACTATCATGGCCTTACGATGAAGAGAATATGAACAGGTTCCCGCCCCAGTTTATTCAAGTACCATACCACAGACATGTTGCTGGTCTGAAATGAAATTACACCCTTGTGGGGAACATCCTGAAAAGCCTGTAATGCAAGGAGGACTGCCTTCCTCTCCAATACATTAATGTGAAGACTGGTCTCGGTATTGGACCAGGTCCCTTGGATGGTTGTCCTTCTGAAAAGCACCTCCCTACACTAGTAAAGAGGGATCTGTAGTGACTGTGTCCAGAGGAAGGGGAAGAATGAACAGTCTTCCAGCAGACATCAAGAGAGACTCCAACCACCAAATGATTTGATCCTGACAGACCTCTGTCAATGCAACTGGGAACTCCATAGTGTGTGTCACATAAGACCATTTTCACCACCAAAATCCACTGCAGAACGACTATGTAATACTTTGCAAGGGGAACCAAGCAAATGGTGGTCACCATGTCTCCTAAGTGCCTGAGAACAAGATGAGCCGGAATTTTCGAGCACAAGAGGAATGACAGAGCAAGACCACCGCAGGGCCAACACTCAGCAGACTGGTACCCTTGCAGTGTGAGGAACTGTATCCAAGTGGTAACCTATAAACTCTTATCAACTGTGCAGGAAGTCGACTAGATTTCTGATAGCTTACTTCAATTACCATGGAGCTGCATAGCTGAAGTAAGGTGTCCCTGGTTCTGATCAATGATGCCCTTGTGGAGGCAGTCACAAGCCAATCTTTCAGATAAGGAAAGTCCTGAAACCCCTGCAACCTGACCCAGGCTGCCATGACTGTCATACACTTGATGAACACCCTGGGGGCACTGGATGGCTCCCAGGTGGAAGTGTAGAAACTTCCTGGTTTGCCATGCAATCTTTATATGATGGTAGGTGTCCTTGAAATGGAAGCACATACAGTCCATCCTTTCTCATGAGAGGTAGACAGGACTGTACTGTGACCATCTGGAATTCTTTCTCATTGATGAAGCAGTACAGTCTGCTCAAATCTAAAATTGGCCTGAGGTCCTTGTTCTTCTTTGGGACCAAAAAGGATCTTGAAGAGATTCTGAACTTGCACTGGTCTTGTAGGACTCCCTTGGATGACTCGATTTTCTAACAACTTTTGGATTTTGATGGCTGCATCCTTTCTCTGATTGGGTGCCACATCTAGAAGATGCTTGGGATTTAAATTTGGAGTATAAGCAAGTCATCTAAATATGGAAAGATGTAGATAGCCTTCTAGCTTGCAATGACCTACAACTGCAGCAAGACATTTTGTGAACACTCTTGGTGCAGTGGATGATTCACAGGGTAAGGCAGAGAACTGATAATGTGATTCAGACTTACAAAACATAAAGAAACTCCTGAAGTCTTGATGAATAGGGACGTAATAAGCATCCTTTAAATCTAGTGTTACCAGGAAACTTGAATGATTAAGAGGAGGTAACCGGTTGTGAAGTGACATCATTTTGAACTTGGACACTATCACAAACAGGTTTAGAAAAGAAAGATCCAGAACTGGTCTCCAAGCATTTTCTTTGACACTAAAACATCACTGAATAAAAACATTTCCTCTTATGGGAAGGAACTGGTTCTATCACTCCCTGGGACAGCAAATGATGAAGGACAGGTAGAACTAAAACAGGTTGGCCTGGTAGACTAAGGATTACTTCCTGAAAAGGAGGAATTTTGTCCCACTACCAACTATAACCTTGATGAATGATCTTCAGAACCCATTTATCTGTAACCATCCATTGCCAAAAAGAAAAGTGGGGAGTCAGACTTCCTTGAAGGGAAATGGAGCTGCTAGAGTGGGATGGTGGAAACAAGGTCCCTTCAATAGTCATTCTGACTTGTTAGACTGTCCTTGCTCGGGGACATTCCAGAATTCTTTTTGAACTTCCTTTGCCACTTCTTCTTAAACATCTGCTTACCCGCATTTTGTTGAAACTGTTTATTTTGTTTTTGCTTTTTTTTTTGCCAAAATTGGATGAAAATTACAAAATCCCTTAGAAAAACCTCAAAAAGGAAGAGGAGATGTCCTGTATAAACTTACCCTTTTCATCACGCTTTTTGATCACCTCTGCAGCAGACAGACCAAAAGCTAAATCTGTAACCAAAGAAGGACTTAAAATCTCATTTTTATCATCATCTGGCAGGTTCTGAGAAGACGGTCATGCAAATGACCTCAAAACAGTGCCAGTAGCCATAGCCCTGAAGAAATATCTGCTGAGTCATGCACACACTGTAAACCATGAGTAGTGACTTGTACAACAGAACAAACTAAATTATTTAAAACAGATTTTTCCTCACAAGAAGAAACTACAGGCAAAACACACCTTGTACTTTCAGAATTAGTCAAAATAAACAAACATATAAGCCTGAGAATTCAAATTTCTGAAAATTAAAGTTGCAGAACTATACACCCCCCCCCCCCCAAAAAAAAGAATAGGAATGGAATTAACTAAAATTTTAGCAGCAGTAAAATTTGTTAAAGCTATAACTGCTGGGTCAGATTTGGCAAGAGTGCATAAAACATAAAAGACAGAGAATTTATACATTCTAACTGCCTTTTTAGGGGCAGCTATATATCAGGAACATTACAGGCAGTGAAACACACATCTTCCAAAGCTGACAGAACTGCAGGAATGCCACGTAGGGTTGCCACCTTTTCAAATGCCCAAAGTGGGATTTTTTGTAGAAACGTGAAATTTTGCAGGATAAAACATACCCACGGCAAGTCCAAAGGACAGAACTTCACTTTTTTGCCAAAATAAAATCTTATTTTTATAGCATTTACATTGTTTATGCTATTCCGTATAATATTTCTGTGTTTCAGATACAAAATAACTGTTTTATGCAGCTATTTTAAAAAAGCTTAAGAAATATATTTCATCTTAAAATCTCAGGACATTTGCCATTTTTTAGGCTTTTTCACAGGATGCAACTGCCCAACGTGGGACTGTCCCTCGCAAAGAGGGACAGGTGATAACCAATCTCCAGGAATCAAAAGGAAGGCGGGACAGATGGTGGGGAGTTGAGGAAGAATGAAAATGGACAACACAGATGCATAGTTATGGTGAGTATATAATCTTAATATCAGAGGTTGTCCTTTTCATTCACTCCTCAACTATTGGAACAGAGTCCACAGCTTCATGGACTTTGGGTAGCCCTCACAGAAGGACATTCTGGAGTACTGCTGAACCAAAGGCAGCACTGCTCCTAAAAGTCAAATCCAATCTGTAATGAGCAATAACGATATGAGCATTAGACCAGGTAGCTGCCGCACAAATGTCAATAGAAGTTCTAGATCAAAAGGCAGAAGATGTAACCATGGATCTGGTGGAGTGTGCTTTAGGAGGCCTGGGTAGGGGACAAGTCTTGTCGACTGTAAACAAAGGAAATGCAATCAATAAACCATTTGGCTAGAGTAATTTTAGAAACAGGTGAGCCCAATTTGTTTGGGGAAATACAGACAAAATTGCTCTGACTTTCGGAAATCTTTTGCTCTATGGTGATAAAAACATAGTTGTCTATGTACATACAAAAGTTGAAACATGTATTCTCCTTTGTTAGCAAAGTTGCGAAAGAAAACAGGCAAATTAATGACTTGATAAATATTCTTTTTGGGGGCTACTTTAGGCAAAAAGGATGGACTGGTCCGCAAGGTAACCCTGTCTTTGGAAAAATGAGATAAGGAGATTTGGAAGAGAGGCTGGAGTTCAGAAACTCATCTCACAGATGTAATGGAAACTAGAAAGGCAGTTTTCCAGGACAAAAATTTCAAATCATATTTAGCTCACAGTTCAAAGGATTTCTGAGTTAACCCTTGCAGCCAGACTGTTAAATCCCAGGGAGGGGGTTGGTGTGCTATGCAAGAAAGTACCTTTGAGAAATGCCTTGCACAACTTTGAAGAAGCTAATGAGCAAGTATTTTCACCCGAGTGAAAATTAGATATGGCTGCCAAATGCATTTTGATAGCAAAGAAACTATCTCTTTATTGAAAAATAAATGCCAAAAACTCTAGGATAGCAGAGGTAGGAGCAGTGAAGGGGTCCAGTTCTCTCTGTAGAGCCCAACTAGAAGAACATTGCCATTTCATTTTGTAGAGTCTCCTAATAGAGGCCTTGTGAGAAGAGAGAAGTGTCTGTAAGACTGGGGAGGAAAGCCTGGGCTGTCTAACTATCAGTGGAATTGGAGAATCCATGAAGTCAACTTGAGGCCTGTAATGTCCAGATGATCCACCCATGTGGGATAAGACAGAGAAGGTTTGGAATGGGGTCCAGTATACATGATGGATAGCAAATGTGAGACCAAAGGAAGGGAAACACTGGGAAACATAAAGGTCCTACCAAACACCCTAATATTGGGTGATTTCAATTACCCAAACATTACCTGGGAAAACTTCTCAAGTACTAACTCCCTTGCCAAACATTTCCTAGAATTTATAAACTCAAACTCCCTGAATCAACTGGTCAACACTCCCACCAGAGGTGACAACATATTGGACCTGGTCATCAGCAAAATGGGCGACCAGTGTTCCACACCGGAGGTCAACCCCTCGCTGGTTAGATCGGACCATAAACAAATCACTCTGAATAGCCACATTCCGCCCCCATCCCCAGACAAGGAAACCATCGTGAAGAACTTTTCAAAAGCAAAAGTACAGTTTTGTACCTACCATAAATGTAGATGTTCGAGTGTACACTCTGCTGCAGTCATCACACTTGGGTTATCCTGTCGTCAGGCGGTCCCGCAGTTGGCCGGAATTCCAAAGTCTTGATCCAGCGTCGGTTGCTGTCGCTTCTTCCCCGACGTCAGTGCGCCAGGGGTATATATAATGCATCCGACTCCATTTTCTTCAGTTTTTCTTGCCCCAGATGTCAGGTGCCCCCAAAAAGGTGGTCAGTAATTAGTACCAATTTATGACGTTTTTAGCACAAACACAAAATCCCTCTAGCTATAAGCAAATACATCAGGAAGGTTTTGTAGAGATTTAGTCAGTTAAATCAGAGGGGATGGAGGGGGGGTAACCTGGACTGCAGCAGGGTTGCACACTCAAACATCTACATTTATGGTAGGTACAAAACTGTACTATGTTCATTGTGTTACCCTGCTGCAGTCATCACACTTGAGTAGAATCCCAAAGCCAAGGATGGGTGGAGGATTCATAGAGGGTTAGAGGAGGCTAGAAGGCCTTGCAGAACTGCAGTGGCGAAGCCAGCTCTAGTCTTATAGTAAAAGTGGTAAGTGGTAGTGTTTGGTAAAGGTGTGTACTGAACTCCAAGTTGCAGCTTCCAAAATCTCCTTGGTTGGAAGCCCCCTGAGGAAGGCTGTAGATGTAGCTGTTGCCCTGGTAGAGTGGGGCCTAATTGTAGCAGGAACTGGTTTTCCATGATGGGTATAGCAAAAACGAATGCAATGTCCTATCCATTTGGAAATGGTTTGGTTTGATATAGCCTTCCCTTGTGAAGCTGTAGCATAGGATACAAAGAGCTGGTCAGATTTCCTGAAAACCTTAGTTTTATCCAAGTAGTAACGAAGTTGCCTGTGAATGTCCAAGGAATGCAGGAGTCTTTCTCCTTTGTTCTGTGGATTTGGGAAAAAGGTGGGTAAGTGGATGGTTTGATTTAAAGCCACACTGGAAACCACCTTAGGCATGAAGGAAGGATTAGTACGTAGACAAACTCTGTCTTGATGGAAAATGAGGAAAGGTTCCACTGCCATTAGTGCCTGCAGCTCTGAGACTCTTCTAGCTGAAGTTATTGTTAGCAGCAGGGCAGTCTTCCATGATAGAAACTGCAGATCTGCAGAAAAAGCAGGTTCAAAGGGAGGTAGCGTAATTTTTCCAGAACAAAATTGAGGTCCCATGTTGGTGTAGGTGCTCTCCTGGGGGGGTCTAATGTTTTTTGCCCCTCCGAGGAACTGCCTTAGAAGTGGATGTGAAAATAAGGGTGGATCCGTGTTGTAGTGGGCTGAAATAGCTGATGGATGGATTTTAATGGAAGAAAAAGAAAGTCCTTTGTGCAACATCTCAGTTAAATACTGTAGAATCTGAGGCATGTGAGGCTGAAGTGTGTTTTGGACTTTAGCTTGGTTCCAGGCCTTCCTGGTGATGGGCCTCCTAGCTTCCAGAAGAACCTCCATAACTGCTTGTGAAAGAGGAGCTGGCTGGATGCTTAGTTGATTTGCCATGCAGCCAGATTTAAGGTTTTGAGATGGCTGTGTAGAATCTGATTGTTTTGCTGTGTGAGCAAATGAGCAATATGTGGCAAAATCCAAGGTGGGCCTTGGGCCATATTCCTTAACAGTGGGTACCAGTGCTGGCGTGGCCAGTCTGGGGCTATGAGTATAAGTCGTGGTCTCTCCTTTCTGATTTTCAGTAGCACCTTTGTGAGGAGAGGCAATGGAGGGAAGGCATATACTGTCAGGTTTTTCCAACTGAATGAGAGTGCGTCCACTTTCCAAGCTTGATGGTGAAGTGTCCTTGTACAAAATTTTGTTAGCTGATAGTTTTGGGGGCTGGCAAACAGGTCTATGTCTGGAAGGCCCCATTTTTGAGTTATCATTGCAAATACTTGTGGATCCAGCTTACACTCGTGGGGATCCATGATGTTTCTGCTGAGGTCGTCTGCCAATGTGTTCTTTTTTCTTGGCAGGAATTGAGCTTGTAACTGAACTTGGTAAGCCAGTGCTGTGTTCCACAAGGTCATTGCTTGTCTGCATAGGGGGTAGGAGTGTGTACCTCCTTGTTTGTTTATGTACCACATTACTGTGGTGTTGTCTGTCCTTATTGTAAGTTATCCTGGATGTAATAGGTTCTTGACGGCTGTCAGAGCATTCTGTACAGCTAGCATCTCTTTTTGATTGATGTGCAGATTTATTTGATCTGCAGTCCATACCCCTTGAACGCACTGTCCTGCCATGTGTGCCCCGCAGGCGTAGTCCGATGCATCTGTTGTCATAGTTTGCCTGGCTGGGGGCAAGGTGAAAGGCTGACCCTTGTTGAGGTGACATGCCTGTGACCACCATAGACACACCTGTTGTAGGCACGGAATGAGAGATATCATTGTGTCCAAGCTGTGGCTGTGTTGAGACCATACACTTTTTAGGTACCACTGTAATTTCCTCATATGCAGCTTTGCAAATGGTATTAGTAGTATGCAAGATGCCATGAAGCCCAAGGCCTGCAGAATTTTTCTTGCAGGGAGTAGGGTCTTTGTTGCCATTGTTTTGAAATATTGAGTCAGTTGTAGTTGTTTGTCTGGCATCAGATAAGCCTTCTGGGCCGTTGTATTCAAGCTGGCACCCAGGAATGTCATATTTTGTGAGGGTACTAGTTTTGATTTCTTTTCGTTTACTGTGTACCCCAGGCAACTTAGAAGATGTTTTACAAAAGCCAAATGTTGTAAGAGGGGATGTCCTTGCTTTCTGCTTGAATGAGACAGTTGTCCAGGTATGGGTATATTTGAATTCCTCTTTGTCTGCAGTATGCAATTACTGGTGCCAGGCATTTTGTGAAGACCCTGGGCGCAGTAGATAAGCCAAAGGGCAGTGCAGAGAATTGGTAATGGGTTGAACCTGCAATGAAACGGAGGTATCTTCTGCAACTTTGTCTGATAGGGACATGCAGGTATGCCTCCTTGAGGTCCAACGTTACTAGCCATGGTTTCTTGCCCAACATGGGAAGAAGCTGCTGTAGTGTTAGCATCTTGAATTTGGGTACTTGTAAGAAGGTGTTTAGAATTGAAAGGTCCAGAATTGGTCTCCAGGCATTGTCCTTTCTGGGGACTAGAAAGAGTCTTGAGTAAAATCCTTGGCCTTGCTCTCGTGTAGGTACCAGTTGAATGGCTCTCATATCCATGAGAGCTGTAATTTGTTTTTGTGCCTCTGCCCATTGATTTTGTGGCAGGTTTGGCATTCCTGAGAAAACAGTAGTAGAAACGTTCCAATGATTCCAAAAACTCACTAAAACCAGGCAAATAATCAGAATAGGCTCCGAAAGAAAAACTCTCACTCTCCAAATCAGATTTTTTAGCGCTTTCATCCACTTTTATTTGCGTGAACTTCCTCAGAAACAATTTGTATAAAAAAACTGTTGTTTAAATACTATTTCCACAGGAAATGATGTCATTTAATTACAAAATTAATGAATAAATCTCATTCATTATTCTTTTCTTAAAAAACAAGTCATACACATGTTATGTCACTTTCCTACTATTAGATAAATGTCCCTATATACTATTTTTCATGTACAAAGAACTCTTTTTTATTTTTATTATGTAAAGAAATCTGGATGTTCATTTTCTTCGTAATCAACACCTCTTGGTCTGTAATGTTGTTTGACCAGTTATCTATAAATTAAGAAGCATTTTAAATTTATTACCTCATTTAGCCCTGGTGTTTGGTCAGCCCCAAACACCAACTGCCACAGGGATTCTCTACATTCTAAAAGGTTATTCAGGTCCCCAGAAAACATTTCTTTTCTAATCCTGTCTAAAATAAAGAATTCAAATTTCTTAAAATCTTTGCATATGGCTGCATGCCTAGCCAATGCATTGTTTTTATCTTTCTTTTTCATTGCTAAAATGTGTTCATATATATACTCCGCTTAAAAACTCTTTGTTTTCCCAATATAATAATTTTTACAGGAGACACACGTAGCCAGATACACTACTAACTCACTGTTACAATTATAGTATTCCTTTGCCCAAAAAGTATAGTTTAGGTGTTCAACTGTTACAAATGAGGTATTGCTCATATATCTACATTGTTTACAGTTAGTGCAACTGTATGTACCCTTCTTGTTGGTACAACTCCTTTCCAAATTTCTATTATCACTTTTGCCTGATTCTAACAACTGTTTTAAATCTGTTGCTTTTTTGTATGTGAATTTGGGTTTGTGTCCAATTACTGAAACCAAGTCCCTATTACCCATTATAACTTTCCAATTATTTTAAATAACTGATTTAATGTTCCACATTTCGTTAACTATTGGTAATGGAAACGCTATCGAAAAGTCATTGACTTGCTTGTCAGTAGTGGTTACATTCATACAAATCACTGGTTCACCTACTAGTATTTCTTCTGAATATAGAATTGGTTTAGCTACTCCTTTCCTCAGGGGTATCACCTCACTTTCTATTTTTTCTAAAAAATTCTTTGTATACCCTCTTTTCATAAATAAACTTCTCAAAAGAGCCAGTTCTTTCAGAAAAGTATTTTCATCAGATGTTAATCTACCAAGTCTGATTATCTGCCCTTTGATGACACCTCTTTTCATGTGTACTGGATGTAAACTATCTTTGTGTAAATAACTAGCAAAATATGGTTTCCTATAAATTTTGCTACTGAAAGTTTTTACATCATTGTTTATGCTGAGGGTCAAATCTAAAAAGGTGATGCTTTTACCAAAATCCCCTATTTTAAAGGACAAAAAATTAGTTGTCTGGTTTAAATATTGTACCAATTCCGTAAATTCATGCTTTCCTCCCTTCCACAAAAATAATAAATCATCTATGTATCTACGATACATGGAGACTTTTTTGAATAATGTGTGTGTTTGGCATTCCCCTTTTCATTGGCAAGGTGTGGAAATGGACTCTGTATCCTCGTGAAATTATGTCTAGGACCCATTTGTCCTTTGTGACAATGTGCCAGTTGTCTGACAAAAGTGCGAGTTTTCCTCCCAAGGGAGCTGCCAAGAGACTGTTGCTTGGCCAGATGAGGGGCAAGTCATTGAGTTTGCCTTCTGGTGGATTGGGGCCTGTCTTCTCCTCCCTTCTGTGTTGCAGTGCCCCATTGTCGAGGTTTGTATTGGGCTTGTGGTTGTCCTCTGCCTCTTGGACGTCTGTATTTACCCTCTGTGGTCTGTCGGTAGCTGGAAAGGACCAATTTTTAGTTGGCCAATTTCTGCTGAAGCGAGGGGGCTGTACCTGTAGAAAATCTTTGACTGTCTGCATAGATTTTGCCTTATCCTCCATTTTCTTTAAGACTTCTTCTGCCTTAACTCCAAATAGAACATCCTGCTGTAAGGGAGCATCTAGAAGCTTTGCTTTAACATGATCAGGCAGAGTTTGTTCCTTTAACCAAGCATGTCTACGTATAACAGACCCAATGACAGCTGCTCTGCAGGAAGCCTCCAAAGAATCAAAACCACATTGTAAAGTATGTTTGCCCACCTGTTCAGCTGCATGCAACAGATCCTGCATTTCTTTCAATTCAGACTGTTGAGGGAGTGTGCTCATTTTTTGTTTTAGCTGAGACATGAGAAATTGCTGATATTTTAGCATGTGAAATTGGCAATTTAGTGCTCTCATAGCTAGAGTGGCTGAGGTGTAAACCTTTCTCCCCCCACCTGTCTAGTGCTCTGGAGTCCCTTTCAGAGGGTACAGGATTTTTTGCCATAGAAGCCTTAGCCCCTTTGGGACTCTGGGAGATAATCTCTGGATCAGCAACAGGACTTTTATAAAGGAATTTGTGTGAATCAGGCACTCTATAGTATCTGTCTAGTTTGGCTGGAGCAGGAGGCAGAGAATCTGGGTTCAAACTGGATTCTAAGTAAACATCATCCACAATGTCTAAAACTGGGGGGATGGCAAGTGGTCTGTGCTGGGGGAGTAAAAGAAACTCTCTGAGCCTTTTCTTTGAGTCAGAGTAGTCCTAACCTTCCCAGTGAAAATGTTCCCTCATAGTGTGTAAAGTTTTCCCATAGGAGTAGTCTTCAGGAGGAGAAACTGAGGGAATAGAATCCTCAGCATCAGAATCTTCATAAGGGGAGAAGGAGTAATCCTGGTCCTCAGAGGAACCTGAGGAAATAGTCACTTGAACAGAGGAGGCATAATCTTCCTCTTGTCTAGGCCTTTTGTCAGGTGGGGGTTGGGAACCCCTGATTAAAGAGATCAAATCTTCAGCCATTTTAAGCATCTGTTTCTTAGGCATGGGGGCTTGAACTGGAGACTGCAGTGCAGTCTTTTTAGGTTTAATAGGAGTCTTAAGCTTAGGATACGTTTTTATGGTGAGCGTCGTCGGTCTGAAGACGCCTTCAGAAACCGAAGGTGTTTCTGCAGCACCGACATCTCTTTCTGCAGAGTCGTCGGTAGGGGCTGAACAAAATGGCTGCGTCGGCCTAGCGCTCTCCGCCAAAAGCTCCGAAGCGGTCTCGGGTTCCAAATCTGCGGTAGTCAGGGGCTGCGTTGGAGCCTCACTGAAGACCGGTGAACCGGAGACCGGTCCAGCCGAGGCCTCAGAGTCTGGCTTGGGCCTAGGCTGCCTGTCCTTATCCTTGCGTTTTTTGTGCAGGCCGGTAGTCGGTTGCTCCGACGGCATTGTGTAGTTAAATTTTCTACCGAAATAATGTTGTGCGAAATCAAAGCGTCTTTTTATAGTATGCTTATTAAACCTAGCACAAAAACGACAACCAGTGATTGGGTCTGGGCCTAGGCAAGGTATGCATTAAGAGTGAAAATCCTTATGAGGTATTTGCTTCCCACAAGAAATACAATTATTAACTTTTTCTGACATCGGTCTGAGGCAAGAAAAGTTTCCCCAATGGGGTACTTAGCTTTACTGAAGACTTCGGATCTGAAATTCGACTTCGAAAATCTCAGGAGTCGGCCGACCGGCACTTGCGAATTGCTTCTGCTTCGGGCACCGCGCGGCAAGAAAGACTGGAGAAAATGGCGTTGGATGCATTATATATACGGCAAAAAGATCCAAAAATCACACAAGGAATGCTGAGAACAAATCACTTTATAATGCAAAGCTTTTGGGAATAACCCTTTCTCAATACTGAATACATATATAGACAAAGCAACTGCTTTTATACAAGCCTAGTAGTCATGTGACTGCAGCCAAAGTCACATGACTTATTCAAATGTGCATTTAAAAAAATTCTTTAAAAACACTGTTGAAAAAACATTTTTAAAAAAGAACTACATATATATATATATATATATATATATATATATATATATATAATCACATTTCAAAGCAGTATAAATCAGAAAATACATATATATATTCCCAAAAATACCTACATACACATATACATATGCTTTTAATAGAAACTCTGAAAATGTTAAAAATTTTAGAAACATGTGTATACACACACACACAAGGTACATTTATTTACATAAATATGTAGACATAATCATATGCATTAAGCTTATAAAAATATCATTTCATATTACGTTGTAGTCCAATAAGAATGGGTTTAATGCTCACTGTGCTGTTAATGCCAGGAAAACTGTCAGCTCCTAAACGTACTATCCACTGATATTCTTTAGTTTCAAGAAAATTGTTGATATCACCACATCTAATTGCGTTATAAAGTGATTTGTTCTCAGCATTCCTTGTGTGATTTTTGCATTATATATACCCCTGGTGCACTGACGTCAGGGAAGAAGCGACAGCAACTGACGCCGGACCAAGACTTTGGAATTCCGGCCGACTGCGGGACCGCCTGACGACAGGATAACCCAAGTGTGATGACTGCAGCAGGGTAACACGATGAACATCTTCACGTTACTAAAGACCGAGGTGGAAAGTTTCAAAGCCCCCATGCTACAGGATAACGCTGTCCAAGCTGCAAAATCCTATACTAATGCATTCTATGAGCACCGGCAAGAATGCATGGATCGTGCTATCCCAAGCAAAACCAAGACTCACTCCTCCAAGAAAAGGAAACCAGTTCTGGTGGACCCCTGCCATAAACAAGCTATACAACCTGCCATAAACAAGCTATACAATAGGAGGAGGAAACTAGTACAGAAAAGAGTAAAATCCCAAGAAGGGAAGACATCCCTGGTCAGTATCAGCAAGAAACTATGATCCTTCATAAAATCATCCAAGGCGAGCTTCGAAAGAAAAATTGTCAAGGACTCCAAAGGTAACCACAAGGCATTCTTTAGCTATGTCAAGAATCTAAGTGGCAATGCTCAGATCTGCTCGGAGTTAGTACAGAATGGCACAAAATACACTGAAACGACCAATATCGCTAACATCATGGCAGACAGGTTCAGTGCAAACTTCACCCCCAAAAGGGCCCATAACCATATCAGAAGAATGTAGAGCACCTGAAATCACAGACACTCAGGTTAAAACAGCCCTCTCCAAAGCCAAAAAAGTACAGTTGTGTACACTTACCATAAATGTAGATGTTCGAGTGTATTCACTGTTGCAGTCATTACTCTTGGGTTATCCTGCTGGCAGGCTACCCTCAGTCGGCCTGAATTCCAAAGTCTAGGTCCGGCATCGGTTGCTGTCGCCTCTTCCCTGACGTCAGTGCGCCAGGGGTATAAAAGATGCAGCCGATAACATTTTCTTCAGTTTTTCTTGCCCCAGATGTCAGGTGCCCCCAAAAAGTGAAGGCTAAAAATATGCCAATAAAATAAGCATGCATCAAAATATACAATACCTTCATCTACAAGCAAATACACCACATAGGTTGTATAGATTAGAGAAGTGCAGCTATGTTCCAGCAAAAAGAAATGGGGGATGGTGGGAGGGTAACCTGGACTGCAACAGTGAATACATTCGAACATCTATATTTATGGTAAGTGTACACAACTGTACTATGTTCTTCGTGTTTCACTGTTGCAATCATTACTCTTGGGTTGAATCCCAAAGCTATGGTTGGGAAGCTGGGGTTAAATAGCATTATGAGCGGCTATGAGGCCCTGCAGAACTGCAGTGGCAAAGCCTGCCCTGGATTTAGAGTAGAGTGGTAAGTGACAGTGCTTTGTAAAGGTGTGCACTGAACTCCAGGTAGCAGCCTCTAAAATGTCTTTGGTTGGTACTCCCCTGAGGAAGGCTGCTGAAGTGGCTGCTGCTCTGGTAGAATGTGGCCTAATCAGGCACTGGCTTGCCATGTTGTGACTAGCAGAAACGAATGCAGTGGCCTATCCACTTTGATATGGTCTGCTTTGAGATAGCCTTTCCTTGTGATCCTGCAGCATATGCCACTAGTAGTTGCTCAGTCTTTCTGAAAGCTTTGGTTCTGTTCAAGTAGAAGCGTAGCTGTCTGTGTCTGTCCAAAGAATACAGAATTCTATTCCCCTCATTCTGTGGGTTTGGATAAAAAGTAGGCAGATGAATAGTTTGGTTAAGGGCCACACTGGACACTACCTTAGGCATAAATGTCAGGTTTGTTCTCAGAGAAATCCTGTCTGGATAAAAAATGATAAAAGGTTCCACAGCCATGAGTGCCTGTAGCTTTGAAACTCGTCTTGCAGAGGTTATTAACAGGAGCAGAGCTGTTTTCCAAGATAAAAACTTTATGTCAGCTGTCGCGGCTGGCTCAAAAGGGGGCAGTGTGAGTTTTTCCAAAACATAATTGAAGTCCCATGCAGGTGTTGGTGATCTCCTTGGAGGCCTTACATTTTTGGCTCCTCTGAGGTATTGCCTCAACAAAGGATGAGAAAAAATTGGTGGCTCTGTATTGTAATGAGCCGAAATGGCAGAGGCATGGATTTTAATTGATGAAAAGAATAGGCCTTTGTCCAGCATCTCAGTTAAGTATTGTAAAATCTGAGGAATATTTGGTACTGCTGTGTCAACTCCTTGTGCCTGGTTCCAGGCACAGAATCTCTTCCATTTTCCAGCATAAGATTTTCTAGTACTAGGCCTCCTGGCCTCCAAAATGACATCCATCACCGCTTTAATGAGAGGTGTGTTTTGTGTGACTACATTATCCGCCATGCTGCCAGATTTAAGGTCTTGAGTTGGCTGTGCAAGATCCGATTGTTTTGTTGGGACAGTAGGTGCGGTATTTGAGGTAAGGTCCAGGCTGGGCATTGAGACAAGTTCCTTAGGATTGGATACCAGTACTGGTGGGGCCAGTCTGGGGCAATCAGTACCATTTTTGGCTTCTCTTGTCTGACCTTTAGGGGTACTTTGGGGAGGAGAGGCAGTGGAGGAAAGGCATATACTGTTAAGTGTTTCCAGCTGAAAGATAGGGCATCCACTTTCCATGCTTGTCTGTGACAAGTCCTTGTGCAGAATCTCTTTAGTTGGCAGTTGTGAGGTGAGGCAAATAGGTCTATGTCCGGGCATCCCCATTTCCTTGTTATCATTTTGAAGACTTGTGGATCCAATTTCCACTTGTGGGGATCCAAGAGGTTTCTGCTTGGAACTTGTGTTGAAAAATAACTTTTTATTCTTTCAAGGAGATATATACCATCAGTTGGGGGGGTGGCTATGGGATCAGCCTGTGCTCCCACATATGCCAACATTATTATGTTGTATTGGGAGCTTGAATATGTATTTAAATCTGATTTTTGGACAAATGTTATTACATATTTCAGGTTTCTTGACGACATCTTTATGGTGTGGAAGGGGACAATTGAGGGAGTGAAAAGCTTCATTGACTATTTACATACAACTACCACTTTTTTGGAGTTTACGTTTCAATGTAACACAGAACAAATTGATTATTTAGATGTGACTATCACGAAGAATATAGTGAGTAGTAGATATGAGTCTAAAATCTTTAGAAAGGAATGTTTTTCGAATTCCTATGTCCACTTTGAGAGTGACCACCCCCTATACCTAAAGAAAAATATAATCAAAGGACAAATGATTAGGGCCTCACGTATGACAAGCGAAGACAGTTCCTGTAGTAAGGAAATGGATTTAATACAGAAGTTCTTTAGGGACAGAGGTTATCCAGGAGCATTAATTAGGAATGTCAAACGTGAGGTATTAAGAAAACGTCATATACAGTATAAGCCATTACTATTATACAATACATGTGATGATGGACAGGTTGTGACAGTGCCCTCTAGGAGGAGGACAAACAACATAGACAACATCAACAATACACTTCGTTTGACGTTGACTTATTACAGAGGAATACACTGGTTACAAAGAGGCATAAATGAAGTATGGAATATGTTCTCCCACATTAGTAGTGATATCTCCATTTTTCAACACCCACTTAGGTTTGGGTTTAGGAAAAATAATAATTTCAAAAATTTATTTGAAAAAAAGAGACCTCCTTGTGTTAATGGTACACAAAAAAAGATGGGGACCTACAAATGTGGTAGATGTGGGCAGTGTGCCTTTATATTGGGGGAAAAAATACTTTGGCTTGAGAAATTAAATTTGAAAATAAAAAGTAAGGGCTACCATACTTGTCATACCAAAGGGGTAGTTTACTTGGCTCTGTGTGTAACTTGTGGAAATTATTACGTTGGTAAGACCGAGCGTAAGTTAAAACAAAGGGTCTACGAACACATAAGAGACATAAATACAAGGAACGTGAATAATGCACTTTACAGGCATACTGAAGTGTGTGAAAAAACAAACATAAAATTTTGGGTGTTGGAAGAGGTCAAAAGGAATGAGAGGGGAGGCGATTGGGAGTCATTTCTCGAGTTCAGGGAAATGATTTGGCAGCTAAGGCTGGATGCATGTGGTCCATACGGAATGAATGATCACCTCTCCATCAAACCTGCACTTAAACTTTTATCCAACAACCCAAAATGTACTAATTAACACTTAATAAATAACACTTTAACATTTAGGAATTCATTTAATGGGTACGTTAAGGTACATTTTAAAAATTAAAAAATATATAAAAAATATATAAAAAACATAAAGATTGTTGTTTTGGAATGACATGAACTACTTGTCTTGTTATGTATTAACATCATATAACTTTGTCCTTTGTATATATTATTTTAACTAGTTATTGGTTTATACAATACAAATACGTTTAGTTATTAGTAAGACGCACACTGTTGGTTTGTGGATATTATAGGATGACATCTGGTGTATGTTTTCTATACACATATATACATTTTTTATATACTTTCATATAATTAGTTATTAATATACATATATTTTTCAACATTTTCATTTTGCTGTTAGTGTTATCACTGCAATATTATTACAACTAGATTGGTTATATATGTACTTATTTATGTATTATGTACATTTTTATTTATGTATTTACATACATTTTTTAAACAATGTTTAATTTTATATTTAGTAGGCACAACAATATTCATTACATTCATTCATTCAATATACATAGTGAAATGCATTATTTTATATATATTTATTTTTGCATTACTTTTGTGCATAGTTAAATACTATCATGTTTCATCAATTAACTCATTAATTTATTAATTAGATTTGTATTTAAGGGCAGTTTAACTTTGGAAATGATGGATTCTGATGAAGTCTTATAGATGAAAGCGCGCTCAATCCTACTGTGTTTGGTTGCTGTTTGTTGTTCCAATAAATTTGTTTTTTATTACCAGAGGAATATATTTTTGTGTTACGATACATACAGAGGAGGAGACCCTTTATGGTATATGCTAGCGGAGGTGTTTATGCTGTTGGTTTTTTCTTTTGACGTGGAGAGGAGGTGAATTGGTTTCTGCTTAGTTCGTCTGCCAGAGTATTTATCTTTCCTGGCAGGAATTGTGCCTGCAGATGTACTTGATAAGTCAATGCTGTGCCCCACAAAGTCATGGCTAGTCTGCAGAGGTGGTAAGAATGAGTGCCTCCCTGCTTGTTTCTATACCACATGACCATGGTATTGTCCGTCTTTATCAGTAGTTGTCTTGGATGAAGTAGGTCCTTGAGGGCTGTCAGAGCATTTTGAACAGCTAGCATCTCTTTTTGATTGATATGTAGATGCATTTGGTTGGGGGATCATGTGTCTTGAATACACCTTCCTGCCATGTGTGCCCCCCTGGCATAATCTGATGCATCCGTTGTCAGTGTCTGCCTGGCTGGGGGGGTAAGGTGAATGGCTGTCCCTTGTTCTGGTGACAGGCCTTCACCCACCATTGAAACTCCTGTTGCGAGCAGGGAATGAGAGTAATTACTGTTTCCAGGTTGTGGCAATGCTGAGTCCAAACACTTTTTAGGTACCATTGAAGTTTCCTCATATGCAGTCTTGCATATGGAATTAATAGAATGCAGGATGCCATGAAAAACCTGCAGAGGTTTTCTTGCAGATAACTGGGCCTTTGTTGCCAACAGTTTGAAATAGGTAGTCAGTTGCCTTTGTCTGTCTGGCGTGAGATAAGCCATCTGGGCAGTTGTATTTAAGCTTGCACCCAGAAATATTATCTCTTGAGAGGGTATTAGTTTTGATTTTTTTCGTTGACTGTGTACCCTAGGCATGGTAGTAATCTATTTACAAACGCCAGATGCTGTAGTAGAATGTCCTTGTTCTCTGCTTGTATGAGGCAGTCGTCCAAGTAAGGATATATTTGTATTCCTCTTTGTCTGCAGAATGCAATTACTGGTGCGAGGCACTTTGTGAAGACCCTGGGCGCAGTAGATAAGCCAAAGGGCAGTGCAGAGAATTGGTAGTGCATTGAGCCAGCTTTGAATCTGAGGTATCTTCTGCATGATTGTCTGATTGGGACATGCAGGTATGCCTCTTTTAGGTCTAAAGTCACAAGCCAAGCCTTCTTGCCCAGCATGGGCAGAAGCTGCTGTAAGGTCAACATTTTGAATTTTGGAATATCCAGATATGTGTTTAGAATAGATAGGTCCAGTATTGGTCTCCAGGCTTTGTCCTTTCTGGGTACCAGGAATAGCCTTGAATAAAATCCTTGTCCCTGCTCTTGTTCTGGTACTTGTTGAATGGCCCTCATGTCCATGAGGGATGAGATTTGTTTTTGTGCTTCTGCCCATTGTTTTTTTGGCAGGTCTGGCCAACCGTTTGCCCTTGGCAGTGTATGAAAGTGAAACTTGTAGCCCTGTGACACTATGTCTAAGACCCATTTGTCCTGGGTTATGATGTGCCAATTCTGAGAAGAAAGTGCTAGTTTTCCCTCTAAAGGTCCTGCCTGAAGATAAGTGCTTGGTGCAGGCAGGGGAAGTCATTGGGACTGTTTCCTGTAAGGCTCTGATTTGTCTTCTCCACTTTTGGAGGTAGAAGCACCCCATTGTTTAGATCTGTATGCACCTTGGGGCTGGGATCTGCCTTTTGGGCGTCTGTATCTGCCCCTTTGTGGTCCGTCTGACACTGGAAAGGACCAATTCTTTGTAGGCCAGTGTCTGCTAAATCTTGGAGGCTGTACCTGTAAGAAATCCTTGACTGTTTGCATATATTTAGCTTTGTCCTCCATTTTCTTTAACACCTCTTCTGCTTTAAGACCAAACAAAGTATCATGCTGTAATGGAGCATCTAATAATTTTGCTTTAACATGATCTGGTAAATTTTGTTCCTTTAACCAAGCATGCCTCCTAATGACAGAACCCGTGACAGCAGCTCTGCAGGAGGCCTCCAAAGAATCAAAACCACACTGCAAAGTATGCTTTCCAACTTGTTCAGCTGCATGCAATAAATCCTGCATTTCTTTGTTTTCTGCACCTTCAGAATTTATCAACATTTTCTGTTTAAGCTGTGACATAATATATTGTTGATATTTGAGCATATGAAATTGACAATTTAAAGCCCTTATAGCCAAGGTAGCAGAGGAGTAAATCTTCTTTCCCCATCTGTCTAATGCCCTAGAATCCCTGTCGGAGGGGGTAGGGTTTTTTGCAGTGGATGCCTTGACCCCTTTGGGACCCTGAGAAATAGTTTCTGGGTCAGCAGCAGGGTTCTTGAAAAGGAACTTATGAGAGTCAGGCACCCTGTAGTACCTGTCCGGCTTAACAGGAGCTGGAGGTAAGGAGTCAGGAGTCAGACTGGACTCTGAAAATACAACATCTACAATATTTAACACAGGCGGAATAGCTAGGGGCCTGTGTTGAGGGAGTAAAAGGAAGTCCCTGAGCCTTTTCTTAGATTCAGAATAATCTTGGCTCTCCCAGTGGAAATGTTCCCTCATGGTATGCAAGGTTTCCCCAAAAGAGTAATCCTCAGGAGGAGAGGCTGAAGGGATAGATTCTTCAGCATCAGAATCCTCATAGGGAGGAAGAGAGCATTCCTGATCAGTAGAGGAATCTGAAGAAATGGAAACCTGATCTGAAGATTCATATTCTGCCTCTTGCCTAGGCTGCTTATCAGGAGGAAGATGGGAACCCCTGATCAAAGTAATTAAGTCTTCGGACATTTTGAGCATCTGTTTTTTGGGCATGGAGGCCTGACCATGAGGCTGTTGCACTTGCTTCTTTGTCTTTAAAGATGCTTTAGTCTTTGCCCTTGCAGCTGGTGTCGCTTTAATGTACATTTGAGTAGGTCTGAAAACACCCTCAGAAGCCGATGCCTGCTCAGTGGCTCTGGACCCATCTGAGGGAATAGTTTCTGAAGATCCAATACCTTGAGCTTCCAGCAGCCCAGGCGACTCCACGTGGGAGTCTGTAGCAGCCTGCGGCTCCAAAGTAGCAGGCGTCAGGGGCTACGAAAGCACCTCACTGAGAGCTGGCGAACCGGCGACTGGCTTAGAATAAGCCTCGTCATCGGTTTTAGACCTCGGATGCCTGTCCTTTTCTTTTTCTTTGCGTTTCTTGTGAATTGCGGTAGTCGGTTGGTTATCTGATGGCATCGTGCAATTAAATCTTCTACTGAAATAGTGAAAAGCAAAATCGTACCGGCGCTTTATAGTGCACTGGTTAAACTAGCACAATACTGACAACAAGCAACGTCGTGGTCAGGGCCTAGGCAAGGAATACAGTAAATCCTTACAGGAAAATCCTTAGGAGGTATTTGCTTCTCACAAGAAATGCAATTATTAACTTTTTCTGACATCGGTCTGGAGCAAGAAAAAAGTATTCCCCAATGGGGTATTTAGCTTTAAATGAAGACTTCGGATCTGAAATTCGAACACGAAAATCTCAGGAGTCAGCCGACCAGCACTTGCGAACTGCTTCTGCTTTGAGCACCGCGCGGCAAGAAAGACTGAAGAAAATGGTGTCGGCTGCATCTTTTATACCCCTGGCGCACTGACGTCATGGAAGAGGCGACAGCAACCCACGCCGGACCTAGACTTTGGAATTCAGGCCGACTGAGGGTAGCCTGCCAGCAGGATATCCCAAGAGTAATGACTGCAACAGTGAAACACGAAGAACATCACAGCATCAATGGAAACGGATGGTGTCCCAGGCTGCGTCCTACATGAGCTCAAAGACGAATTAACCCCTCACCTAAATACACTGTTCAAACTCAGCCTCTCCATAGGCTACATAACCATAGAGTGGCGCACAGCAACGGTTATTCCGCTCCACAAAGGTGGAGCCACAACAGACCCCGGGAACTATCGCACTATAAAGCCTGAACAGCTTGGTCTGCAAGGCTATGGAGCGCATCATCATGGAACTCATTAACAGAGACATTGGGAACCTCCAAACACTGGACCCTACCCAATTCAGCTTTGTTAAGGGCAGATCATGCCTCCTAAACCTGGTGGTTGAGACAGTTACCAAGGCTAATGACGAGGGAAAGGTGGTCCACACAGCCTACCTAGACCTCGCAAAGGCCTTCGACACCATTCCCCATTCTGGTATTATAGACAAGCTCACCAGCCTGAACACAAACTCCTATGTCACAAGATGGTTGCCAACTGGATCACGGACAGAACCCACATGGTGAGAATTGCGGGAGCTAGGTCCGACTCTAAACTGGTTACAAGTGGAACTCCCCAGGGCTCAGTCCTAGGACCCCTTCTGTTCGGCATATACTTCTCAGAGGTACAGGCAAGCACAGGAAGACTATGGCTGACCAAGTTTGCAGACGACTGCAAATTAGGGGCTATAATTGACTCTCTGGCTGACACAGACATCCTCCAAAAGGGTCTCACTGAGACGGATACCTGGTGTCAAAAATCATGGCCTCAAGCTAAATGCCAAAAATTGCATAGTCATCCCCTTTGGAAAAAAACAAAGTACCCACAAAGTACCACATAGGTGGTAGTCCCTTAATACGGAAGACGTAATAAGGGATCTGGGGACCCAAATAGATAGTAATCTCTCCTTCGATAATCACATTGCCAAAGTGATTAGAAAATCCTTCTATATGGCCTACCTAATCACAAACTGGTTCACATCCAGATCAAGAAAAGTCACTGTGCCCCTCTACTCATCACTCATCAGACCCATCATAGAGTACAATACCCCATTTGGGATGTACCTTACAAGATGCCTGCAACAGCAGTCAGAATGTATATTAAGAGATACAGAGCACTTTGTTGGGGATCTTTATGACCATTGTAAAAAGTGTCCACTACCTGAAAACTGTATATTGACTACACTTGATGTAGTGTCACTTTTTACAGTGATCCCAAATGATGCAGGCATTAGTAGTGTGACCAGGTTGATGGAAAGGGACATGAACTTTACGGAATCTAAAACAGAACAAATGAAAATCCTGTTAAGATTGGTCCTAGAGAATAATATATTTATGTTTAGAGATAAGATCTACTGGCAGTGTAATGGAGTTGTGATGGGAACCTTGTGCGCTAATAGCTATGCTAATGCCGTGATGGCTGAATGGGAAATGGAGAAAGCACAGTTGTGTACACTTACCATAAATGTAGATGTTTGAGTGTATTCACTGTTGCAGTCATAACATTTGGGTAATCTGCTGGCAGGTTGCCCTCAGTCAGCCTGATTAACAAAGTCTTGGGTCCTGCATCGGTTGCTGTCCATTCTTCCATGACGTCAGGTCGTCAGGGGTATAAAACATGCAGCCGACACCATTACATCAGTTTTTCTTGCCCCAGATGTCAGGTGCCCCCCTAATGGGGAGCAAATAAACAAAAACACAAAGATATACCTCCAACCAAAAGCAAATACACCAAAAAGGCTTTTAAGCATAGTAAATGAAAAGAGAGGTATAGTCAGAAAAAACTAGGGGGCTGGAGGGAGGGTAACCAGGACTGCAACAGTGAATACACTCAAACATCTACCTTTATGGTAAGTGAACACAACTGTACTATGTTCTTCGTGTTTCACTGTTGCAGTCATTACATTTGGGTAGATTCCCAAAGCTATGGTTGGGAGGAGGAGTTTATACAGCATTAGGTCAGCTATAAGGCCCTGCAAGACAGCAGTGGCAAAGCCAGCTCTGGATTTAGAGAAAAATTGGTAAATGATAGCAAAAACCACACAGTGAGCTGTATCAACCATTTTATTCCAGAATCAAAAAATTAAATAAAATAACGAGTACTAAGCGCTTTCACCCACCAATATTAGGGCATCATCAGAGTACAAGAAATTATCACCAAGGCCATTCTTTATAGACATAATTGACTAATAACATAATTGATGAATTAAACCATAAATTAATTCATTTGTGCATTAAAGAGGTATCTCATAAAGTGACTTGGCACAATTCTAAAACACCTACATGTTCTCATAACATGTATATTAAACATAAATAAATAAATATATATGTATGTATAAATATATAGAACTAAACTTGGTTAAAACCAAATAATAAATATTGTATGTATATAAACATATATGTAATCCATTTATGAATATATTGTAATTAAAAAATGTATATATGTGTTTAAAAAATTAAGTATATGTGTTTAAAAAAATAATAAGCTTACATATACAAAAAATAGGTCATATAAAATGTGACTTATATTTTAAAATGCTAGAGATAGATATATTTTCGTTAATACCAGGTTGCATACAAGCATTAAGTCTGAGTTGCCACAGGCATTCCATGGCCTCAAGCATAGTCTTCTCATCACCGCCTTTATGAATGTTGTATGAAATTCTATCAATAATAAAAAATATAAAACTTTTAAAATTCGGACAACTAATACTGTGCATATATAAAGAACTGGTAGTTTTATGTTTCTTGATATCTCTAGCATGCTCAACTATGCGTTCTCTTAACTTCCTAATAGTTTTACCAACATAGAACACCGGGCATGTAGAGCAAGTTGCCAAATATACCAGCATCTATGTGTTGCAATTACAGTATCCTGGGCACCTAATAGTTTTACAGTAACCCTGTATAGCAACATATGGACCATCATTAATGTATTTACATGTATGACAAGTACCACATTTACTCATTTTTGATATTTTATATAAATTCTTGCCACTATTAGACTCATACAAATCCTTCAGGTTTCTCTCTCTACTGTATGTAATCTTGGGCTGACTACCAACTATCTTAGATAACTCTGCGTTATTTATAAAAACACTTGTCCATGTCTCCTTAATAATATTGGCTATATAATGTGATGTATCATTATATGGCAAAATATTTTTTATTATTGATAGAATTCCATACAACATTCATAAAGGCGGTGATGAGAAGACTATGCTTGAGGCCATGGAATGCCTATGGCAACTCAGACTTAATGCTTGTATGCAACCTGGTATTAACGAAAATATATCTATCTCTAGCATTTTAAAATATAAGTCACATTTTATATGACCTATTTTTTGTATATGTAAGCTTATTATTTTTTTTTTAAACACATATACTTAATTTTTTAAACACATATATACATTTTTTAATTACAATATATTCATAAATGGATTACATATATGTTTATATACATACAATATTTATTATTTGGTTTTAACCAAGTTTAGTTTTATATATTTATACATACATATATATATATATTTATTTATTTATATTTAATATACATGTCATGAGAACATGTAGGTGTTTTAGAATTGTGCCAAGTCACTTTATGAGATACCTCTTTAATGCACAAATGAATTAATTTATGGTTTAATTCATCAATTATGTTATTAGTCAATTATGTATATAAAGAATGGCCTTGGTGATAATTTCTTGTACTCTGATGATGCCCTAATATTGGTGGGTGAAAGCGCTTAGTACTCGTTATTTTCTTTAATTTTTTGATTCTGGAATAAAACGGTTGATGCAGCTCACTGTGTGGTTTTTGTTATCTTACTAGTTATATTTTTTATTTGTTGGTAAATGATAGTGCTTGGTTAAGGTATGTACAGAACTCCAGGTAGCAGCTTCTAGGATATCCCTGGTAGGAACACCTCTGAGAAAGGCTGCAGAAGTAGATGCAGCCTTGGTGGAGTGAGATCTGATCCCCTGGGGGGATAGGTTTTTCATGGTGCTTATAGCAGAAATGAATGCAATGGCTTATCCATTTAGAAATGGTTTGTTTTGAAATAGCCTTCCCCTCTGCCCCTGCAGCAGATGCTACCAGCAATTGTTCAGAGTTTCTTCGAGATTTAGTCCTGTCCAAGTAGAATCTTAGTTGTCTGTGCACATCCAAGGAATGCAGAATCCATTCCCCTTTGTTCTGTGGATTGGGGAAGAAGGTTGGCAAATGAATGGACTGATTAAGAGCCACACTGGAAACCACCTTGGGCATGAAGGATGGATTGGTCCTGAGAGATACCCTGTCCGCATGAAAGATGATGAAAGGCTCCACTGCCATAAGGGCCTGTAATTCAGATATCCTTCTAGCTGAAGTGATTGCTAAAAGGAAGGCTGTATTCCAAGAAAGAAATTTTAAGTCTGCAGTAGCAGCTGGCTCGAAAGGAGTTAGAGTGAGTTTCTCCAAAACAAAGTTTAGGTCCCAGGCAGGGGAAGGAGCTCTCCTGGGTGGTCTCAAGTTTTTTGCCCCTCTGAGATACTGCTTGAGCAGAGGATGAGAGAAGAGGGGTGGTTCTGTGTTATAGTGAGCTGAAATAGCCGAGATGTGGATTTTAATGGAGAGAAAAAGACAAGCCCTTGTGAAGCATCTCAGTTAAGTATTGCAAAATCTGAGGTAAATTTGGCGCTGCTGTGCTCATCCCTAAAGATTGGTTCCAGGCACAGAATCTTTTCCATTTGTCAGCATAAGATTTTCTAGTACTATGTCTCCTCACCTCCAAGATGACATCCATCACAGGCTTGCTGAGGGATGATAAGGGTGAATTTAAGTGATTAGCCAAGCTGCAAGGTTCAATATTGGAAGCTGACGGTGCAGAATTTGGTTCTTCTGCTGAGACAGCAGTGAAGGGGTCTGAGGCAGGTGCCATGGAGATATTTGCGACACACTGCACAGGAGGGGGTACACCAGTGTTGGTGTGGCCAGTCTGGAGCAATCAAAATCATCCTTGGTTCGTCCTGTTTGACTTTTAGTAGATCTTTGGAAAGCAGAGGCAGAGGGGGAAAGGCATAGACTGATAGGTTTTTCCAGCTGAAGGACAGAGCATCCACTTTCCAGGCTAGTTTGTGGGGAGTCCTTGTGCAAAACTTGTACAACTGGTAGTTCTGGGGGGAGGCAAATAGATCTATGTCTGGGGATTCCCCCATTCGCTTGTCAACATGTTGAAAATCCGTGGTTCCAGTTTCCACTCATGTGGGTCCATGAGGTTTCTGCTTAGTCTGTCTGCCAGTGTATTCAATTTTCCTGGCAGGAATTGAGCTTGTAGATGCACTTGGTAGCTCAAGGCTGTGTTCCACAATGCCATGGCTAGTCTGCAGAGGGGGTAGGAATGTGTACCCCCCTGCTTGTTTATGTACAACATAACCGTGGTGTTGTCCGTCTTTACCATTAGTTGTCCTGGAAGAATGTAGTCCTTGAAGGCTGTCAGAGCATTCAGTACAGCTAACATTTCATTTTGATTGATACGTAGGTGCATTTGATTTGGGTTCCATTTGCCCTGAATGCACTTCCCTGCCAGGTGAGCCCCCCCATGCATAGTCTGATGCATCTGTAGTTAGGGTTTCAGTGGGAGGGGGTAGTATGAATGGTAGTCCCTTGTTTTGGTGGCAGGCTTCTGCCCACCATAGGAACTCTAGGCATAGGCAAGGTATGATAGGAATCATCGTTTCCAGGCTGTGACAATGTTGACTCCATAGACTTTTTAGATACCACTGTAGTTTCCTCATATGCAGTCTTGCATATGGAATTAGAAGAATTCAGGAGGCCATGAACCCCAAGGCTTGCAGTATTTGTCTTGCAGATAGCAGGGTTTTTGTAGCCACTTGTTTGAAGTACGTTACCAAATTAAATTGCTTCTCTGGTGTGAGGAAAGCCATCTGGGCAGTTGTATTCAAGCTTGTACCCAGGAATGTAATCTATTGACAGGGTACCAGTTGTGATTTTGTTTCGTTTATGGTGTACCCCGAACAAGTTAGAACCCTTTTTACAAACACCAGATGATTTAGAAGTATGCCCTGGTTTTCTGCCTGAATTAGACAATCGTCCAGGTATGGGTATATTGGAATATTTCTTTGCCTGCAAAATGCAATAACTGGAGCCAGGCACTTTGTGAATACCCTGGGCGCACTAGACAAGCCAAAGGGCAGTGCAGAGAACTGATAATGCAAGTAGCCTGCTTTGAAGCGTAGGTATCTTCTACAAGATTCCCTGACTGGGATGTGCGGGTATGCTTCTTTTAAATCTAGAGTTGCCAACCAGGCGTCTTTGCCTAGCATAGGCAGTAACTGGTGAAGAGTCAGCAACTTGAATTTTGGAATCTCCAGAAAGGTGTTTAGAGTTGACAGGTCCAGGATTGGACGCCATGATTTGTCTTTTCTGGGTACCAGAAAAAGCCTGGAATAGAAACCTTGTCCCTTTTCCTCTCCTGGTACCAGTTGAATAGCCCCAATGCTTAAGAGGGAAATTACTTGTTTTTGAGCCTCTGCCCACTGATTTGGGGGCAGGTCTGGCCACCCATTTGGTGTTGGCAACGTGTAGAAATGAAATCTGTATCCCTGGGACACTAAATTTAAAACCCATTTGTTCTGGGTTATGAGTTCCCAGTTCTTTGCATGAAGAGCAATCTTTCCCTCCAAAGGGGCGGTTAAAAGATAAGTGCTTGGTAATTTTAAAAGGAAGTCATTGAGACTGTTTACTATAGGGGGGTGTCTTGTTATTTCCAGATTTGGAAGTGGAGGCCCCCCACTGCTTAGTTCTGAGAGTCCTCTGGAACTGAAACCTGGGGTTTTTGCTGTGTCTGGGTTTGGCTTGAGAGGATCTGGAAGGGGCTGGAAAGGACCAATTCTTAGTAGGCTAGTGCCTACTAAATCTTGTAGGTTGCACTTGTAAGAAATCTTTAACAATTTGCATAGATTTAGCTTTATCTTCCATCTTTTTTAGAACTTCTTCAGCCTTATTGCCAAACAGGCAGTCCTGACTTAAAGGAGCATCCAACAATTTAGCTTTAACGTGATCAGGCAAAGATTGCTCCTTAAGCCAAGCATGACTTCTAAGCACAGACCCAGTAACAGCATCCCTGAAGGAGGCCCCTAAAGAATCAAAACCACATTGCAAAGTAAGTTTTCCAACTTGTTCAGCAGAATGCATTAAATCCTGCAAATCTTTACTTTCCACACAGTCAGGAATCAACATCATTTTCTGTTTAAGCAGTCCAATAATATGCTGTTGATAGTTTAACATATGAAATTGACAGTTTAAAGATCTGACTGACAAGGCTGCAGAAGTATATACCTTTTTACCCCATCTATCCAGTGCCCTGGAGTCTCTATCAGAAGGGGTAGGATTTTTAGCAGTAGAAGCCTTAATGCCCTTGGGCCCCTGAGAAATGGTTTCTGGATCTGCAATAGGATTTTTTAAAAGGAACTTGTGGGACTCAGGAACCCTGTAGCATCTGTCAGGTTTACTAGGAGCCGGAGGCAGGGAATCAGGGGCCAAACTGGATTCTGAGAACACATCATCAACAATGTCTAGTACAGGAGGTATAACCAAAGGCCTATGCTGAGGTAGAAGAAGGAAATCCCTAAGCCTCTTTTTTGAATCAGAAAATTCCTGGCTTTTCCAGTGGAAATGCTCCCTTAAAGTATGTAAAGTTTTCCCAAAAGAAAAATCCTCAGGAGGGGAAGCAGAGGGAATGGAATCCTCTGCATCAGAATCCTCATAAGTAGATATGGACAAATCCAGGTCATTAGAAGAGCAGAAGAGACAGAATCCTGATCAGAAGATTCATAATCAAGCGCAGCCCTAGGCCTCTTAGAGGGGGAGGTTGACTACCCCTGATTAGAGTAATTAGATCTTCAGCCATTTTTATCATTTATTTTAGCACAGAAGCCTGAACATGTGGCCTGGGCGTTAGTGTTTTAAACATGGATTGAGACTTAGGCCTTAGCAATGAAGGCGGTGTCGATTTAATATGCAAGTCTGTAGGCCTGAATACCCCCTCAGAAGCCGGTGCCTGCACAGCGGCTCCAGACCCATCCAAGGTAGAGACATCCGCGGGTTCCATAGGTGAAGCATCTCGTGGGATACCGGACTCCAAATGGGTCTCAGTAGAGGCCTACGAATCAGAAGTAGCGGGTATCGGGGGCTGCGAAAGCACCTCACTGAGTACCGGTGAACTGTCGACTGGCTTAGGAGAAGCGTCGTCGGCAGTTTTGGACCTTGGCGGCCTGTCTCTTTCTTTATCTTTGCGTTTTTTTTTTTGGAATCCTGGTAGTCGGATAGCTAACCAACGACATTTCTGGGTAATTAAACAGAGAACCGAAATATTTAGAGGTAAAAATGTACCGACGACGAACAGTGCGCTGATTAAATAAAGCACAAAAGCAACAGCAAGGTACGTCGCTGTCAGGGCCTAGGCAAGGAATACAGTATGAATGAAAATCTTTATGAGGTATTTGCTTTCCACAAGTAATGCAGTAATTAACTTTTACTGACAACGGTAAGGAGCAAGAAAAAGTTTCCCCAATGGGGTACTTAGCTTTAGCTGAAGACTTTGGTTCTGAAACTCGAAAATGAAAATTTCAGGAGTCGGCCGACTGGCACTTGCGAACTGCTTCTGCTTCGGGCACCGCACGGCAAGAAAAACTGATGTAATGGCGTTGGCTGCATGTTTTATACCCCTGACGACCTGATGTCATGGAAGAAGGGGACAGCAACTGACATAGGACCCAAGACTTTGTTAATCAGGCCGAATGAGGGCAACCTGCCAGCAGATTACCCAAATGTAATGACTGCAACAATGAGACACGAAGAACATCTTGATTAGGGGTTCCTAAAGCAGAATATTTTATTCTTTCGAAGGTTTGTGGATGACCTAACAGCTGATGGATTTTGTCGACTTCATTAATAGCTCTACAAAGTTTCTTAGATTCACATTGAATTGGACATATACTGACGTGAATTCTTTAGATGTTACTATATCTAAAGGAGAGAATAGTGAATTGACCACGAGGTTGTATAGGAAAAAATGCCATGCAAATAACCTATTAAGTAGCGAGAGTATGCACCCTAGATACATATTTAGAAATGTAGTACAAAACCAGATATACAGAGCATCTAGGCTCAATGTGAAGGAGGAGGACTTTGAACAGCAGGTCGATATGGTTGGTGCAGAGCTTATGGAAAGGGTTATGATGAAAGCATAGTACGGAAAAATACAGTGGATGTTGTTAAACTAAGACACACTACAGCCAAACCATATTTCTCGGAACCAGTAGAAACCAACACGACTTGTAGTGAAAGAAGTAATTACAATTCCACAAGTTGAGTATGTGCTTCAGCTATTCAAGGAATATTAGACAGTATACAGACATTATTAATAAGCATTGAAATATTCTGTCTACTGATAGGCAGGTGAGTAAGTTCCTGGATATGCAACCCCAATTCACCTTTAGAAATAAAAAAAAATCCCTAAAAATAAGCTCTGTAACACGATGGATCGTGTTAAAGTTGCTGGTATACGAGGAACTAGACCTTGTGGGAAATGTCAGTTTTGTATGTATATTATAAATGATTTGGATTTCAGGCATCCGGACACAGGGGAGGTGTTTAAGATCAGGACAAGTGCAACATGAGAGAGCTCCCATGTTGTTTAATTGGCTGTATGCCAAGTATGCAATAAGTTTTATGTTGGTAAAACCGATAGACAACTAAAGGATAGAATGAGAGAACATGTGTATCATATTAAGAAAAAGAGCACATTTAATGTGCTGGCAACACATGTGAGTGAAACCAATGACCAACATACTTTTAGGTTTATGGTTTTGGGGAGGTGTTTTGAGAATCAAAAGGGGGGTGACATTAGAAGTAGAACGGAAGGGCTAGAGGCTGACTGGATTGTGAGGTTAAGGGAGGATGTAGGACATGGCCTCAATGACCATATACCTTTGAGACCCATTTTAAAAACTAGACAGTTACGTAGATAGTTTTATACATTTTAAATGTGCATTCTATATTTTTTATGTTTTGATACACTTTTTATGTATGTGATATGTGTTCTATAATGTGTTTTTGTGTGTTGCTTTGGAGAATTCTTTACACCTTTAACTGTTAAATGGTTGATCATGTGACTATGATTGAATGGTATAAGAATGGTGTTTTAGTTTAATATGGTATACGCCTGAAGAAGCACCTAGTGAAAGCGCTTGTGTTTGCAGATATTAAATCTTTTGGAGAACCTGGAGCCTTGTCTTTGCTCGTTTGTTGCCATCTTTAATAAATTATCACTTACAACACAGAAAATCATACATTTATACAAATGAAAACACACCATACTGACATAATTCTTAGTTGCAAACATTACACATTACTTATAATCTAGTGATCGTCAGTCAAACATTACACAGCTCTTTCAAATACTGACTTCTTTTAAATCCATTCCTCCTCCAAAACGTTATTCTGCATGTATTGCTCACACAATTCCTATTTTTTCTATGTAATTTGCTCCTACCCATTTATAAAGATCCCATTTCGAGTTATTTTACCTCCATTACTATATTCACTACTTCTAGTACAGCTGGTTTAGACTTGGATTTCCACTTTCTAGTAACTGCTTTTTTGTCAGCCACCATAATTAGACTCAGCAAAGCCTAACTATGTCTAGGCAATTCCAATCCTGTATCATAGCTCAAAAAAAAAAAATTCCTTAGATATATCAATTTGCTCACCCAGTATTTATAATGGAGTAATCTGCAGGAAATTTTTTTTTTAAGTCTGCCAACTCATTACAGTCCCAAAAAATATGTTGCAAATTGCCACTTTCTTCCTGGTCACACTTCCAATATTTGCTAACTACCTGAGGAAAAATTCTCTGGAGTCTACTTGGGTATAAAAATATGCAAAGTTTCTAAATCTTCTAGACTTTGCTGCATATTTGGAAGGCATGCATATATCCCCCATTGCTTCTTTGTGAATTGCCCACCCAATCTCTCTTCCCAATCTTTCTAGCCTCTCTAAATTATTCTTATAGTTATGCAATATTTTATATGCTCTACTAATTATTCTTTTTTTAACAGCTTATTTTCTAGATTCTACTAATAACTCTACCAGTGCTGGTCTTTTGCTTAGGATCCCCCTATTTCTTTCTCTTTGCTACATTCTGATATCAAGTCTTGACAGGGAAAGCAATCTCTAGCCTGTGGTCATCAGTATCGACAATCTCTTTTCTCCATTCCTGTGTTGGCTTAGTTCTTAAAATACTTTTGCTACTTTATGAATATAACATTCTGTATGATTGTTATTTGCCTTAAAGATCTGCATCCAAAATCCCAGTCTCTCCTTGTTTCTTGAGCTTTCCCCGTTTCATCACTCCTTTCCACTTTGAATTACAGTTTCCTGCTTGTGCTATGTATAGGAGCCTTAAAGTACAGTTTTGTACCTACCATAAATGTAGATGTTCGAGTGCTAATACAGCTGCAGTCATAACAGATGGGTTCTCCTTCCGTCAGGCGGGTCCTTGGTCAGCCGAATTCCAAAGTCTAGGTCCGGCGTCGGTTGTCGTCACTTCTTCCCTGACGTCAGTGCGCCAAGGGTATAAAATAACCAGCCGATGCCATTTTCTTCAGTTTTTCTTGCCCCAGATGTCAGGTGCCCCCAGAAGGAAGGCAATACATAAATTTGTGTGATAAAGCAATGCAATATGATCACAATACAGTAGTGCAAGCAAATACACCAAGAATGAATACCCCAATCAGGTAGCATGAGGAGGTGTTAGCCAATAGGCCTGTCCCAAGAGGGGAAGGAGGGAGGGAAACCTGGACTGCAGCTGTATTAGCACTCGAACATCTACATTTATGGTAGGTACAAAACTGTACTATGTTCATCGTGCATACAGCTGCAGTCATAACAGATGGGTAGAATCCCAAAGCTAAGAAAGGGGTGGTAGGCACTAGGTGGAACTAGGAGGAGCCAGAATGCCCTGCAAGACTGCAGTGGCAAAGCCCGCTCTAGATTTGGAGTATAATGGAAGGTGGTAGTGCTTGGAGAAGGTATGCACAGAACTCCAAGTGGCTGCTTCCAAAATATCTTTGGTAGGAACTCCTCTGAGAAAAGCTGCAGAGGTAGCCGTGGCCCTTGTGGAGTGAGATCTGATGCCTATAGGTACAGTTTTTCCATGAAAAGAATAGCAAAAACGTATGCAGTGGGCTATCCATTTTGAGATAGTCTTTTTTTGAAATTGGCTTCCCTTGAGCTCCTATAGCATAGGACACAAAGAGCTGATCTGATTTCCTGAAAGGCTTTGTTCTGTCCAAATAATAATGCAGTTGTCTGTGGATGTCCAAGGAATGTAGTAATCTCTTCCCTTTGTTTTGAGGATTAGGATAAAAGGTAGGTAAGTGTATAGCCTGATTTAAAGCTACCCTGGATACCACTTTTGGCATAAAGGACGGATTGGTTCATAAGGAAACTCTGTCCTGATGGAAGATGATGAAAGGTTGCACAGCCATGAGAGCTTGCAGTTCCGATACTCTACAAGCTGAGGTAATAGCCAGAAGGAAAGCTGTTTTCCAGGACAAATACTGCAAATCTGATGAGGCAGCTGGCTCAAAAGGAGGCAAGGTCAGCTTTTCTAGAATGAAACTGAGATCCCAAGCAGGTATTGGTTGTTTCCTTGGGGGTTTTAGATTCTTAGCCCCTCTGAGGAACTGTCTTAAGAGGGGGTGAGAGAATAAAGGTGGATCAGTGTTGTATTCTGCAGAAATGGCTGAGGCATGGATTTTGATGGAGTAGAAAGAAAGTCCACTGCCTAGCAGCTCAGCTAGATACTGTAATATTTGAGGTAAATTCAGTTTTCCAGGATCCTGGCCCTTTTTCTCATTCCAGACACAAAACCGCTTCCATTTTGCGGAGTAAGCTTTTCTGGTAGATGGCCTTCTGGCCTCCAAAATGACATCCTGCACTTCCTTGGAAAGTAAGGTCTGTTGTGATGCTAAGGAATCTTCCATGCAGCTAGACTGAGTGTTTTTAGCTGACTGTGAAGAGTTTTGAAGCTGTACTGAGTCAGAAGAAGAGGCATTAGAGGCAGGGTCCATGGTGGGGAATGCGTCAGGCTCCTCAGGAGTGGGTACCAGTGTTGTCTTGGCCCATCTGGAGCAATGAGAATCATCTTTGGTCTGTCTGCTCTGGTTTTTAATAGAACTTTGGGCAGCAGAGGAAGAGGTGGGAAGGCATAAACTGTCACAGATGGCCAACTGAAAGAGAGAGCGTCCACTCTCCAGGCCTTTGGATGAAAAATCCTTGAGCAGAATTTTGTCAATTGGTGATTTTCGTGGGAGGCAAAGAGATCTATGTCTGGCCTTCCCCATGCTTGAATTATCTCTGTAAAAACTTGAGGATGCAACTTCCATTCGTGTGGATCTGTCATATTTCTGCTTAGGTTGTCTGCCAGCATGTTTTCCTTGCCTGGCAAGTACTGTGCTTGTAGTTCGATTTGTAAGTCCAGGACCAGGTTCCAAAGTGACATGGCCAGTCTGCATAGTGGGTATGAATGGGTTCCTCCCTGTTTGTTTAATGTACCACATTACTGTGGTGTTGTCCGTCCTTATCAATAGTTGACCTGGTTGCAGGAGGTCTTTGAAAACTATAATAGCATTTATTACTGCTA